>NC_022012.1:62972601-63042979 GCF_000317375.1 Microtus ochrogaster
TATATATATATGTGTGTGTGTGTGTGTGTGTGTGTGTGTGTGTGTGTGTGTCTGTGTTTTAGGATTTTTATTGCTGTGAAGAGACACCATAACCATAACAACTCTTATAAAGAAAACATCTAATCTGAATGGCTCCCTTACAGTAGCAGAGGTTCAGTCCATCATCATGATGAAGCATGGTGGTGGGCTGGCCGACATGACATTGTAGTTCTGAGTGCTATATCTTGCAGGTTACAGGAAGTCAACTAACCATCACACTGTGGGAAGCTTGAGTAAAAAGACCTTATAGTCTGCCCCAACAGTAAGACACTTCTTCCAACAAGGCCACATATCCTAATAGTGCCACTACCTTTGGGGGCCGTTGAAAACACGACAGTGTGTAAGCCTGTTCTCTCTTCCTTCACAATGTGAATTTCAGAGATTGAACTCAAGTTAACTGACAACTGCCTTTACCCACTGAGCCAACTTTCCCTCCAAGCCATGGTTTTCAACAAGATTTCAAGTACTAGAAATGAATTTCCTCTTGTGGAGTGGGTTGCAACTTCATGCTGAGACGGGTTGTTTGCCCCATAGGCAGTATGTCTGTGTGTGGCATGCACTTCAAAATTCAAGCATAGGAAATACTGTGCATGTGGGAATATATATATGTGTGTGTGTATATATATATATATGATGTGCACTTCAACATATAGGCAGAAGCAATGACTTTCTGAATAGGATTTTAGCAGTGTCAAAAATAAAACCAGTAATTAATAATTGGGATCTTATGAAAATAAAATCATTTAATATAGCAAAGGAAACTTAAATCAGATGAAATAGTTCACAGAGTGGGAGATTCATCTTTTCTAAAGGATTTTACAATGTATCCTAGAACAAATCAATTAGACTTTATTCAAATGATTTTGTGTTTCTTAAAACAATGATATTTTAAAGCTATACCTATCTCTGTGTAGTTTTTTATTTTGGCTATTTACTGACTCTGGTTATTGATTATTATTTGTCGCACTAAAATTAAACTAACTTACAAATGAATATTCCATTTTTCACCAAACACAAACTTATCTAAAGTAGGCCTTTGGAACACCTGAAGAGTGGAATCTATAATGTAGCAAGGCAACTGTTACACCTCAGTGAGTCAGAAGGAATTTTGAGTCTATGACTTTTTGAATAAAGAATCTTGAAGTAAAATCATTCCATCTGATTTCCGGTGGGATAAAAGACCTGTTTATTAGTGAAGGGAGTATAAACCACACACCCATGAAAGAGAATTTTCTATTAATTGAAGACATTGCGGTATGTGAGAAAGGACAAAAATCATCCTAGAGTTTCAAAGTGTCACCTCTCTTAACTGCCTATAACAATTACTTTTCCAACTGCTGTGGCAAAAGAAACTAGGAAGGAAGGAAGGAAGGAAGGAAGGAAGGAAGGAAGGAAGGAAGGAAGGAAGGAAGGAAGGAAGGAAGGGTCTATTCTTGCTCATAGTTCAGGGGAATGAAATTGGTCCTGGTGGAGAAGGCATGGCATCAGAAGTGGGAGGTTGGCTGTTCATATTGCAAATGCAAGAAATGAAACAATGAAAGAAAGTGAGATAGGACTATGAAACCTCAAGGCCCACTCCCAGTAACCCACTTCCTCCTGCAAAGCTCCACCTTCTACTGGTTCTATAGCCCCTCAGATACTGCCACAGTCTGGAGAGCAATTGTTCAAACACATGAGCCTGTGAAAGACATTTTCCTTGGAAACCTCACGGCCAACAATTTCACATTATATTTAACTACTTTTTATGGACACATTAGTCTCTCTTCTTGCTTTCCCCCTGTTCTTAGTCTGCAGTGGACAAGCTGCAGCGCTGTTTCCTATTTTCTAAACACTAGCATGCATGTGAGGCGAGGTCTAACAGGCAGGGAGTGAACTGCCTGTGAAACATTTAACAAAGTATTTCAGCTAAGTACACAAGAAAAAAATCTCAGTGTGGTACCATAACTTATTTTTACTTTCTTTCTCTAAGAATATTTGTTAGGCTTATTTCAATCTTGAGGAAACTCTACATTTAATATGACTCAAGCTCAAGGAGAAATATAAATAAAAAAAATAGACTGTACCAAAAAAAATGAAAGAGACTTAAAATTCATTATTCCCATTTTAGATAGCTTCACACACACACACACACACAAACACTCTAAGCATGGAAGTACATCCCTTTCTTCTTTATTTTTAATTTTATTTATTTAAAATAGATTCTTCTCTCTTATACAATATAACCCAACCACATTTTACCCTTCCCTACCTCTTCCTCACACCCTCTTCATCAGGTCCACTCCCCTTCTTTAATCTCAGAATTTAGGAGGCAGAGGCAGGTGGATCTCTGTGTCTCTGTGACTTCTAAGCCTGCTTTGTCTGCATAGAGAATTTCAGGCCAACTAGAGATAAATAAAGAAACTTTGTCAAGTAAATAAATGGGTTTACAAACCTCATTTCCTTTTCTACTCTAGGAAGTGCTCTTCATTTCATTTATTTATCCTTAATATATATATATATATATATATATATATATATATATATATATATATATATATAAAGGTGTATCCAACAATATATTCATATGTTGACAGAGGTTTCTGTCCCACCAGATCCTGCAGTTGTTCAGTCCCAAAGAAATACACAGAGGTCTACATTAATCATAAATTGGTTGGCCTATTAGCTCTTGCTTTTTATTAATTAATTTTTACATCTTAACCCATAACTCTTGTCTGTGTTAGCCGCATGGCTTGGTACCATTCATCAGTGAGGCATTCTCATCTGCTTCTATGTCTGGGTGACGACTGCAGACTGACCTTTCCTCTTCCCAACATTCTCCTGTTGTTGTTACTCAGTCTCTACTTCCTGCCTGGTCACCCCACATATACTTCCTGCCTGGCCACTGGCCAACCGGAGTTTTATTAAAAATAATAAAAGTGAGAGGATAAAAGACCATTGTCCCACAGCACATATATTCGTTGTATAAGATTTGTAAATTAGTTTAAATTTATTTATGACCTCAAAAACTTATTTTTCTTATGGTTGAGACTTTCAAAATTATTTTCCTATGATTTCTTTTAAGTACATTGAATGTAACTGGTAATTATATTCACCTTGCTGTACTTCCAAATTTCTTCCTTCAATCTAACTACAGCTAGCTGCCCATTGATAAGTGTTTCCTAATCCTATTCTTCTGTATCAACCTCTAACAATCATCCTGTTTTCCATTTCGATGTTATCAACCATTTTAGATTCCATATGTAAATAATACCACAATATAACTATGTATTTGTAGTCTTATTTAGTACAATAATATCTAGCTTCAACTGTGTTATTGAAATGATTATTGCAACAGTTTAAAGACTTA
The DNA here is from genome assembly GCF_000317375.1 of Microtus ochrogaster. NCBI lineage: Eukaryota > Metazoa > Chordata > Mammalia > Rodentia > Cricetidae > Microtus > Microtus ochrogaster. The sequence continues at coordinate 62,975,987 of NC_022012.1, forward strand.
AAATTAATATGGAAAAATCCAAGATGATCAAAATTTCAAAATATAAATAAACATAAGCCCAGTATTACTGGTATTTTATTTTCTCTCAGATTATGATACAGCTGGGCCTTATTGCACCAATCCATAAATTTGTAATGTCTATTAATTAACTCATGTTTATATATGAAAATAACTATTGTTTATGCATATGAAACAGAAATATTATTAGTAGGAACTCCACTATTGGCCAAACACATTAAAAAAGGAATGTATAGTTATTTAAATTTTAGTCATATGTGACTGTTCAATGGTTTCTTGGTTTTAAGTTACCATTTATACAATGATTTGCAGACATTCTAAATATATATTTAAAAATAAGGAAATTCTCACATGCACATATGATCAGGAAATTCATTGCACACAATTTGTGTACTTAACTTTTTAACTAAAAGTGGGGCATTGTGGAACCTGCTTGTCATCCTGAACTTGGAAAGTGGTGCATCAGAAATTAATTCTCTTTCAGCTACATGCTGAGTTGATGACTAGCCTGAACTATAAGAGCATCTAAAAAAAAATAACAGCAATTGAACATCGCTTTTTTCAATGAAAACATTTCTAAATGTGCAATGGCAGTTGAAGACAATTACTTAATCATAATTGGAATAGTTACAGCCAATATTCTAGCCACAAAAGATTGAATCATGAGGCTAAAACAGTCTAATGTTTGGGACTGAAAATACCCATTTAACAATAACACATTTCAAGAAAAATGTATTTTGAACCTTATTAAACTAGAAAGTCTATCAGAGATGTTACTAAGGTACTTCATAATCAACTGGGCACTACTTCTAAAAGTATGCTGATGTTGTGTATTAGACTTTTCCTGTGGAAATACATTATACACATATTTGCTCACTCTAGAATGGGAACCCAAAGCAAAAAATTGCACAAAAATCCAATTTAGTACATGGATGAGTTTTTTTTTAAAATCAGTTCCTAGCAAGAGTATGGGTGAGGGGTCACATAAAAACAAAACAACAACAACAACAAAACTAGGGATAATTCAAAAGGAGTTACACAACCAGATATCCAATCCTCAACACAGGCAACACCTCCTAGAAGCTGTAATGCAGGAGTTCTGGCACCACTGTGGGAAGCTCCATAGGCCAAACTTCTTTTTGCAGTTTGACTGGTCAGAGTTTCCATCCCCAACAAACGCAGTCTCCCTTCATACTATTGTTAGGCTTGTGTTCTGCCAGACATGATCCTTTGTTTACCTTCTGTTTACCACCTGAATGTCTTAAGTCTCTGCCCTTCACTAGTGAACGAAATGTTTCAATTTGGAGAGAACACTAATTCAGAGGAAGAAGTCATATATCTACTAGATAACCAGTCTCCCATTAAGTTTTGTGAGAATAGGACATTAGTAATTCCTGAAGTACAAGGATCTCAGTGATAAGAGATGGAGTGTGGGGAAAAAAACAGGAAGACACAAGTGGCTGTGTTGGTATTTGTGGTTAAAATAACTAACAACAGCTTGTAGGCAGTGGGTGGTAAGACAGTGCTCTACACATGGCTGACATCAGAAGCAACCACAGCAAGTGGCCTAGAACATGGTACTCACCAGCCTGGACTGATTTATATGATTTAAGACTAAATGTGAAAAGTTACAAAAACAGTAATTCTGCTAAAGAAAACAGCTGAGAAACATGAAAATAAAGCTTGAAACTAGTCAGTGTGCCCAGCGGAACTGAGGAGTCTATGCATGGTAATATTTAGGTCACAGTTGCAAATGGAAGCTAAACATCCCTCTGTGCTAGCATCATTCTGTTTCTGGGGTGACTACAGCAAGGGAATGTAAAATTAAAAGTTCCTTGGGGACTCCATTAGGAAACCCTCCTGAAGCTAAAAAACCTTGGCAGCAACCAATTCTTTGCATAGTGATCCTATTTCTCACTTGGACATTGACGTTGAGGAGAATGCTGGGTCAGACCAGATTATAAAGTTTTAATTCTACATAGCAAGAAGAATGATAACACCAGTGATAATCTCTGGGGCTAAGAAAACAGTAGTTAGATGATGGAGAGTTCTGATGTAGGTCTACTGAGTCTCAAATGATGCTGGTATCACCTGGCACTTATTTTAGGTGTCAGTTTTCATCAGGTTGTGTTCCCAAGTTTCCTTAGGGAAGTCCAGGTTGTAAATGAGGATGAAGATAAAATTATTATGGTGTTTAATGACGTGCAGTGTTCCATGGTAGAAGAGGTAGTTGTACTTCATTAAGAATGTAATGCTGAATTTTATTTGAAATGAAGAGCATAGATTTGCCAGACAAGGAAAAGATAAAAGCAAAACTATCCAGTGTGTGGGTGCACCCCTTGCGGTCCTGAGTTCCTTGCTCGTGCTCTCTCTCCTTCTGCTCCTGATTTGGACCTTGAGAATTATGTCCGTTGCTCCAGTGTGGGTCTCTGTCTCTGTCTCCTTTCATCGCCTGATGAAGGTTAATATTCAGGAGGATGCCTATATGTTTTTCTTTGGATTCTCCTTCTTATTTAGCTTCTCTAGGATCACTAATTATAGGCTCAATGTCCTTTGTTTATGGCTAGAAACCAAATATGAGTGAGTACATCCCATGCTCCTCTCTTTGGGTCTGGCTTACCTCACTCAGGATAGTGTTTTCTATTTCCATCCATTTGCATGCAAAATTCAAGAAGCCCTTGTTTTTTACTGCTGAGTAGTAGTCTAATATATATATATTCCATACTTTCTTCATCCATTCTTCCACTGAAGGGCATCTAGGTTGTTGGGAACTCACCAAGGCCAGCTGGCCTGGGTCTGAAAAAGCCTGGGATAAAACCGGACTCTCTGAACATAGCAGACAATGAGGACTACTGAGAACTCAAGAACAATGGCAATGGGTTTCTGATCCTTCAGCACGTACTGGCTTTGTAAGAGCCTGGGCAGTTTTGATGCTCAACTTACTAGACCTGGATGGAGGTGGGGGTTCCTTGGACTTCCCACAGGGCAGGGAACCCTGATTGCTCTTCGGGCTGAGGAGGGAGGGGGACTTGATTGGGGGAGGGGGGGGAAATGGGGGGCGGTGGCGGGGAAAAGACGGAAATCTTTAATAAATAAATAAAAACCCACTATCTCTGGAAGATTGCATAAAATTGTAATAAACAAGAATAGCCAGACAATAACAATAAAATAAAAACTACCCAGAGGGGGAAAGGGGAAGCCAAGACTATGAATCTCATAATATATTTGGCTAACAGAAAGTAATTTTAATGAGTTAGAAAGTGGGAACAATAAAAGATTATTTTTGGAGCATGCATTTATAATGTTAAATAGATATTTGGATCTAAGTGGTGCTTGGATTGTGCTCTGCACGCACTGGGGCGCTGCTATATAAGATGTCAGAAGAGTAATTGATCCAACCTGAAGTTTAGAAAGATCAGCTGACAAGGCAGTAAGAAGAATGAAACATGCGGACGAGATAAGTTCAGGAGAAAACATTTATAAGGCTCTTGAAACATTTCAGGTGAAAAATGATAAGAGCTAAAAGGTCAATATCAGTGAGGCTAAGCTAGAGAGTGTGAGCTATTGAGAACACGAGCCCAATCCATCACATGTAGTGCTCCCCAATGGTGACGGCTGATGCTGAATCAAGATAAAGCAGGTGTTGCGGCTCTCAAGAGGCATAGATATCCATTTGGATGACAGCTGATCTCTGACATGCTAGACACTCTGCTTCTTTATCATTTATGGACCTTGTGTCCATTGCTGCATAGACCTCAGTCAATGTGCATCCAAATCTTCTTCCACTATCTCTTCTCCTAGATATGAAGTCTTCTTAGAGCTTCAGAATCAGATCATGCTTGATTACTTTTGCTATAACTTTAAAAAGTACTAAGAGATCCAAAGGCTCTGAATAAGGAGATCCCTGCTTGAATGAACACAGGGATTTCCCTACAGTTTACGATTCTCCACTAAATACAATGGCATTACCACATGCTGTGGTGTGACTCCATTGTGACTCCTACATAGCACAGCCCTTCTTCTTACTTGACACTGCCAGTTTACCATGCAGCTTAGCATATTCCAATTCCCTGTTCGTATTTTTTATTAATCAAATGAAAGTGATTATTTCAACTTTACGCAAAAGAGAAAAATATATATCGAAAAATCTGAAATAAAATATCAATACATTTTTAATGGATTGGTGGCCTCATTTTTCTTACATGGTCTTATGAGAAAAGAATGTACATAATTTTTTTGTTCACTTCAAATCATAACTTATTGTAAAACCATGATTCAAGAGAGCTTGTCAATGAGGGAACAGATTGTGATGATCCAAAAGAAAACTTCTGCAGATTAGATCTGTGTATATGTAGATTAGACCTATATGCCAAACAGCCATGATAAAAACCCTAAGCCCTATGTGCATTCACCTGGACTTGGTGAATACTTTTCTTTTTTTCAGTGAATGGATATAGAGGTTTCTTCTCGGCCTTTGTGGGCACCACTGGCTGGATCTACAAACAGGAAAAACAGTAGATATTTGAGATGTTAAAGGAAAAGAGCAGCTGGCTAAGAGGTCTTGGGAATAATCCAGAAGGTGAGCAGCACAACACGAATGAGGAATAAAGACAGTATGGGGCAGGGCGATGAAGATTTTAAACTAATGAAATGAAGATAATAGGATGTCATACATCTTTAATAACTCTAAGCATCACTCATAATTACCTTTTGCTACCTTCCTCTTATATGCAGGACAGTTTGTTCAAAACTTGTTTTTAAAATTGTCTTCTAATGTCATGTGCACTCACAGAAGATAAAATATCCCTTTATCAGTGCATCTAATTGGGGTGTTTCAGCTAGAGAAACTCAGAAAAGTAACATCTGCTTAGGCTGAACTCTCAGTTTTAGATTTCTGCTAAACACTGGAATGAAGTGTCTGAAAGAAAAGTAATAGAAACGGAGACTTTGCTTGTTTACTGGGGAGGGGAGTCTTAGTCCTACATCACAGGAAAATTACAGATTCCTGCACTGTAAATAAATGTCCAAAATAATATTTGTTTCTTATAGCTTTCCCAAATATTGACCTACACTCGGGCTACGCCCTTCAAACAATAGTCAGCATTCATTCATTAACAAGGACTACAAGCTGAGTCAAGAGGTGAAGGCTCGGTCTTGCTTCTAAGGCTCACTTAATTTCTTTGCAGAACAGTCTGTATTTTGGCCATAATGTTACAAATATGCCTTATCTTGGTTAAGTGAAGATTATAACCATTATGTTAGACCATGCCACTCATTTGCAAAGTTGGTGGTGTTCTAATAAAGAGTATCAGGCCGGGCGGTGGTGGCGCACGCCTTTAATCCCAGCACTCGGAAGGCTGAGGCGGGCGGATCTCTGTGAGTTCGAGGCCAACCTGGTCTACAAGAGCTAATTCCAGGACAGGAACCAAAAGCTACGGAGAAACCCTATCTCGAAAATCCAAAAAAAAAAAAAAAAGTATCATTTATCATCCATAGTACTGATTTTCCCTACTTCATGCCTACCTGATTGATGCATCATATTTTGCCCAGTGAAAATTTTCCTACTTCATTATCCTAATGTCTATAGACAAGATTTTTGTGCTAATTTCTTGTCTATTTCTCTGTGTTTTTTTAAAAATAGTATCCTTTGAAATTAAATTTTCCATTTCAAACCTTAAATAGTTGTACAAAGGTTGACGGTCATCCTCTTCCCTTCTTTCTGCTTCTTTCTGAGCTTTCCCCAGATGCTGTAAAGAAACACAAGGCAGAGCGTGACAGATACCAAGATAATGAAGAAAATTATATATTCTCCTTACGTACTGCCAAAACACATCATGTTTATTTAGTCTATTTAAAAATCAAGTTTATAATAGCCGCATTCCTGATATGGCCCTTTTTGTAGAAGTTCCCACCTCACAGAGAAGCTCTGACAGAAAACAAAATATTTTTCAAGAATCCTATGCATTTTGAAATTTTCAGTTTCTTAAAATGCATACCCAGCTCATAACCGTGATTTGCTATTTTAATTTCATCATCTCTTCAGTCCACTCATCATCTGTTTTTGCATTTGCCCCACCATCAAACTCCAACCGCAGTCTTGCCTAGACCATTAAAATAACATTTTAACTGGTTTTCATATTCATCTGCTCACGCTTACTCTATTGCCCAGAGCACATTCCAGATGACCTTTAAATTTGCAATACCATTGCTATTCCAATAGAAATCATTCTCTAATCTTTCCATGCTTCTGATTTTATTTAAAGCAGCACCATTTTGTGGTATACTGTCTTTCCAACTCTAACTACCCCAGCCTTCTTAACATTACTTGAGATTGTCAAACTGATGATGCATGGATTGAGTTTTTCTTTGTGTACAGAATATCAAATCTGCAGCCCTGCCTCCTCCCTGAGCAAGAGTTGGCCGCCTTTCTTATGGAGTAGAAGTCAACAAAGGAGTCAAGTCCTTCAAGAAATTGTATTTGCTTTTTGGAGGTTGTCATGACTGTATTTCTTTCAAATTCCCAGAGTGATTCTAATGCTATGAATTGCTACTCATTCATTATTATGACTTTTTAAATTTTTGGTTACATTTTCTCTGTTTCATCTGCACACGTCTGTGGGTACTTGCACATGTGGCCATCAAAGGACAACTGCCAGGAGTCTGTACTGTCCTCCGTTATGCAGAGGACAACTTCCAGGAGTCTGTACTGTCCTCTGTCATACAGCTGCTGGGGAATGACCTAAGGTCTACAGGTTTAACAGCAAATGTTTTTACCAATAGACAAGCTCACTGGCCCATGTTATCTGGACCTTTTAGTTACTGTCTATTTTGACATTTGAACTTGTAACCTATGTTGAAACTTAAGAATCAGTTTGTTTTGCTTAACGCTGTGTTTCTGACATTAACAAGACAATAGTAAGCCTTTACATGATTTTTTCTAAAATAATTACAAACTATTTCATTTTTTGAGATTATAATATAATTACTTAATTTCTTCATTCCCTCCAACACTTCCACATACCACTCATTGCTCTCTTTCAAATTTATGCCCTTTCTTCATTAACTGTTATTACATGTGTATATGTATATACACACACACACACATATATATACATATGTGTATATGTGCACATGCATACACACATATATTTATAACTAAATATAACAGCTCAGTTTTTATATTACTTTTATGTATGTTTTCAGGGCTGCCCATTTTGTGTTGTATAGTAATATTTGTTTTTGTTTTAATAAATAAAGTTTGCCTGAAGATCAGTGTGCAGAGCTAAGCCCTGGAGGTCAGGTGGTGGTAGCACACAGGTTTAATCCTAGCATTTGGGAGACAGAGGCAGAAGGAACTCTGTTAGTTCAAGGCTACCCTGAGCTACAAGAAATTGATCCAGTCTAAAAGAGAAACAGAACTCACACACTCCTTTAATCCCAGCTCTAGGGAGGTGCAGACAGGATGGATATGGCTGGGCAGATGTAAGGCAGGAGGAGACAGGAACTGAAGCAGCAGTCTGGGGATGCAGTCAGAGGAAACAGTCTGAGGCAGCAATCTAAAGCAGTCAGTCTAAGACAGCAGTCTGAGGATGGGTACACCGCTTTGGTCTGAGCATTGGTAGAAGTAAGAACTCTAGTGATTGGCTGCTCTGCTTCTCTGATCCTTCAGCTTTCAACCCTGATTGCTGACTCTGGATTTTTCTTTTAAGAACAATTAGAATTTTTGCTACAGTGTTGGATAATGAACTGGTGTGCTCTTCCCTGGGGAAGACTAATTCTCCCACTCTCAGTATTTATTAGTTATCTGCAGTAATTTTTGCTAAACCAGCACAATCTCTGATGTCTAAATAATTGTCTTTATACCCACAGATAAGTGTAGTCCTTAGCTCTCATCAGGGTAATTTCTCTTAGCAACAGATAGAGACTAGTACAGAAAACCACAACCAATCAAAATACACAGTTGTGGAACGCACCCCAGTGTATACATCTACAAAATAACACCCTCACCAGATTTTTATTGTTTAAAACTACAGTCTGGATAAGCGATGATATAAAGGTCTCTCTTCCAGTTAAAAATGACAATTGTTTTCATAGACGCATTGTTGGATTAGTTTACTAACTGTATTTTAAGTTACTGCCAAAAATAAGTGTTATGTATGTACACAGCATATTTTTAATGAACAGATGATGAAACTAATATAAGAACCACTATATTATAAGATACAAACAAAAGAAAAAGAAAAAGTTCATTTAACTTGGTCAAAATGGTAGAATTTCTCTGGCAAATCTCAGGATTAAGAAAATAATCTATAGAGTAACTTATTAAGTTTAACAACTCCATAGATAACCCAAGTTTTATGTAAACAGGGAGGCCCATAAGGAAAGGGGTGGGGAGGAGCAATCAGTAACAAAAATGTTGTGAAAACAGGACAAAACTTTCTACATTGAAAAGCAAGGATAGTTTTGTTACTCAGAATCTGCATGCTACTTCAGGAGGGCAAGGGAAGGGGCAAATTAGCAGGTGTGTGCCAAGAGGAACATCACACTTTCTCCAAGTTCGGAAAACCATGGCTGAGAGAAGTCTTAGATGTGTGCCAGAGAGAAGCAGGCTGAAAAGGGCAAGGCCAGCACAGGCAGAGCCAGGAGACTGCTTTGCGTGACCTTGGGAAGGAGATGGTACCTTCTCTTGAGAGCCGTAATTGAACACTGAAGAACTTGAGTGTAAGCTGCATGGTCAGATTTGATGCTTTCCCACGGTGCTTTCCGCAGTGTGGTGTGTCCATTTAATAAGGCCACTCCGAAGAAAAATGGGGGCACCGTAAGAGCTCCTGCTTTCCTATAAGCTGCTGACCTAATGTTATCATTAACACAACACATAAAGCTGATTGTCTTGCATCAAAAGAACAAAGGCTGCCTTGGATTAGTGTACTAATGCAGGCTGCCCTTTCCCCGTAGATCCAAAGATTGCAGGGAAAACAATTACGCCAGACAAATACAATTTATTTCTATGATGTCATCTGTCTGGCCTTCAAGATGGAAATCACTGTAACAAACCAGTCTGATATGATCTAGAGCAGTCCACTACTGAGAGAAGAGCTAGAAGAGGATTGATTACTTCTGTCTGTTGGGTAGGTGATCTGCTGCCCTGGGCTGCTCTGTATTTTTATTCATGAATGCTTACTTAAAGTTTCATATGTAAGAACTTAGTTGAATTTTATAGTTTTGTAGAAAAAGTATACATTTAATTCATATTATAAAATGAAAACAGTAAACAAATATGAAACAATAAGTGAAGTAAAAATAAACTATAAAAATAAGGAAGAAGAGATCAGGAATATATTACATTTCCCAGGTCATAAAAATACTCATACAAGAAAGCACATAAAGGAATGCAATTATGGTACCAGTTTAACGCACATGTATTTTCCTCTGGTAATAAATAAGGCATACAAAGAACTTAAAATATTCCTTTAGAGCTAGTGTTTCTAATTCACTCTGCAATAAATTTGTTTAATCCCTTATTTTAATAATGATACTGTTATAATATCTAACAGTTATTAACTCATTTAGTTATTACAATAACCCTATAGTGTAGGTATTATAACACTGTTGGCTTATTATTAGTAACAGACAACTTTAATTACTGATTTGCAGTGTACTTTCAAGGGCTGCAAGGAAGTTGTGTTTTAGAAAGGGAATTTCAAAGTAATCTAAAATAATAAAAATGATGACCCAGACATTATTAATTCCCACACTTGAGTGCTTCCTGGGACCTATCAAAATTTTTATAAAGTGTGACTAAAATGCCGTTTGATGTCATGCAGAGGGGCACATCAAGCAAATCAGAGATGTCCAGCAGTGAGCAAGGAAGAATGATTTTTGGCTCAACTCATTATTTGAAGAGGAAAACTGGAAGAGACTGTTTCAAGAAAAATATTCTCTGTTCTCAAGAGACCTTTTCCATGCTGACAAGCTGACAGATGGAGGAGGATGCATCACACCATACTGACCTGGGACTTTAAATAAGTCCTCCAGTCTCATTCTCATTTACAGATGACTGTCATCCTCTGCGTCGCACGTATTCTGGTTCGTGTATTCTGTAATGCTAAGTTCTGAAGCTTCCTTGTTCTTGCCAATAAAATGACTCTCGAGCACTTGACATTGTCGTGCCCCATACAATCTGAAGCAATGAAAAGATCGTCACCTAGCCTCCCTTAGGACTGGGAAGTATTGCCATTTCAAGGAACCAAGTCTGTTCAAAGCCTTTCGTTGTTTAAAATGTTCATTTATTTCGTGTATGTGAATGTTTGTCCACAGTGTCCACGTGGAGGCCAGAAGACGGCTTGTAGGAGTGATTCTCTTCTTCCACTGTGTGGGCCTTGGAGATGATCAGGATTGACAGTAAGTGTCTTTATCTGTTGAGCCATCTCATCAATTCTCGCATCTCATTGTCACTGAGGAAACTCCAGGAAAGAATATGTGACTCATTGTGTGCTCATCCTGTTGTTGGGAAAACAGTTTGTTTCCTTCCTTCTTTCCTTCTTTCCTTCTTTCCTTTTTTCCTTCTTTCCTTCCTTCCTTCCTTCCTTCCTTCCTTCCTTCCTTCCTTCCTTCCTTCTTTTCTTCCTTCCTCCCTCTCTCTCTCCCTCCCTCCATCCCTCTTCCCTCCCTTCCTTACTTTCTTTCTTTTTTTGTTCTGGATATTGAACACATACTAAGCAGGTTCTGTACTATGGAAATACATTCCCAGGTCCTAAGAATTTTTTGGTTTGGTTTGTTTGGTTTTTGATTTTGCTTTTGCTTCTTTCACTTGCTACTTATACAAAGCAGATTTCAAACAAGTCAAGAAACTAAAACCTGTTTTCCACATTTCGCTTGCTTCTTTTGTCTCATGTAGTGTTTCTGTCACTGTGGCAAACACCATGACCAAATGCAACTTAGAGATGAAAGAATAAAGGTTTTCTTACACATCACAGTCCAACCTAGTGAAAAGTTAAAGGCAAGCAGAAGCCTTGGGTGAAAACTGTTTACTGGCTTGCTCAGAGTGCTTTTTAAACACCTCTACCCATGGATGGCACCACCCAATATTCGCTGAGCCCTCCCATATCAACCACTAATTAGGAAAATAGACCACAGTCTTGCCCAAAGGTCAACCTGGTATGTCTGTGGAGAGGGACAGGGTGTAGAATTTTCTCAGCTGTTAGTCCCATTTCTCAAATGATTCTAGCTTGTGTCAAGTTGATGTAAAACTGATCAGCACAAATTTCTTTTATGAAAAGTTAACTAAAAGAAATTTAAATAATTTTATCAAAGAGAATAAGTAATATTGCTTAGTAGAGAAGAGAGTCTAGAAGGAGGAGTGTGTAAGACCTCATGCTATTTTGTTTAAAATAATTAGATAATAATTATTTAGCCTGTTGTTTGGGAGAGAGAACAATCTGAAAGGAAGGGGAGGACTGGTGAGCCATCAACGAAGCTTTCAACAAGTGCTCTGGCATTCAGTATGCTGTGGTACTGACATGCACCATGGAGTATGTGGCTCTCATTGCAACCTTAAATCATACATTGTAATTTGCATGTTGCTATAACATGTACCAAGAGCTCTTATATACTTTCATATTCAGTTGTATTATTATAATGTGGAGGTAGGCCTCCCATTGCAATATTATCGTAACTGAGTATATGAGTTCATTAAAGTATTTAGGATGAATAAGAAACATGCCAAGTACTTCAGAATAAGCATGGACCTACTAGAAACGTTAATGAGTCAAAAGCCCTGTCAGGTGTTACTCTATATTTTCGGTCAGACTAGGGAGAAAAGGGCTGGAAGGGAAGAGATGGACAGAGGTCACATAGTTTTTTTTTCCTCGTAAGGAAAAGTTTTTAGAACCTTTCTGGGTTTCATCCTGAAGGTAGTAGGAGAGTCATTGCATTGTCAATGGAATAGGCAGTTTCCTTACTCTACACATGAAAGAGGAGATAAAAGACAGCTGAGCAGAGGTAAATGAACAGTCTAGAACAGTGTGAAACTCCTTCAGCTGAACTTCACCTGTGATGTGAAAATAGCTGCAAAGAACTTGATGCTGGGCAAAGCCAAGAAAAAGATTCCTGTAAGTCAAGGAAACTGCAAAAGGTAGCACTGGATTAAATATGCGGACTTCCCCTTTGTGTCTAGGTAAGTCCTTCTGAGCTTCAAACATGGCTTAAACATTTTAGTACTTTATTTATGATATAAACCCTGGATGATCTCTCCTAGAGTCTCCATACTGCTACAGCCAGGATTGGTTGTGAAATTCTACTCACCGTATTCCATTCTTCTGTCTGCCTTTGTTCTTCTTTCTTTTCAAACGTGTTTTTAGGCAGTGCATGCTTGATCTGAACACTTAGATATTTAATAACTATCACATTCCATTTCTGGGATCTAGGAAAGCTGGAAAACACCCGGTGGAGTTTCGTTAATGCCCAATATCTTCTCTGAAGTAGACTGGTGCTGCCAGGAGCAATTTTAGAGTTGTTTGCTCGGCACTTCCTGTTTATTCAAGTAATATTTTATTCTTCTTGGGTATCTGATGTGGATTGAAAGCTACATAGTTATAGTTTTCCTTGTTACCAAATTCAGAAAAATAAATCACAAAAGAGATTAAAAATAAATACATTTGAGAGACATAAAAGTTTATCTAAGAAGGTATTTTAAGGCCTAAAAAGATATTTTAGGATGTTAATACAAGTTATAATAGAAAATTGGTTCACTTATAAATCTTTGGACTCACTAAAATAAAATAGAAAATACAGTACTTTCTCTGAATTTGCCAAATACATATGGACTAAAAATTGTAAATGTAATTCTTACATTATAGTTATTCTTATTTTATGTAGTTTTACTATGATAGAGTTAAAACCTTTCATTTTTATCTAGACAATACCTAATAATTATTCTTATTACCTATAGTTTTACTGTGTTAGAGTTAAACCCTTTCCTTTTCATTTATACAAAAAGGGAAAAATGTTGTAGAATATTTGTATACACTGTAAAGATGTATCTCTGCTTAAGGCACCTTCTGAATGGTTTAATAATGAGCTGAATGACCAAGAGCTAAATAGAAGATATAGACAGGACTTCCAGGAAGAGAAAGAGAAACTGGTAGGCAGAATCTTAATGCACAATTTTGGCAGCAGACTTGGAACATTTTTGATGTGTTGTACTAAGAAGAGGTAACCAAGCCATGTGGCAAAATGTAGATTAAAAATATACTGGTTAATTAATTTATAAGAGATATCTGGGAGAAAGCCTAAGCTAAGGCCAAGTTTTCATAATTAATAAAGTCTCCATGTAATTATTTATAGGATGACAATCCAAAGATATTTTGACAAGAAAGCTTGCTACAACTATGTAAGCCAACTCAAAAGAAAAGTAAAAACAAACAAACAAAACAATACCTTAATAGAACAGCCATATCTTGCATGGCTAGAAGCTGCTGCTCCTAAAACCCAAGGATTTTCAAATGAAGTTCTTAGTACCAGGTGGCAAATACTGTTTTATGCATCAAAAAATCTCAAAGGCCATCAAAGCAATATTGACTCTTTCTATTCCTATTGATTTCCCACCATAATTAGTTGATAAGACTGCATTGCTTAAAATTTTAAAGTCTATTTTCTTGAGTTCTTTTTATATTTTGGAAATCAGACCTTTGTCTGATGCGGGGTTGATGAAGATCTTCTCCCATTCAGTAGGATGCCTTTTTGTCTTAATGACAGTGTCCTTTGCTTTACAGAAGCTTCTTAGTTTTAGGAAGTCCCATTTATTCAATGTTGCCCTTATGTCTGTGCTGCTGGAGTTATATGTAGGAAGTGGTCTCCTATGCCCATGTGGTGCAGTCTACTTCTCACTTTCTCTTCTATCAGGTTCAGTGTGTTCGGACTGATACTGAGGTCTTTAATCCATTTGGACTTGAGTTTTATGCACGGTGATAGATATGGATCTATTTTCATTCTTCTACAAGTTGACATCCAGTTATGTCAGCACCATTTGTTGTAGATGCTTTCTTTCTTCCATTGTATACTTTTAACTCCTTTGTCGAAAAATAGGTTTGTGGGTTAATATCCGGGTCTTCTATTCGATTCCATTGGTCGACTTCTCTGTTTTTATACCAAAAACCAAGCTGGTTTCATTACTGTAGCTCTGTAATAGAATTTGAAGTCATGGATGGTAACGCCTCCAGAAGTTCCTTTATTGTATAGGATTGTTTCGGTTATCCTGGGTTTTTTGTTTTTCCATATAAAGTTGATTATGAACTGAACAGAGAATTCTCAACAGAAGAAGTTCAAATGGGCAAGAGACACTTAAGGTCAAGTTCAATTTCCTTATCGGTCAGGGAAATGCAAATCAAAACAACTTTGAGATACCATCTTACACCTGTCAGAATGGCTAAAATCGAAAACACCAATGATAGCCTTTGCTGGATAGGATTTGGAGTAAGGTGAACACTCATCCTTTGCTGGTGGGAATGCAAACTTGTACAACCACTTTGGAAATCAGTGTGGGGTTTCTCAGGAAATTTGGGATCAACCTACCTCAGGATCCAGCAATACCACTCTTGGAAATATACCCAAGAGATGCTTAATCATACTACAAAAGCATTCGTTCAACTATGTTTATAGCAGCATTATTTGTAATAGCCAGAACCTGGAAACAACCTAGATGCCCCTCACTGGAAGAATGGGTAAAGAAAGTGCGGAATATATATATACGCATTAGAGTACTACTCAGCGGTAAAAAACAATGACATCTTGGATTTTGCATGCAAATGGACGGAAATAGAAAACACTATCCTGAGTGAGATAACCTAGACCCAAAAAGATGAATATGGTATGTACTCACTCATTTGTGGACTCTAGCCATAAACCAAGGTCATTAAGCCTATAGTTCACAAGCCCAGAGAAGCCAAATAACAAGGTAAACCCAAAGAAAAACATTTATAGATCCTCATGGAAATTGGAAGCAAACAAGATTGCAGGGCAAAAGTTGTGAGCATGGGGGTGGGGGCAGGGGTAGGGGTGAGGTTGGGGAAAAGGGGAGAGGTGAGAGGGAAGGGAGAAGGGAAGGACTGGCAACAGTTTGGGGGAGAGGGAGGGTGGAGATGGAGGAAGGGCAGATATAGGAGCAGGGAAGAAGATACCTACATTAAGGGATCCATTTTAGGGTTGGCAAGAGACTTGGCTCTAGAGGGGATCCCAGGTGTTTACGGGGATGTCCCCAGCTAGGTCCTTGGACAGCAGAGGAGAGTCCTTGCCTCACTATCATGCTGATGATTATCTCGAATATCACCATAGAATCTTTGTCCAGCCACGGATGGAGGTAGAGACAGAAGCCCTCATCAGAGGAACGGACTGAGCTCCCAAGGTCCAGTTGAAAGGCAGGAGGGAGAAGATGGGCAAAGAAGTCAGGACCGCGAGGAGTTGGTCCACCAACTGAGGCGTGTACCTGTTCTAATGGGAGCTCTCCAAATTCAGCTGGACTGGGTCTGAATGAGCATGTAATCAAACCGGACTCTCTGACTGTGGCTGACAATGGGGGCTGACTGAGAAGCCATTGATAAAGGCACTGGGACTTGTTTTTATGTCATGTTCTGGCTTTTTGGGACCCTTGTCTGTATGGATGCATATATAGCTCCCTAGGCCTGGATGTAGGGGGGAGGGCCTTGGACTTCCCACAGAGCAGGGTTCCCTGCCCTCTCTCAAGCAGGGTGGGGGAGGGAGGAGGAGGTGTGGGGGAGCGGGAGAAGATTGGGAGGAGGGAAGAAATGTAAATAATTGAATGGAATATATATATATAATAAATACTTTAAAAACAAAACAAAAAGATCATTGCTGAAGACACCACACATCTATGTTGCAAAACATACAGAAATCAAGCTGAAAGTGAACCAGAAGCTTCCTCCCTCAAGTCTCCTGGAGGATTGGGAAGAGGCATCAATGGTCTTAGCCAACTGTCACCTCTACCAACTTAAATGCCGACCTGTCAGGCAACATGTTCCCACTGGCATTGCAGTAGCACTACTATTATGAAGGTAACCACCCAGTTTATAATTGGGTTTGAGGGTTGCTCCACAAAAGGGAAGTCATGCCTAGTACTGTAGACCTGTTAAAAAAAATAAGGAAGTTTGGGGTCCCAGGAAGGACATTTGCTATTGTTATATAGCTAAATTGCTAGGGTCTCAAATGGCCTTCTAAATATTTTTGTTTGTAGCCACAGACAAGTATTCGTCAATTAGAGTATGGCTGCTGGTGGTTTTGAAAATAAGTAATATTTGATTATATTCCCTAAACCATTATTGTATCATCCTTCCTAAGTTTCAGACATATTGTGGAAAAGGGGACAGAAAGATTATAAGAACCATAAGGGAGAAGAACTATAAAACGTTATCTTCTGGGCCATTGCAATCACATACCACAGAGGCTAAGGTTCCTTCCACTTGGCTCCCACTAGATTGGTACTGTCATTACTCAGTCTTAGATTTTGGGGGGTCTCTTGGAGCTCTATATCTCCCTATTACACTGTTGGATAGTGGTGGATTCTGGAAGAGGGGCAGTGATGGTCTTCAGTTTTATAGCCAGTGATGAGTTCACCGGTACTCAATGACACTGGCTAAATCAGTGGGTCATTAAACAAAAAGATATGAATGTGAGAAAGATACTTGTAGGAATTGGTTACAATTTGACAGGTGTGGGAAGGAGATGGAAAAAAATGTATATTGAAAGTAATTAGAATTTGGTACACTCAAATATGAAAATGTAAGGAATACATTTAAGAGAATTTAAATCAGTTGGGCAAGAGAGGCTTTTTTTTTATTTTTTTTATTTTTTTGCATTACGCCATGGTCAAAGAGGTGAGAATGAGTGGCTGGTGAGTGATTCGCCTTAAAAGTGATATCATTGTCAACACACTCTCACCCTTACCCCCAGAACAAGGCTCGGGTCATTGGAGGGGAGTTGTGCTTGCAGAAGATGTGGTTGTCTGTATAAGATCAAGTCTGTCCGCATAGTTAGGGGAGAGCTTCATCAGGCCTCACACCTAGGTGGGGAGCTACTGGAGAAGAGAGAGTCATTTGTCTTCAATATGGACACAAGAAGGTTTTCATGCTCCAGTGAATGGCCCCATTCTCATGCATATGAGGGCAGCATCAAGTGGAATCGGTAAATTATAAAAAAGGCTTAAAAATACATGAAGTTAAAAATAAAATGTTTTGAAGAGATATCTAGAGGAGTGGCAATGGCAACTGAGAGGTAGATGTGATCAAAATTCATTGTATGTATCAATCAAATTGTCAAAGAATACACATTATTATTAAAAATCAAGGCTTTAAAAATTAAAACAATAAAATGAGATGAGACCTAGTCATATATCTTTGAATATTGGGTGAAATACCCCTGAAAGGGTAATAGGATCTCTTTTATTCTGCCTCTCTTTATGGAAGGCAGATAACACCCTCTTCCTTCAATCTCCTACTCCATCTCTAACACCAAAATATAAAGCAAAATAACCCTTTCCCCTTGTTCTATTGATTTAATTCAAATATGTATTACAGTAATAGAAGGATGACTCACATACAGATGAACAAGATGGATGCCCACACCCTTATCCCTAAGGATATTATTAAATGTGTAGCACAAAACCTGTTTGTGGTTAAACTTTATATAGGATATGCTCCTTTCCTTTTAGATTAGTAATTTTCCTCTTCCAATTAGTAAATCAACTAATAAATTCATGGCCTCAACTTGTTTTGTGTAAGTTTATATGAATAATAAACCTAAATTGTAATAGACTCTCAGACAAGGATTAAGCCCTTTTATTTTTATAATAACTTAAGTACTTTTGTTTACAAGTGTAAGATGTTAGAGCCACCTAGAGGGATCTCTTACTATCAGGTTGAAGAAACAAAATTATATAGACAGAGAACTAATTAACTAAAAATTAAATATATTATTTTTCAAAAGAAGAAGTAGTGGCTGTGGGCAGTGTCTAAACAGATTACTGTTAGGGCACCAAAATGGCCGTAATGAGTGGACAGGATTTTCCTAACACACAATATATGAAAAAAAGAGAAAGAATATGGAGACTACTGACCAACTGACCAGAGTAATGGATGCTGTCTGTGGTCCCCATTTCTTTGTGGAGCAAGGAAGGAAGACTCTAGGGAGTCTAGCCTAACTATCTAGGAACAGAGATGAAGATGTAAATCAGGAAGGAGTGGGTCTGAATAGGAAGGGGCCACAACACAAGGTGTAGGCACTGAACATACAAATTGAGAGAAAGATACAGAAGTTCACAAACAAGCAAAGTACCATAGTAGAAATGCATTTGAGAATGAGTATCAACAATGCATAGGATTCTAATAAGATTTCCATATGATTTAGCCTAATCACCCACACACAAAAAATTGTTTCTTTGACTGAGATGGCTCAGTGTGAAAATGCTTGCTGCCATGTAAGTAGGAGGACCTGCGTTCAGATCCTGAGAAGCCATGTAAAAAAGCCAGGCATTGGCAAAGTTCTCCTGTAATCCCAACACTGGAAGATTGAGACAGGAAGGTTCTAGGGCCTTTGTGGCCAGCCAGCCTTGCCAATTAGTAAGCTCCATATTAAGAGAGAGTCTCTATCTAACAAAATAAAGTAGATAGTGACCCAGGAAAACATCAGACAGATGTAGGCTTAGTACTGGAGAGTCACAGATTGAAGAAAAATGCAACAAAAGAAGGACCAGCTTAGCTATGTGGCAATAAAGTAGTTTATTCTTGGGTTTTGATTATTTATATTCCTTCCATATATTTTAATGCACAGAAGGATATGATACCATTCTCACTGAGTAACGATGCTACAGTAATGATGAGAGAAATGTCCCATCAAGAGCAGTACACATTCATTATTCTTTATGTCTGTAGATTTTTTTAAAAGTTTGAAAAGATAAATTTAGAAGTCACACAGAAACAATCCATTAAAGTCAGCTAAGGCAAGATAAAACTGAAAACCATTCACATTTCAGTTTGATTAATTCATCCTGAACACTTTTTGTATGCAAGATAGTTTCTGTCAATGTAGAGTGAACGAAGCAACTAGAAATTAAAGACATTTTAATTAAAGATACTTGAATATAAAAAAATAAAATGGCATTGTTATATTGGCTGTTACACACATATTTAATCTAACTTTGGGCTCATAATCATATGCACTTTAGCCTGGCACATTCCACCAGAAATCCTGGCCTTATTAGCTTCATCAATTTTAATCTTCAAAATAAGCTTAGTATAGTAGAATATGAAACAGTAAGAATGCAAAAACATTACTTTTAGTTTCTAAGTTATGCTACAGTTAATTTAAATCATAAACATAGAGGCAATATATAAACAAAAAGTTGTTTGACCAAAATACATAGTGTTCATATGTGTCATTGGACTGAAAAGACAATTGTTCAACTGAAAAGTATGGTATAAAAATTTTCTTCCTTCTCTAAGTAAATCTGGGTAATAAAGTATGCTCATTCTAAGAGTAACTCATTCGTAACTCATTAGTTTATAGAGCACATCTTAGTTCATGCATTTCTGGATATAGCTTTCAAGTTACTGAATCAAAGGAATCCTATGTTGGTTGATGGCCAAGGATTCCTGGTTTATTGATTCTCCCACAGTTCAGGCAATTGAAGTGACATCAGAGGTCAGTATTGACCACAGTATTGGCACCACAGTGTAATTCCCACCCAGGGTTTTACACACTCCTGTGATGTTATTTATTCTGGTACTTCTGCCCAAGTAAATATAAGGCCTGCATGCTGGACATAGCTCTGAATTACAATGTATCTCATTTCTACATGAAAAAAACAAAACAGCTCCTCCCCCCACATAGAAATGCGAAGAAGACCATTAACGAGACAGATAGCTCACTGTGTACACAGGTGTGATGGGAATATTCAGAAAAAAATCCCAGAAAATGCTTGCCATTTTTGAACTCTGAGATAATTAGCCCTGGGCATGAGCAAAAGCAGATGCTTCACAATGCTCGGTAAACATTTGGTTTGGGATTGTTAAAAGTAACTTTTTTTCAAGATTTATTCAATTTTTTAAACTTTTTTATTTTATTGAGCTGTACAGTTTTCTATGCACCTCTCCCTTCCTCTCCCCTCCCCTTCTACCCTCTCCCATTGTCCCCATGCTCCCAATTTACTCAGGAAATCTTGTCTTTTTCTACTTCCCATGTAGATTAGATACACGTATGTCTCTCTTAGGGTTCTCATTATTGTCTAGGTTCTCTGGGTTTGTGAATTGTAGCCTGGTTTTCTTTGCTTTGTTTCTAAAAGCCACTTATGAGTGAGTAATATGATGTTGGTCTTTCTGGGTCTGAGTTACCTCACTTAGTATGGTGTTTTCTAGATCCATCCATTTGCTTGCAAATCTCAAGATGTAATTTTTTTTTTTCCTGCTGTGTAGCACTCCATTGTGTAAATGTACCACTTTTTTTTTTTTAAATCCATTCTTTGGCCAAGGGGTATTTAGGTTGTTTCCAGGTTCTGGATATGAGAAATAATGCTGCTATGAACATAATTGAGCACATGTCCTTGTGGTACAATTGAGCATCCTTTAAGTATATATCCAATGGTATTGCTGGGTCTTGAGGAAGGTTGTTTGCTAACTTTCTGAGAAATTACCATACTGATACCCAAAGGGGCTGTACCAGTTTGCACTCCCACCAGCAATGCAGGAGTGTTCCCTTTACCCCACATCCTCTCCAGCATAAGTTGTCATCAGTGTTTTTGATTTTGGCCATTCTTACCTGTGTAAGATGGAATCTCAGACTTATTTTGATGTTCTGTTCTTTGATGACTGAGGATGTTGAACATTTTCTTAAGTGTCTTTGAGCCATTTTAGATTCTTTTGTTGAGAGTTCTCTATTTAGGCCTGTACCCCATTTTTGTAAACTAAATTATTTGTTCTTTTGATGACCAATTTCTTGAGTTCTTTGTATAGTTTGCAGATCCGCTCTCTGTCTGATGTGGGGTTGGCGAAGATCTTTTCCCATTCTGTAGGATGCCGTTTTGTCTTGTTGAGCATGTCTTTACTTTTCAGAAGCTTCTTAGTTTCAGGGGGTCCCATTTATTAATTGTTTCCCTCAGTGTCTGTGCTGCTAGGGTTATATTTAGGAAGCGGTCTCCTATGCCAATGCCTTCAAATGTACTTCTCATTTTCTCTTCTATGAGGTTCAGTGTGGCTGGCTTTATGTGGAGGTTTTGATCCATTTGGACTTAAGTTTTTTGCACACTAATAGATATGGTTCTATTTTCATTCTTCTACATGTTGATATCCAGTTATGCCATCACCATTTGTTGAAAATGCTTTCTTTTTACCATTTTATATTTTTTGCTTCTTTGTCAAAAATCAGCTGTTTGTAGGTGTGTGGATTAATAAATGGGTCTTTGATTCAGTTCCATTGGTCCTCCTGTCTGTTTTTATACCAATAGCAGGCTGTTTTCAGAACCGTAGCTCTGTCGTAGAGTTTGAATTCAGGAACTGTGATTCCCCCAGAATTTCCTTTACTGAACAGGATTGTTTGGACTATCCTGTTTTTTTTTCCCCTTCCATATGAAGTTGAGTACTGTTCTTTTGAGGTCTGTGAAGAATTTTGCTGGAAATTTGATGGGTATTGCGTTGAATCTGTAGATTAGCTTTTGGTAAGATTGCCTTTTTTTTTTTTTTATTTTTTGGTTTTTTGAGACAGGGTTTCTCTGTGGCTTTGGAGCCTGTCCTGGAACTAGCTCTGTAGACCATGCTGGTCTCGAACTCACAGAGATCTGCCTGCCTCTGCCTCCCGAGTGCTGGGATTAAAGGCGTGAGCCACCATCACCCGGCTAAGATTGCCATTTTTATTATGTTAATTCTACCTGCCCAAGAGCATGGGAGATCTTTCAATTTTCTGGTGTCTTCTTCAATTTTTTCCTTTAAAGATTTAAAATTATTGTCATGCAGGCCTTCCACTTGTTTGGTTAGAGTTACTCCAAGATGTTTTATGCTATTAGTAGTTATTGTGAAGGATGATATTTCTCTTATTTCTTTCTCAGCCCATTTATCATCTGTGTAGAGGACGGCAAATGATTTTTTTTTTTAGTTAATCTTATAACCTGCTACATTACTGAAAGTGTTTATGAGTTGTAGAAATTCCTTGGTAGAACTTTTGGGGTCACTTACATAAACTATCATATTATCAGCAAATAGTGAGAGTTTGACTTCTTTTCTGATTTATATCCCCTTGATTCCTTTGTTGTCTTATTGCTCCACCTAGAACCTCAAGAACTATATTGACTAGATATGGAGAGAGTGGACAACCTTGTCTCATTCCTGATTTCAGTGGGAATGTTGTCAGTTTCTCTCTAGTTTAATGTTGTTTGTTGGCTTGCTGTATATTGCCTTTATTATGTTTAGGTATGTTCGTTGTATCCCTGCTTTCTCCAAAACCTTTATCATGAAGGAAAGTTGTATTTTGTCAAAGGCTTTTTCAGCATTTAATGAGATGATCATGTGGTTTTTATTTTTCAGTTTGTTTATATGGTGGATTACATTGACAGATTTTCATATGTTGAACCATCCCTGCATCTCTGGAGTGAAGCCAACTTGATCATGGTGGATAATGGTTCTGCTGTGTTATTGAATTCTATTTGCCATTATTTTATTAAGTATTTTTGTGTCAATGTTCATGAGTGAGATTCATCTGTGATTTTCTTTCTCAGTAATGTTTTTATGTGGTTTAGGTGTCAGGGTAATTGTAGTCTCTTAAAAAGGTGTTTGGTGGTGTTCATTCCATTTCTGTTGTGTGAAAAAAATTTGTGGAGTATTGTTCTTAGTTCTTCCATGAATTCTGAGCTGATGTGACTGCCCCACCATAAAAGGTACCGAGCCACGTGGCTAAGATAGACAAAAATTATGGACTAATATAAGTTATAAGAGTTCATAAGAAGCCTGAGCTAAAGAGCCAATCCATTTATAACTACTGTGGACTTCTGTGTGATTTCTTTGGGACTTAATGACCGTGGGAACTGAGAAGGAAAGAAACCTCAGTCAACACATATATAATTCCTCATATAGCCTACAAATATCCAAAATTAAAATGCCCAGAAATAGTGCAAAGCATAACTTAAGGGCAATTGAAGTACAGCACCACAGTGCCCTACAGAGCCAATATGCCATATGAGTTCTCAGTGCCTTGAGTTTTTGTTCATAAACTCTCAGTTCTATAATTATAAGATTGTTTTCTTATTCATTTGTTTATCATTCACTGATTGTATCCACTAAACTGGCTTTCAATGTAAGAGAAAACAGACACATGAAGGGAATGAGGAGATAATACAAGTGTGCTAACTTTGCTAGTGAAATTTATTGTTAGAACAAATCAGAACTGAATTTTGATGGCATTTGATAGTGAACTGATGTATGTGGCAAATAGCATAAATAAATAAACAAATACGAATGTTAAATATGATAAATCAAAAGAAAAGAATGTTGAGAATAAATGTGACAGAAGTGTTAAACTATATGTGTGTTGTGAAAGTTGTCATAAAGCAAGGCATTGGCTCTAGGAAGTCTAGTGTCTGGTCACTCATTAGGATCCTATTGATATTTATCTAATCTCTGGCTGCAAATTGAAAACTAAAATATTAAAAATATAAAATAGCAACAACAATTTCCAACATTTACTATTAATTTTCTAGCATTTATTGAACCATAGAGACTCTACTACCTGAATAATTTGGAGTTGATTACTTTTTTTACTCTACCAGTGTGGGCCCTGGTAATATTTTGCTCATTATAGAACTGTAACATACTCTGTATGTCAGTCATTGAATTATACCCAGAAATTTAGTTAGATTCATCCCAGATGATTTATAATGGAACAAAATAAAATATAATCCATTCATCAGTTTCAAAATGAATCGTGAATATAAAAATATCTGTGAAATTATATCTTTTTAATTAGAATGCTATTGTTATCATGTTTCTCTATTTTTGGCACAAATTGATCAAAGTGATAGAAGGATATGGAAACAGACAAAAAGTCAAATGGCATTAAGAATGTCAAAATTATTAGAATATTAAATGAATGACATTTGAAATATCTATTTTCAAAAAATCCACAGTCATATTCAATAAATGAAGGACTTGTCACTCAAATGAATTTAACACAGTGAGAAAAGATTTGGCAACTCCCTTTCCATGAACCTAAGTGAATTTAATATTTATGTGGTGTCTGAAGCATGGGCCAAATTTCAATATTCTCCTTTTCCGTGGCATAGCTGGAGCTAATAAAAATTTTTAGAATGAATCTTTTGTGGGAATTTCAGATATCAAGAGAAAAAAATAGCACAATATCTAGAAAGATCACATGAATAACACAGTCCCAGTGCCTTGGAAGTGGTGTGATAGTGGCCATAACCCAAATGAAATATTAAATTATTAAATTAAAAACCATTACTTCCAGTGTTTACTGAAGTATTGTTTACAATAATCAAATATAGAACCAACATATATTCTAACCAATGAATAGATAAATGAAATGTATTGTCATAGAATACTACTCAGACATAAAAAAGATGACACTCCGTAATTTTTAGCAGAATGGATGGAAATACAGAGTATGCCATGTAAACCCAATCAGGCTCAGAGAGAGGATGTCAAGAGCGTTTTTTTTTTTCTCAATAAGTCAGTAGTGTTTTTGTGGTCAACCAACTTGGACTTGAATTTAAAGCCAGCTTAACATGAGGGGGCTATTACAAAGGTTCATAATTGTTCAAAAGGCAGAGATTACGTGATATTGGGGTAACACCAATTGATATGCCAATGTAGATAGGGAAATTTTCACAAGGCTTCATTCCTAGAAGAAGAACTACAGGCAATTAGTGAAAGATGAGAGAGGAAGAATCACTTTTCTTCAAAGATGAGGCCCCTGATAGGATAGCCAATCTCAAGAGATCAGCCCTAAACAATATAAGCAACACTAAATGATACCAGCAGGTTGTATTTATAAACATGTACATACACAGACACACACTATTATTCAATAATTAGAGGCCATGAATTTGAGAGGTGGGAGAAACAAGGGAGGAATTAGATGGAGAAGAGGGAGGGAGAAATGTAATACAACTCTCATTTCTGAAATTCTCAATCAATAAATGAAATTATATGTAAAAAGGAAATGTCTGAGAATTAGCTCTTTACCTGTTCCAAAATACACATTATCATATTTTTAAGTAAAAGAGGTGATTGCCAAAACATAATTTAGAAGCCATGGAAAATACAGTAGGTGACCACATTCATAAATAACATTTTTACGTAATTATTAAGATCACTATATTCTACCTTATTTTAATTTTAAGACTTGAAATGAAACAATTAATTTCATGGCACCCTATTTATAGAAGAGTGGAGAAACTCTAACACTGAAACTGACTCTGTGTTTGAAGCCCTCCTACCATGTACTCCACATCCTCTGTACTCCTGCAATGGGCTCTTTTCTTCCTCTGCTTATTATCAAACTCTGTGACTCTGAGTCATTTTCATAGGCTCTTCAGTATAGACTAAATACATTACTTAAGAGGGTCAAAATGTCTTGCAACAGAAATACTTTTACCATCCCAGAATTACCAGCATCCAGGTCAGCTCTTTGCCTGGCAAAATCTCTCCAACTGGCTTATATTAAAGTATCTTGAGGTTGCCATGGTGAGGAAGTGGCGACCTGCAGTGAGGGCATTCATTAGTGTGGACTTTAATTCTACCTTTGGAAAGGAGCAGGGCTGGAGTGCACATTGATACAGAAGAGCTGCAGCTGGATAGCCCGGCGTAAGGAATATGACTACATAAGACATGATGGCACAGTAAAGGGTGGCTGTGGGCCACCATAATGGTGTCTTGGGGATCTCGGTGGAGAGAAAGCCTGGAGGATAGCCTGTAAAGTAGATGGGGTATGGTGCCAACTGATCCTCCTTACCTCTGCCAACTCAGTCTTTCAGAGTTGTATATTTCAACTGAATGCAATTCCTCAGCTACAATGTATGCAGTTCAACTCCAGCAAAGGAAAGGGGGCATGAATTAAAGAGGAGCAGGAGTGTGCCTTCTGAAGGCAGCAAAGGTCACTGTGCCTTTAGAATTCTTTTTCAATTTCCTTGACTTTAGGATTTTTCCATGTTAAAATAAAATGACATGCTATATTAAAAATAATAGTACACTATGTCAAACACAAAATAAATAGTAGCAGGAGACACCCTCAAGACTGACCAGGTCTTAGAGATAAGTGAGCTGCTACAAGTCAGGATGGCCAGGAAACCCAGGTCACCCCTTGTTAACTCTGTACCAGTAAGAAGGTAGTTTAAATTGCCTGATTTGCAGGTTCTTCCTTTACAAAGAAGTATAGTAGCACCCGATTCAGAGTACACACATATAGGACTTACCCAGCAGGATGCTCAGAAACTGGTAGCTTGGTAGGCAGCTGTTACTATGACTGCTGCATTTTGAGCCTTAAAGCACAGATTTTTGTGGCCCTTGGGATGGTGTTTCACTGAAGAGGTGGGGTATGTGCTGGTGTTTGGTTGAGGGGATTCCTTAGGTAGAAAGGAGTCTGTGCATGGAAGAAGGTCATATTTCACAAAACAAGATAACAGGCAAGCAGGTGGAAATCCTCATGATCTCTCTTAAAAAGGCAGCAATAGAGTGATCTCATAAGAGATCCAGGTTAGATAGACATGGATAGTAAAGGGGCATTGTACATTAAAGTTTACTGAAGATAATTGATAATAATCTGGACTATCCTTAATGAACTACTGTAAACAGAAACAAGGGGATAGTACTTAGGGATGCTCAGTACTGTCATTTATATATTTTAAGGAAAATGATGTGTATGTGTCTGTCTACATGTGGGTATAGGTATATGAGTATAGGTGCCTGCAAAGTCCACAGAGGATCACTGGATCTCCTAGGGGTGCAGTTATGGACCCTGAAATAGGTGCTACAAACTACATTTGAGTCTTCTGTAAGATCAATGTGTGCTGTTAACCTAGAAGCCATCTTTTCAGCTCCCAGGGCTAACATTTTAAATCGAATGCCAAAGACCTATTCTCATAAATTGTAGGCTCCTCCACAGACATAGAATTGAGATTCATGTTCTATTCCTCACTAGCTGACCTACCTGCAGCAGGAACCACATCCAGAAAAGATAGAACATGCAATTACTAGACTAGAAAACCTGTTGAAAGACAAAAGGCAGTGACAAAATGCTCAGTTGTGTTGTCTAACAGGTGACGGAAGATTATTTTCATTTCTTTATGATTAAATAGCAAACTTGCAAAAAATAGCATTGTGAAGTAGGAATATTAATAATGTTTACTGTACTATGTAACATACATATTGACTGTCATATTTGTTGTTGCTTACTATACTTATACTTCAAGCATTTCTTTAAACATAGTTCAATTGTATAACATTTTATCAATTGACGTGGACCAGTGTATCCTGCTTTTGATAATAAGAAAAAGAGACATTCTGCTTGTCGATACATAAGAAAACAACAGCCTCACCTCAAGGAAAATAAAACATAGTTTATTCTGAGTCAATTAAGAGTAACATGGTCCAAGAACACACTTGGATTGTTCAAGATAACATGTGTCAATGTATAAATGATATCATCATGTGTCTATACTTACAGAGCAAAAAAAAAATTCATAAGCTAAGGCACTAACCCAAGTATGTTGGTGGGAATGTGAAGTAGGTAGATGGTTATAACAGAAAGTGGTTTTCTGCCGTAGATTCATAAATTATCTCATACCTCAGCTATGGGACTGACGGGTTTACCAGAGAGTGATGGATGCTGTATAAGACATAGGTGAGTCATGAGTTGTTGTTTAAGGAGCCAAAGGTAGAAAGGTGACTGGTGACGTTGTTTTGGATGTGTGGCATTCCAGCTCTCCCCAATTAACTCTGTAGAATTCTTACTATCAGTACAGTTTGTTTTCTGGGGCTGTCAGTCCACATTGTTTTGCCTTCTGGGGCAAAGGACTCTGAATGTTTACGTTTATAGATAACATCATTGGTGAATGTAAGGAATTTATGGAAGTAGAATCTTCTGAGCCTTAGAATGTGACAAGCTCCACGAGCTCCTAGCTTATACCTGAGCTAGGCCAACCTAACAGCAAAACTTCACGGTGTCCCCCCCACCCTCTTTTGTTTTGTTTAATTGTTCCTGTTTAGCTTAGAGAAGCAAATACTCAGTAAGGGTAGGTGAGCAAACATTTAAAGTAGTAAAAAGACTGGCGTATCGAAAGTAGAGACATTTATTTGTAGTGACACAAGGTAGAAGTGGTTCTATGAGTTAAAGAATTGGTCTGTTTTAGCTAAGAAAGCACTTTCTAGAATGAGATAAGAATAGCTTATTCTGCTTCATAATGATGGAAGATCATGGCTATAAGGCAAAAAGGAGTAATCAATTAACTACTTCAGTGGTTTGCCTAAGATTTATATGTTAGCGTCACAGGAAGATTTACTAGAGTTAGGCTACAACCAAAGTCCCATCCCACATTGATTCAGCACAAAGTCTGGCCATAAATTCCACAGACACTGATCTCTCTGTTAGGCAGCAGCATTGCAGAAGCAAGCTTAGCTATGACAAGTCTTAGCAGTGCACACATAATCTTTCTTATCATTGACTAGGAGAGAGACAAAATCACCCCGGTAAGACCATGATGAGTTCCAGTGAACGGAAGCAATCAAGTTTCGAGTAAGCTCAGACCAGGAAGGAGGATGCTGTGGATCTAGCTGCCAGACAACAGACACTTCCTGTATTGAAAGAAAGTTCTTTTAAACTAGTAGCATGTAAGAAAATAAGTAAAATGATTGCTCCAGCCTCACTTGTAGCCACGCACTCCTACTCTAGTCTCAAGCTCAAAACAATTTACATACTTCGATTCTATAATCACTTTTCAACATTTTCAAATATTATACACTGTATCACACCTCAATGATTTCAGCCAATGAGATCAATCCCTTTGTTCCTTATAAGCAAGAATCTACTCAGTCAGCCTTGAGTCTAAAGTTGTCCCTGAATTCCTCAGGAATATTTTATTATTTTGTCTATTCTGCCTCCATAATGCTTTTAAATTAGCCCAAGAATTAAATTTATTTAAATTATTCTAATTAATTAACTACTCTTGTTCTTCAAGAGAAAAATTAAAGAAAAATCAAATGGAGTGAGAAGTGTAAATCCATTGACAAATCCTTCCAAATGACAAGATATGTCTAAGTTAGAAAACATAGATGTGCACTTACTTAAACATATTTTACTAGTGTTCAAAAGTCCATTTCTGAAACTTTTGAAAAACTTCAAGGCTAGAATAAAGGCTAGAAACCCAGGTTTAACATCTATATGCATCCAAGAAACAACTAAAGCTAATCTTTTTTTAGTTCATTCCACTAGTTTATTTTATAGCGTCATATGGAAGGACACACTGTTGTATGCTAGAGGAGAAAAAGGAAATCCCAACTGGATGACTGTCTCCTTGGAGCTTTCATTCCAGTAAAGACTGAACATGATGACGAGAGTCAGTTCTCAGAGGCAATTTGCTATTTTCAAAGCATATGGCCCAACATGGGGACTCTGGGGAAATCCCAAATGGAGAAGGAGGAGTAAATGAAGGTAAATAATGATGATGGAAAATGTAAGAATCCAAAATACTTTAGCTTGTAAGTAGTTCTTTCAATCCAGATAAGGTTAGGTATTCATGATTCAAAGTAGTTATATTTGTGTAAGAAGGTTCAATTCTTTTTCCTTTCAATTTGCTTGTTCAAGTGTTTTAGTATTCCAAAATCATTTTCTTGCTCATATTTTTGCTCTATGATTGTTCTCTGGGTGCATCTTGACATGCTTTTAGAGACATTGTCTATTCCGGCAGTGCTTCCTAAGCAGCCAGCCTAGGTTGAGGATTGAAAATGTGCTATTGAATCCATGTGGGAGCATTTAGAAGTTGGCATAACCAAATGCTGAAAATCTTTCATGAAAGAACTATAGGTAGTGCTCACAGTCCCTAGATAGAATATAAGCCACATAATTTGTGGTTCTCCAGCAAAACAAAAAGGTTTATTTCCTTTTCAAAAAGAAAGCATTTCAACAAGTCTACAGAAAAGTATTCAACTAAGGGACCTCCATCACTGCAAAGATCAACTGTTCACTGCAGCAATTATGGCTTCTATTGATGCACAGACTCTACGTTTTTGTGTAGATATGCACCAAAATCTCAACACATTCAGGTGTGGTGGTGTGAGCATTTAATCCTAGCACTTGAGAGGCAGAGGTAGGCAGACCTGAGTTTGAGGCTAGCCTGTTTACAGAGCAAATTCCAGGACAGCAAGGGCTGCTTAGAGAAACCTTGTCTCAAAAACCAAAGCAAAACAAAACAAAAAAAACTCAGCATTAAATCAACAACTAATTTGGAAAATGGTCTGAAGGCCAATCAACACAGCAGCTGGGCCTTCAACAGTCTAATTATCTGTATTAAACTTGGAAAACTTAGAACTTAACGTCATGTACAGTTCACAGATAAAAATCAAGCAAGCCCAGTTAAATTGTTTCATGTATTTATTACAGGGTTTTTGTTTATGATTGCTTACTTGCTTTTGAGACAGGGACTTGCTTAATAAACAAGACTGACTTTTTTTTTTTTTTTTTTGGTTTTTCGAGACAGGGTTTCTCTGTGGCTTTGAAGCCTGTCCTGGAACTAGCTCTTGTAGACCAGGCTGGTCTCGAACTCACAGAGATCTGCCTGCCTCTGCCTCCCAAGTGCTGGGATTAAAGGTGTGCGCCACCACCGCCCGGTACAAGACTGACTTTGAACAATCTACTTGTCCCAGCCTCTCTTAGGCTACGGTTGTAGTTATGTGCTACAGTGACCAGATTACATGACTAATTTTTAATTTATGAGCATATTTCATGATTGCATGAAATATTTGGAACAAAGTTATATATTAAAAATAATTGTATCTGAAATTCCAGTTAGACAGGAAGCCTACATTCAAGGTCCAAATCAGGAGCAGAAGGAGAGGGAGCACGAGCAAGGAACTCAGGACCCCGAGGGGTGCACCCATACACTGAGACAATGGGGATGTTCTATCAGGAACTCACCAAGGCCAGCTGGCCTGGGTCTGAAAAAGCCTGGGATAAAACCGGACTCGCTGAACATAGTGGACAATGAGGACTACTGAGAACTCAAGAACAATGGCAATGGGTTTTTGATCCTACTGCAGGGTACTGGCTTTGGGGGAGCCTAGGCAGTTTGGATGCTCACCTTACTAAACCTGGATGGAGGTGGGCGGTCCTTGGACTTCCTACAGGTCAGGGAACCCTGATTGCTCTTAGAGCTGATGAGGGAGAGGGACTTGATCGGGGGAGGGGGAGGGAAATGGGAGGCGGTGGCGGGGAGGAGGTAGAAATCCTTAATAAATAAATTAATTAATTAAAAAAATAAAAATAATTTTATCTGAAATTCCAGTTAGACAGGAAGCCTACATTTTATTAACTACAGTTCTGAGAATTAGTTACAAATTGATATCATTAAATTCTTTACAATGCATATTTTTCTATATTATAGTGCCTTGTAAGAGAATGGGCCTTATTGAATATGATATGATAATTTTTATGAGGTTATTAATGAAAATATTATTTTTGCTACTAAAAAATGTACCCTTAGAATCTATACACAAGAATATTGCCTCAGGTCATATTTTTCCATATGCTGAAAATCTCACCACTGCTTTAATAAATGAGGCATTGAAGCTTCTAGTATTTCTCTTTGTTTTAGCTTCTTTGATGGAGCTGTGGAATGCATCTCCTGTAAGACCTTATATGTGGACATAGATATTTAACAAAGGGTGCTAATGGTTTAGCTAACATTGAAACCTTAATAATGTACATTCTCTATTATTTTTCATTTACTGCTCTATCTGCATCTCAACATTCTCGTGCATATTTTGTTTTATTGTTTTACTTTACACCACACGAATTTTTCTCAGCATCCTTTTTAGAGAATGAAGAAAATGTTCAAATACACAATTATTACCAAACTGCCTGCAAATTTACACATCATCATTCGTAAGGTCAAGTTACTTTCTAGGTCTAATGTACCATACAGTTAATAATTTAAATGTATTCAGACTAAAAGTAAATAAAAATACTATTATTCAACAAATTAGAATTTAAGGAAAGGACTTTGAAAAAGATTGTATGTGAATTTTATAAAACCACTAGTCAAAAATGGGTTCAAAAAAGTACAGAGGGGTAAACACCGTGTTTTAAAGATGATGTTAACATGAAGCCTAGATGTCTGAAAAGCATTTTAAATTAGCAAAAAATGTACTTTTATACACATATTTGTTTACTAAATATTTTTATTTTATTAAAAGAAGTTTAAGTTGAAGAACATATTAAATACACTATGTAATTAAATGAAAGGCATTTGATATTGCAACAATTTTATTGTCAACCATATAGAATGGGCTTTGGCTCATTTGTTGTGTGAAATAAAAATAGCTCTTTGGGCCAAGTGATTTATTACTTTGTCTCAATAAGATTGGTACAAGTCATTAACTTTTTAATGGGTTTTCCTTTCTTTGACTCCCTACAAGAGACAAATAGTAATAAGTCATACATATAGGCCCCTTTATAACAAATTCAGTGAATAAGAGTGCCAACTCATCAATCAGATTTTTTATAGTAATCAATACACTTTTGTTAATTTTATTACCCAAAATGTTACCATCTGGAAGGATAATACTTAAAACTTCTCAAGTATAAAATCAAATCTTCAGTTTGAATGAGATAATAGATGTCTCATCATAATGTTGTAATATATTGGGAGCATATGAAATATGTCATTAATTATTGGATTAGCAAAATTTTATCCATTAATATTTATTATATTCAAATGTGCTAGAAAGAAAAAGATTTTCTAGTGTCAATGCACAGTCTGGCTTTGTAAAATGAAGTTTTCTTTTTAGACATATTCAGTCTAGGGCAATGCTTACAACACTATTTTCCAGTAAACACAACTCAGTGTCCTGGTTTACAGCTGTTCTCCTAGGAAATTTCAGGTAAACTTTGTGTATTTATATAAGTCTGTCAGTTATATCAAATTATGTACATGATCTTTGCCACATTGGAATGGGAGAGAAATTAAAAAAAAACTTAAGAAATAATCAGCGGAATTGAATTTTACATAAAAAATGCTAATATACTTTAGCTTAAAATTATCTGTAAAGATACTATACAGTTGGTCAAAAAGTCTTATTTGGAATGCATTATCAATATTCTATTACTTTTAAACTGAAACATCCTGAGTGTTGGGCTGAGGACTTTTTTTTTTAGGCAGAGTTTATGTTTAAGGAGCCACAGTCATATTTGACTTTGTAGATGTTAGGATATCAGACATAAGGGATCCCAGTGGTTCCACCAGAAAACTTCTGAAAATGATTAACAATTTCAGCAGAGTAAAGATACAAAGTCAACCCAGGAAAATAAGTATGCTTTCTATATATCAACAACAAACACTCTGAGAAAGAGATCATAGACAAGTGTCCCTGTAGTATGGCTGAACATACTTGGGGATTTTCCCAAGAGTGGTATTGCTGGGTCTTAGGGGAGGTTGATTCCTAATTCTCTGAAAAACCACCGTACTGCTTTCTAGAGTGGTTGTACAAGTTTACATTCCCACCAGCAATGGAGGAGTGTTCCCTTTATCTGCATCCTTTCCAGAATAAGCTATTATTGGTGTTTTTGATCTTAGCCATTCTGACAAGTGTAAGATTGTTTCTCAGAGTCATTTTGATTTGCATTCCCTGATGTCTAAGGATGTTGAGCACTTTCTTAAGTGTCTTTCAGCCATTTGAAATACTTATTTTGAGAATTTTCTCTTTAGAACTGTATCCTATTTTTAATTGGATTATTTGATATTTGGTATCTAATTTCTTGAATTCTTTATATATTTTGGAGATCAGTCCTCTGTCTGATGTGGGGCTGGTGAAGATCTTTTCCCAGTCAGTAGGCTGCCTTTTTGTCTTATTGACTGTGTTCTTTGCTTTACAGAAGCTTCTCAGTTTCAGGAGGTCCCATTTATTTATTGTTGCTCTCAGTGTCTGTGTTATTGGGGTTATATTTAGGAAGTGATCTCCTGCACCCCTGCATTGAAGGCTACTTCCCAATTTCTCTTCTATCAGGTTCACTGGGGTCAGATTTATATTGAGGTCTTTAATCCATTTGGACTTGAGTTTTGTGCATGGGAATAGGTATGGATTTTTTTCTTTTCTTCAACATGTTGACATCCAGTTATGTCAGCACCATTTGTTGAAGATGCTTTCTTTTTCCATTTTATAATTTTAGCTTCTTTGTCACAATCAGGTGCTCATAGGTATGTGGATTAATATCCGGGTCTTTGATTCAATTCCATTGTTCAATCTGTATGTTTTTATGCCAATACTAAATTGTTTTCATTACTGTAGCTCTGAAATAGAGCTTGACGTCAGGGATGGTGATACCTCGGGAAGTTCCTTTATTATACAGGATTTTTTTTACAGGCTGTGTGTCTAAACAGAGAGTCTCAAAAGAAGAAATAAAAAGTGATGAGGACCTTCCCCCAAAGTCTTCATCATCCTTTGTCATTGGGGAAATTTAAATACAAATGCTTCTGAGATTTCATCTTACTCCACCCGAACGGCTGAGATTGTACAAAGAATAGAACAGATCACAAATGGTGATGTGTGAGAAAGCTGTTGGTGAGATTGCAAACTCATGCACCCCCTGTCGAAATCACTGGGAATGAGGAAATATATCATTTGACCCAGCTATACCACCCCCTGGCATTCAACTCCACAGATACTTGCTCACTGATGCTCACTGCCGCTCTGTTGACAATAGTTAAGAAATGGAAATAACCACTCAACCATGATGGGATAATAAAAATGTGGTAGAGATAAAAATAATGCACGCCAGTCCGACTACAGGGCAAGGCCAGTTCAGGCACCCTCTTCTCTATTGCTTAGGGTCTTAGCTGGGGTCATCCTTGTGGATTCCTGGAAATTTTTCTAGAGCCAGGTTTCATGCTAACCCAATAATAGCTCCCTCAATCAAGATATGATTATCTTAAATATCACCATAGAACCTTTATCCAACAACAGTTGGAAACAGAGGCAGAAACCCACATCAGAGCACTGAACTGAGCTCCCAAGGTCCAGTTGAAGAGTGGAAGGAGTGAGAGTATGAGCAAGGAAGTCAAGACCATGAGGGATTCACGCACTGAGACAGTTTGCCTGAGCTAATGGGAGCACACCAATCTCAACCGGACTGAGAGTGAACAAGCATGGGATCAAACTAGTCCCTCTGAATGTGGCTGACGGTGGGGCAGATTGAGGGGCCACTGACAATGTCACTTGGATTTATCTCTACTGCATGCACTGGCTTTTTGGAATACTATTCTCTTTGGATGTATACTTTGTTCAACCTAGATGTGGTAGGGAGGGCCTTGGAGTTTCCTCAGGGCAAGGTGCCTTGCCCTCTCTTAGGATTGGATGGAGTAAGGTGGGAGGGTGTGTGGAGGGTGTGGGAGGGGAGTGGAAGAAGGGGGGGGTGAGAATTTGGATTGGTATTTTTTAAAGTAATAAAATAAAATAACAAAATAAAAATAACACACACCTTTCAGCTGTAAAGAAAAATAAGATAATAAAATTTTCAAGTACATACATGGGAATATAAAATAAATTGACTAACTGAGGTAATACAGGCTGAGAAGACAAGAGTACAGCAAGCACAGCCCACAGGGCCTGCTACTAATGGGCTTTTTATAATTTATGGGTAATTCATGGCTTTTTCTATTCTACTGAATCCCTTTGTCTTTATTTTCTTTGTGTAAAACTGAGATAATAACATTCACTACTGCTCATAGAACATACTCTGATAACAACTATTATTTGATGTATAGAATACTTAACAGACATGTTCTAATTAAACAGACATTTTCTGTTTTACAAGGATCATCTAGTTTCACCCGTCAGCTAAGTATCTCCATTTCTTTAATACTCTGGAAATAGGTCAAATTATGTATTGCAAGTGGTATTATCTAAAAAAGAAGAAAGAAAGAAAAGGAAAGAAGAGGCAAGGCATCTTCTGTTGCCTGGTGACTTTAATGCATGTACAGACCCCAGAGAGAGGTGAAGAATCCAAGATAGGCTTTGTGGATTAGAATCGACCTTTCCAAGGGCTGTCTGCACTCTATCTGGGAGGCCTCTGTGTCTAGGTTTCTGGAAGTGTCCCACCTTCTTTGCCTTATAGTTCTCTCTATATTCAAATCTGACATGACAGGGGTAGGCTTTCTCAGGTTGCCATTTATTTGTTTATTTTTTGTTTCATTCATGCTTATAACTCTTAGGACTAGATTGTCTCCCATCTCGGATAAGGCCCCATACAATCTCTATCTCATCTTTACATATATGGTGTCATGTGTGCAGCTAAGAACATGAAAGCCCCTGGGAAGCATTATCTAGCTGAACACAGAAGTAAAAAAATAAAAGTCCCCTTCAAAGAAATTAAAAGTAGATAAAAAAAATCTCAGAATTATAATTTATTTTTGTATGTATAAACATTGTAAATACAAAGATTTTCAACTGGGCATAGTGGCACATACCTTTAATCCCAGCACTTAGGAGGCAAAGGCAGGCTGACCTCTTTGAGTTTGAGAGGGCAACCTGGTCTACAGAGTGAGCTCCAGCACAGCCAAAGATACAGAAATAAACCCTGTCCCAAAACATACATGCACACACACACACACACACACACACACACACACACACACACACACAATCTTTTCTTTTTTTATTAAATTTATTTATTTATTAAGGATTTCTGCCTCCTCCCCACCACCGCCTCCTATTTCCCTCTCCCTCCCCCGATCAAGTCCCTCTCCCTCATCAGCCCAAAGAGCAATCAGGGTTCCCTGACCTGTGGGAAGTCCAAGGACCGCCCACCTCCATCCAGGTTTAGTAAGGTGAGCATCCAAACTGCCTAGGCTCCCCCAAAGCCAGTACGTGCAGTAGGATCAAAAACCCATTGCCATTGTTTTTGAGTTCTCAGTAGTCCTCATTGTCCACTATGTTCAGCGAGTCCGGTTTTATCCCAGGCTTTTTCAGACCCAGGCCAGCTGGCCTTGGTGAGTTCCCGATAGAACATCCCCATTGTCTCAATGTGTGGGTGTACCCCTCGCGGTCCTGAGTTCCTTGCTCATGCTCTCTCTCCTTCTGATCCTGATTTGGACCTTGAGATTTCTGTCCGGTGCTCCAATGTGGGTCTCTGTCTCCTTTCATCGACTATCTTTTATATTAATGAAGATAAAAATAATCTTGGCTCAATATTATTGGAAACCATACTGGTGTGGGAGGTCCTTCTGTCTATGTGTTATTTTTATTCGTTAATGAATAAAGAAACTGGCTTGGCCTATATCATGGGAGGAGGAAGGCAGGGTTAAAGAGAAGCCATGGAGCTGTCTTACTGAAAACTTTACTTAGTAAGCCACAGCCACGATATACAGATTAATGGAATTGGATTAAATTAATATAAGAGTTAGCCAATAAGAAGCTAGGGCTAATGGGCCAAGCAGCTGTTTAATTAATAGTTTCTGTGTGATTATTTCAGGTCTAAGCTAGCTGGGTGGCCGGGAACCAACAAGCAGCCTTCTCCAATACCATACAAAGAACTAAATCATGCAATTGTATGCAAACAGGAATGGCATTTTGAAGAAGCAAAAATACATAGAATGTACAAATCTGCTTTGAGTGCAAAATGGCAACTGGATGCAAGACAATCCCTAGGGCATTGTGCGAAGCACAGCTACATCCCAGTGGTGAGTGGCCCTGCACAGAAACCTCAGTGGGAAAGTGGAAACAGGGTTTCTGCTCCTTTAGGGTCCTGTTTCACTCTATCAATAACCTTCTGTCTTAAAGCTGGAGAAATTTTCCTAAATACAAATTCATTTTAAGTATAAATGCAATTCATATCATATCCAAGGAATTTGATAATATATCTGTATTTTAAACAGAAGGTTTCTCTTTCCTCCTCGTTATCAAGATCTAGGTCTTGGTGTCATTATTTTACTCTTTCATTTTTCCTACTGTATACTAAGTTATCTTATTGCTTTAAAATTATAAGTATAATCTATCTTTTGTTGAAAAGTATTTTTGGAGATAGTCAGAGGGCTCAGCAGTAAAGAGCACATACTATTCATCCAGAAAACTTGGCCTTGATTGCCAAAGCCTACACAGTATCTAGTAATCACCTGTAACTCCAGCTCAGAGAGATCAGATACCCTCTGCAGGCGCTGTGCCTGCATGCAATACACAGATATACGTGCAGGCAAAACTTTCATTCATGTAAAATTCATTCCTAGAAGAGTTATATATTTTTATTTTATGTATAGGAATATTTTGGGTGCCTGTATGTATACACAGCATATATGTTCCTGGTGCCTGCTGAGGCCAGAGACTGCAGTGAATCTAGAGTCACAGAGGGTTGTGTGATGTCACCAGCCCAGGTTCTCTGCAAAAGCAGAAAATGTTCTCAACCTCTGAGCTTTCTCTCCAGTCTTTAAATTATATTTTTTTTACTGTTATCTACCACTAACTTTCACCAACTCACTGCAGGCTACCTATAAGAAAATATTGCAAGGATCAGCCTACATTGGTTGTCTTATTTTTAAAAAAGTATTGAGAGGATTTAATTCATATTTATTGAATATCCTGCCATATCTTAAGCAGCATTCCAAATATTTACAATTCGATAGTAATCTAGTTGTCATTTTGACCCTATGAATTAAGAACTACTGTGAACCTAGTGTACAGATGAGAAAACAGAATTATATAAAAGTTAAATAATTTCCTCAAGATTGGGCAGATGCAAGTAGCATTGCCAGAACTCGTGGTCTGGCTTGATTCTAAGAACAGAAGCGTCTGTTTTGCTCAGTGGACAAATTAGGGCAGTCATACACATCTGTGTGTTCTTTCTGGGGCTTATGAGAACTAGCATATTCATTTCAGATTGTTCTCATGCTCACCCATCATGAAAGAAAGAAGCTAGTATAAAGGAAGGGAAAGAGAGAGGGGAGGACAGAAAGGGAGGGAGGGAGGAAGGAGCCATGGTATGTGTTTCCCATTACCCAGGGAGGGAAGGAGACCAATCCTACACCCTAAGATAGAAACAGTAGCGTCCTGTTTTCTTAGCCTGGCTTTGTCATCCTTTTCTAAGCCAAGCCACACAAAGCTGCCAGGCCGTTCCTCTAAAGCATTTCTGACATCATCTTTTTCTCCTACCCCAGAACCTAAAATGACTTCGTGATTCTTACATGAGCAAGTCTAAACTATTCCATCTGGCGCTGAAGAACCTGTGTGGTTTTTTGTTTGTTTTGTTTTGTTTACCTATAGTATTTACCTGATCACCTATTCTTTCCAATCACAGATCTCTAAAACCTTGAGCTCAAGCCAGACACCCTACTTTTCTGACATTCTGTAACCCATCTCTCAGCAAACCCTACTCTCTCTGAGGTCAGAGCATGCAAACCCAATCAGTTCTTAGCATGTTTAATACCACCCTGGAGTCAATACCTATCACAGCTTTGGAACACCGATAGAGTTGCCTAACTGGTTCAGTTGTTTCTATACCTGCCCTTCTACAGAATTTTCTGTTTTTGAGCTTTAAACCTGCCATGGCAAAACAACGAACTGCCATCTACAAAAACAACAAAAGACAAAGGAATCATAACAACAAATACAGTATGTAAATGTGTTTTCATCACCTTGTAAACTGGTAAGATTCTCGACCTTGAGATGATTCACTAGGTAAGAGAGCTTGCCACACAACCCTCACAACATCGGGGTGAGCCCCAGATCCCATACCTGCAAGGAGAGAACTGTCCTCTGACCAATATGCAAATTAAAGCCTCACACAATTTTTATTTTATTTTTAGAAAGAAAGAACAAGGATCTTGTAATTGACCAACAGATCCAATATTAAAATTTAAAATATTTGATGAGGTGGAAGACTTGCCTCACACCTTCCAAGCCCAAGGTTTGGTCCCCAGAAACACTAAATAATAAGTACATATATAAATATATATAAATAAATATATACATAGATTGTGCTACAATATATATATAAAATTTATCATTTTAACTATTTAAATGTAAAATTCATTAACATTTTATACACCTACATTGCTACTATCCAATATCATCTGAAGTTGTAGCTTTGTAGCCCCTTTTCCTCCCCTTGTCCCCAGAAAGCACTACAGTATTTCTTGTGTGACAGTCTATGTATCTTACAGAATTGATACCCTATTTTTGTCCTTCAGTGGCTGACTTACTTAGTTTCATATATTTTCAAAGTTCATCCATAGTTTAATATGTATTAGAATTTCATTGTTCCAGGATGTCCAATATTATATTCTACAGACATACCATGTGTTGTTGATTTTGTCAACATTCGGCCGTTACAAATGAAGACACTATGCAAGTTTGTGTAAAACGAGTAAGACAGTACCTTTACGTCTTTCATGTGCTGCAGCTGCTGGATCTCATAGTCTTCCTTTGTTTCCTTTGAGGAGCTCTCATACAGTTTCCCATTGTACCTTGCATCCTGTTCAATGGTTCTATTTTACAGCTAAAGAAGTGAGCTTTTGGGTTCCTGTTTCTGCCATGATACCCACAGTTTGCCGACGTGCTTCCCACCAGGGTGGACTCATCCCTCTGGGACTGTAAACTGAAATAACATTTTTCTTCTTTAAGTTGCATTGGTTATTGTGTTTTATTTTTTTTTTAATTTTATTTATTTATTAAGGATTTCTGCCCCCTCCCCGCCACCGCCTCCCACCTCCCTCCCCCTCCCCCGATCAAGTCCCTCTCCCTCATCAGCTTGAAGAGCAATCAGGGTTCCCCGACATTGGAGCACTGGACAGAAATCTCAAGGCCCAAATCAGGAGCAGAAGGAGGGGGAGCATGAGCAAGGAACTCAGGACAGCGAGGGGTACACCCACACACTGAGACAATGGGGATGATCTTTCGGGAATTCACCAAGACCAGCTAGCCTGGGTCTGAAAAAGCATGGGATAAAACCGGACTTACATAGAGGACAATGAGGACTACTGAGAACTCAGGAACAGTGGCAATGGGTTATTGTGTTTTATTACACTAATAGTAAAGCAACACTTAGAAGAGAGCAGTTCGAACAATTAGATACTTCCGTGAAAGATAGATATTAAAAGCATGATCTCCAGTCATCAATGGCAACGTCTCCTAATGAGATCACATCTGATAAGTGTGCTGGGAAAGATGTTGAGCTGCACAAAGAAACACACTGAATATCCACAGGGGTGTAATACGTGTTCTGATGTTCACTGCACATGTGTAGGGGAGAGAAACTGATGACAATGAAAAACAGAGGCAACCAGAGGTAACACTGAAGGTATTGCAGTTATGCCCAAAGTGAGGATGGCAGTGTGGGATCGAGGAGGGACATGAGTCATCGAGGAGACAATGACTCGTGTTAAAGTGAGTAGGTTCCAGGTCAGTGGGGAAGTGCTAGATGTTAGGGATTTATTCAGGACAAACAGAAAAGAATGAAAGTAGTGACTAGAAAATATAGGTTTAGGTTTAATATTACGGAGATGATTTGATATTGGTAATGACAAATCCACAAGTGTTGAGTGATGTTAGAGGCTAAAATGGTTGTCTGAAAACAGACTTGGCATTTCCAGATTCAGGAAGCTGATGTATCATGTGTCTTAAATCTGTATTAACCAAAACAGGTCTAAAAAAAAACG
The DNA here is from genome assembly GCF_000317375.1 of Microtus ochrogaster. Lineage (NCBI taxonomy): Eukaryota > Metazoa > Chordata > Mammalia > Rodentia > Cricetidae > Microtus > Microtus ochrogaster. Next base: position 63,017,922 of record NC_022012.1, read on the forward strand.
GGGAAGGGTGAATGATAAAAGTCATACAGAGTCTCAATTGACAACACTGTTTGGGAGGTTTCGGAGGTGTGGTCTTGTGTGGGTTTTGAAGTTTCAAAGCCTTGTGCCATTTCCTGTGCATCCATTCTATTTCCTGGTTATGGTTCAAGATACGAGTCCTGGTTTCACGTAAAATTAGATAGTCCTTACAATGAGTTTTCTGAACATATCTAGTGGATACAGAAGTTTGTAAAATTGCTCTAGCTGCCATCAGCTGCCTCTCCCCTGCCATCAAGGCTTTAATCCTCCCGAACTGTACACACAAGTAAACTTTGTTTTCCTTGTAAGTTCCTTTGGTCATGGTGTTTTATCACAATATGAAACTATCTAATACAGAGTGGGATAGCAAAAATATTACTAAATAAGCAGTTAAAAGCCTGCTGGCCAAAGTGTTGGAAAGTTAATATATATAGATACTGCACTGGTCAAGAATTAAGACAAAAACTAGTATTAGAACAAAGAAATTAGAAGGAATGATATATAGGTGATAACTTCAAGAAAATAAAGAAAATAGGTACCCAAATAACTCATATCTTCCTTTAAATTGAATTATTTTGGACAACTGAATTGCCAGAACCTTGAAAAAAATCCTGTGTTTGAAGTAATATTGATCACTATACCTACTTTCTATCAAATTTCAAAGTCCTAGTTAGGAAAGAAATAGGGGTGAATAAATGTGTCATGTTTTTAGATATTAAGGAAGTCAGTTCAATAAAGGAGACAGACAAGGGACAAGTAGTGTGACCTTGAAAATGACCCTCAGAAATTTTCATGAAAATTAGTTACAGAAATGACCTGAGTGATGAATTGATGAAAATGAAAGCCTTCTACATCATACGTTTTGGGTCCACATCAAATTAGGTCCACCTTACACTGATTCTTCTGAACACATCTAGTGGATCAGAATTCATAAGCTTGTCCAAAGTACACTGGGAGTTTCAGTGATACAGCGTTTTCTAATCCTTCCTGTTGAGCTACATTATGACAAATCATGCCATAGGTAAGATTCCTTGTGGTTAATATTTTTCTAGGGATTTTGTTTAGACAGTCATGCGAGTTCTGTTCTGCTCGAGACAAAGCAGTTCTTTCATGTTATGTCAAGTTGTCTGAGTCATAGATGCATGTGTTTAAAGTTTAAAGTCACAGCTTCAGCTGGAAGAATATTAGGACGCCAGAACCTAACACAGAAGCTAGAGTATACTCTCTGTTTTCATTCTGAATTTATTCATAAAATTTACTCTAAAAACTTCAAACATTATATTGTGGTACCATGGGCTATTTTATTGTGTCTTGAACATCATCTGATGATAAAGCCTTGATAAAATAGTACTCATCAGTCATAATACTTCCTATAACAACAGACAACATTAAGAAGATAACATGTTACCTTCTGCAGGCTGAGCCTCAGCTTTTAAATCAGAATTGTTATAATAAAATCAGTTACCCAGATGCTTGATACCTGCTCTTTGTTTTGATTTGTAGTGAAAATTTGGTGAATAAGTTTTGGCTAAATGTGTAACAATATATGATAACATTCTCCTTTATCATAGTTAAACAGGATAATAACAACAGCATATCATGAGGTTATAATGAACATTAAATGATTCATGAAATAATATACACTAGATAACATTATTAGTTATAATAATTATTATAAATATTAGCCATAAGAACTAAGTTGTTTGACTTTGAAGCATCTTCTTCCAAAGAAACAGAATGCAGGGGAATTTAATTTGTCTCAGAGGGTCAGCGAGTGACTGAGAATTGCGACTTTGAGCCTCAGAAGGCCATGAAACCTGAGCTAGGAGGGCACTCAGAACTGTCTTCCTCCCTCAATTGTGTATTTCAACAAACGTCTCAGTGTCTCATCTGTTTAACAACTCCAGCCTGGTTATTTCTAAGGTGAAATGATACTGTCACAGCCCCTGAATTTACATGTTGCAATTCCTGTCACATGACACAACTAACTGGTTACACAGGAGATAAAATCTTAATTCTAATGTTTTTAAATTTTAATTTTAAATCTTTAAAGTTAATTCTGTTTGATAGTATTCTCCTGACCTAGGTAGATTGGTGTGGGGGTATGATTTTAAACTGATGGCCATTCTTCCTCAAAATACTTGTGACTGTTTCAAGATAAATACTTCCTGTACCAGGGGAAATTCCTACTGTATCTTACTCCCAATTTCCCATTTTTTCCATGACTCTAAAGCCACCATCTCTATGATATATCTATCTGATTTAGGCATAACAGTGAACAGTCAGAAGCCTTGTACCTGGAGGAACTTGACCTTCTGTTTGTATCAGGCAGGTCTTCCCAGAGCCCACTATTCTGTGGCTGTAGTTAGGGAATTGAGCCCTGCTCTAGCTAAACCTGAGCCTTGTACTTACATCTGAGGTTTGAGCACACAGGGAGAAATAAGAATATTCCTATAAGAAGCATGTGGATAGATTGGGATAACTCCACACTCGGAAAAGCACTAATAGGATGTTCTTCTTACCCGTGGCAATATTACAACCCCACAATGCCCAGTGTTTACAAGATGAGTAGTTACTAAAGGTTTCCACTCAACACTGTACTAACTACAAGTACCACCCATGATGAGTTTGTTCCACCCCAGAAGATAACAGATCAACATGATGTCTAGATGACACATCTGCTCATAAATGTTCTGTGATTGAATCCAGAAGTGATTCCCTGAGATATATTTATTCTCTCCGATACTGAGAATCCACCATGGGTGTAGGTAGAGGAAAGGGTGCTATGACTACTCTGTTGTTTGTAGAAGGGAAAAAAAAAAACGCTTTTTTAATTTTAATTTTTTTTTAAAAAAAACATTCTTTTCCTATTTTACATGTTAAATCCATATTCCACTCTTTCCCCTCCTCCTGCTTCCTTTATCTTCCTCCTTTCTGCCCCTTATATCACCCCCATCTATTCCTCAGACAGGGTAAGGCTTCCCCTAGGGAGTCAACAAAGTCTAGCACATTGCCTTGAGGCAGGACCAAGGCCCTCCCCACTATATCTAGGCTGAGCAAGGTATCCCTCCACAGAGAAAGGGTTCTAAAAAGCCAGCGCAAGCAGTAAGAATAAATTCTGGTGTCACTGTCAGTGGCCCCACAGTCTGCCCCAGTCATACAACTGTCACCCACATTCAGAGGGCCTAGTTTGGTCCTATGCTGGTTCCCTCACTGTTACCAACCCCACATCAGACAGAGGACTGATCTCCAAAACATATAAAGAGCTCAAGAAATTAGACACCAAAATATCAAATAATGCAATTTAAAAATGGGGTATAGACCTAAACAGAGCATTCTCAACAGAAGAATTTCAAATGGCTGAAAGACACTTAAGGAAATGTTCAGTTTTCTTAGCCATCAGGGAAATGCAAATCAAAATGACTCTGAGATTCCATCTTACACCTGTCAGAATGACTAAGATCACAAACACCAATAATAGCTTACGCTGGAGAGGATGCAGAATAAGGGAATACTCTTCCATTGCTGGTGGAAATGCAAATTGTACAACCACTCTGGAAATCAGTATGGTCATTTCTCAGAAAGATGGAAATGAACCTACTGCAAGATTCAGCAATACCACTCTTGGGCATACACCCAAAGGATGCTCAACCATGCTACAACAACATTTATTCAACTATGTTCATAGAAACATTATTCATAATAGCCACAAGCTAAAAAACCTAGATGGCCCTCAACTGAAGAATGGATAAAGAAAATGTGGTATATTTACACAATGGAGTACTACTCAGTGGTAAAAATCAATGACATCTTGAAATCTGCATGCAAATGGATGGAACAAGGCAAAAACTATCCAGAGTGAGGTAACCCAGAAACACATATTTTAATCATGGCGTAAATAATTTTCTATAAAATGAAATAGCAGGAATTTCCAGGCTGGCCATGAAGTAAATTCTAAACCACATAACTGCTTCTATTTTCTCTAAAAAGAGGGTATTTATGGCTCATTTTGTCTGAAATGGGTAAATGGTAGAATTTCTTCTATAGGACTATCTAATTGCTTACTTCATCGATTTCTGATAATGTTGTTTTAATGAGCCGAATGTTGAATTAACAGTTGAATCGTAACAGACACTTTTCTAGGCTTGAGGGGTCTCCAACAAGTCAAATATTCATTCCTTTGCTTATTAATTTATTTCTGAAGATCTTCACAATATAAAAACCTTCATTATAAATCTTGGATCAAAAGCAGTAAAACCTAACTGATATTCCTGTACAATAACTTTTCTTTGTGCCCTGCTGATCACTTTATGTCTCTATTGACTGGCTGCTGCTGAGCCCTCAACTGAAAACAGTTAGGCAAATTCATCTCTAGCCTGTTCTGTAGCATCCCAGTGGGTAACCCTTTAAAATGCCTGGACAGAGAATCACCTCTGCCAGTCTAAGAGTAAATATTAAGAAATTTCTAAATAAACTCTAGTGCTTAATCTATATATATGTACACAGAAATTTTAATGTATTTTTTATTTCAGTTAACACATCATAGTACTAATTATGGAATAAAATATTCTGTTTTTAAATATATAGAGAATGTGTACTGATCAAGTTAGAGTAATTCACATTTCTATCTCATTTATATTGATAGTCTTTAAGCTATTGGGTAATAGCTCTTCTCTCTCTCTTTCTCTCTCTCTCTCTCTTTGTATACATACAATTGTAATATTACAATAATATAATAAAATAATAATATATTTAATATAATAATACTCATATAATATGTAATAGAATACATTTTATTGTTAATTAGTCACTGGACTGTGCTGAGCACTAGAACTTACTATATAAAGAGTGTTTTGATAGCCACAATTTAATTTCTTCCTCAAGACCCGGTAATACTACTTTTGGGTGTATATTCAAATGATGCTCAATCATACTACATGGACATGTGCTCAACTATGTTTGTAGAAGCATTGTTTGTCATAGCTAGAACCTGCAAACAACCTAAATGCCCCTCGACCGAAGAATGGATAAGGAAAATGTGGTACATTTACACACTGGAGTACTACACAGCCAAAAAAAAATAATCACATCTTGAATTTTGCAGGAAAATGGATGGAACTAGAAAACATCATTTTGTGTGAGGTAACTCAAACACAGAAAGACAAGTATCACATGTACTCACTCGTAAGTGGGGACTGAAAAAGCATGGGATAAAACTGGACTCTCTGAACATGGCGGACAATGAGGACTGATGAGAAGCCAAAGACAATGGCACTGGGTTTTGATCCTATGGCATGAACTGGCTTTGTGGGAACCTAGCCTGTTTGGATGCTCACCTTCCTAGACCTGGATGGAGGGGGGAGGACCCTGGACTTCTCACAGGGCAGGGAACCCTGACTGCTCTTAGGACTGGAGAGGGAGGGGGAAAAGAATGGGGGGAGGGGGAGAGGATTAGAGGGAGAGGGGAGGAATGGGGGAGGGGGAGGGAAATGGGAGGCGGGGAGGAGGCAGAAATTTTTTTCAATAAAAAAAATAAAATAAATATAAAGCAAAGAAAACCAGCCCATAAATCACAATCCCAGAGAACTTAGACAACAATGAGGACCCTAAGAAAGACATACATAGATCTAATCTACATGGGAAGTAGAAAAAGACAAGCTCTCCTGAGTAAATTGGGAGCTTGGGGACTTTGGGGGAGGGTTGAATGGGGAGGAAAGAGGCAGGGAGAGGAGCAGGGAATGATGTACAGCTCAATAAAAATCAATAAAAATAATAATTTTTATATATTTCTCTTCCCTCCCTCTTTGTGAGCCTTAGTAAGCCCTACTGTACTTTCGATCAACCTTCTTATCTTTTGTAGGTGAGAAACAATAGTCAACATTTGTTTATCTGGGCTTCCTCCTCCAGTTATACTGATTTTGCTTTATGGCTAGCTACCATTGCTTTCTAGAACTGAATAGTTTCTTCATTCTGCATAATCCACCATTCACTTTATCCAGTCATCCACCGATGGACAATTAGGTTGACTCCATACTCAGTTTCTGAAAATGATGCTATAATAATCATGGGAGTTTAGGTATCATTTTGTTTTGCTATTTACCAAGTTGTGGAATTGTCATATCACATCCAGTAGATCTATTTGTTTTTAAAAATTATTTCATTTTTGAAGAAAAATAATTTTATAAAATGAAGCTATATTATTTCATGTTCTGGATAAAGAAATTGGAATGAATGTGTAAGTAGTCCGCATAATGAGCAAGTTTACTGTAGGCAGCTTCTTCTCAGCTATCCTGTAAATATTGAACTGACGGTGCCAAATGATAATAGAAGGAAATCATACAAGCCATTTTCTTGATTAAGCTAGGATATAACTTAATTAGCTATTTAAAAATTAGGATGATTTCTACTTTTCAAGAGTTTTTAAAGGACAGGGTAATAAGGGTTATGCGGATAATAAGGAGAAAAGTGTGACGAAGGGAAGGAGCCAGAGTAGGAAGGAACCAGAGGGAATTATTGTTGGATCCCTTATGTTTTTAGCCATCATGTCGAACCAGTTAGAATTTGTCGGCCTTGAAACAGTGTTGTTTGTGAAGGGCACAAATCCCATCCTCAGCGATTGTCAAAAACAGTCCTTTTTAATCATGTAGGACAGCTGCAGTGAAGGAGTCGAGCTGGTCCTGAAGGATACTGTTGATCTGAGCAACAGACAAAGGTTAAATTGTTCCAAAGAAGGCTTCTGTCTGCTCTTTTAGTTCTCACTCCCAAAGAAAATGTCCAGAGAGGCGAGAGGGATAGGTTATTTGGCTCATGGCTAACCAACCTCATTCTTATAGGTCACCTGAATCACCTTTAGGCATTTGGATGGTGCTGATCTCTCGGTGCGGGCTTGGAGGTTGACAGAAGACACCGAAGGCAGCAACAGTCAGAATGCCTTAGAGAGGGGTCATCCAAGGGATGGTGATAAAAGTTAACAGTTGGCAAAGATTCACAGCATAAATCAGAAGGTAACATCTGTACAACTTTGTGGGGATCACCAAAAGACATAGTTACACGAAGAAAACTTTTACGACAATATTAACATGAGTCAATGTATCATAAGATTAAATATAAAATTAACATGAGGCTGAAGATAGTTGTACAACTCACTGGACCAGGTACCAAAATTCTACAGAAGGCTGAGGTAAACGTAATCAGCTGGGGTCTTGTTTGTTTGTTTTTTGTGTTTTGTTTTATTTTTTACATCAGAATCCTGTATAAGGAAACCTGGAAACTTTGTTTAAAAAAAAAGTCAGCTAAAGTAAGAATCTAAGAAATGAATCTGAACAGAATACATCTAGGTAATATTTCTTGCTTCTACATATGACGAATTTTGTGTATTTGTTTTAAATATTAACAACCCCAACTATTATTTAATGGGCAAAAAACAGTATCTCAAGTAAAACATGATTATTGGTTATAAACAGTTTGCTAAGTCAAACATTTTTAAATTGGGACAACTTTAGTAGATCTATTTTTTTTTTTTAACATTTTCAGACCATCTGGTCATGTTACCGTAAGGGTCTTTGTCTTGCTCGGTCAAGGACATTTACATTCTGGTGAAAGTTGTTTTCTATCCACCTCTTCCTCTATCTGGTCATGGATGGAGTCTCACCACCTCATGTACTATGTCACAGATTTAAGGATGACAGCACTAGAAGAATGGTGGTGGATGACAGATAGGATGGTATCTTTATGAAATGGATTTTAATATTTCTCCTATTCAGTGCTATTCAAGACCAATTCAATGTGAGTATGAAGGAGATGTTGCTCCTGGTGTGCGTTTGCATACATGTGGAGGTATAATTTTACATCCTTGTGACGTGAAAGTTTGGTTCTTTAGATGAATCAAAAGGCTTCAAGGGTCAATGTTACTCAGTTTGATGCCCTCTTGAGACTCATGATTCAGTCAGCTGGGGATTTTTTTCCATAAAATACTGCTTATAAAGATTCCCTAATTCCTATTTTTATCATGAGAGCTCCTACACCTGTGATGATGAACTATTTCTAAAGTTTAATCATTCTATTTTTTTTTCTGCTGATTGAACTTGGCCACAGACTGAGCATGGGTAATAATGGGATGAGGAAGAAGCTTTTATTATCATGACTTACCGCATCCCTTCCTCTTGCTAATTAAGTCACGAAATGTTATTCATAAAGTAGTAAAGAGATTCCTCTTTGGGGGATTGCTTTAGGGATCTATTACTGTCATAAAGGACCATGACGAAAGCAACTTGGGGAGGGAAGGATTTCTTTGGTTTATACTTCTATATCACTGTTTATCACCAAAGAAAGTCAGGATAGGAACTCAAACAGGGCAGGAACCTGGAGGCAGGATTTAATGCAGAGACGGCAGAGGCATGTTGCCTACTGACTTTCTTTTCATGGCTTTCTCAACCTGTGTTTTTATAGAACCCAGGACCACCCACACAGGTGTGGTGCTGCCCACAATAGACTGAGCTGTCGTCAATCAATTACTAATTAAGAAAATGCTCTACAGGTTTTTTTTACAGCCCAATCTTATGGAGGCATTTTCTCAATTGAGGTTCCCTCTTCTCAGATGGCAATAGTTTGTGCCAAGTTGATACAAAAATAGCCAGCACAGGAAATAAATTGTTAGATGGCTGTTTTAATACTGGAGATAGGGCTAGAGAGAAGGACTTTTGATGGATGTGCAGTATTTGGATTCTTCCATTTCACAGTGCCTGCTGAATCTGCCCACTACAACTCATTTGATTCCTAGTTAATTCTTTAAGTAGACCTTAGATATTTTAAAGTAGTGACCCAGGCATTCTTATATACTTAGAATTTGAGTTTCAAGCAGGAAACTGAATTACTGTAAAGCAATATGGTCCCACCACACAGCAATTATTTGATTCTTTTTTCACTTCAATTTGAATATTGGTAATCAATCAGCCTAAGTCTCAAAATCCAACAGCAGGTTCATCAAATACTTGTTCGTGTTGTGGCAGGACTACATTTTCCCTCTCTGAGGTGGGAAAGTTCTCTCTAGACTTGGTCCTCAACTGGTGTAGCTAGTCCCTCATTCACCAAGGTTCTCACACTTTCAACCCATCCAACACCTGATGCTAAAATGTGCTCTAAATTAATGTTTCATTTGAATTTTAGGTGTTACCTCTCTTGAATGATGTTTTCTGAATATATGTGAACAAGCATCTATTTATCTCAGGTAGGGCTTTAACAGAAGACAAGAAATGAATTCACTCAAGTCCAATTATTGACCCAATGAGTTTACTTAAGCTACAGGTAGGAGCGCCTCTGAAGTTCCCTACAGGTAGGAGTACCTCTGGAGTTCCCTACTCAGCTTGTCGGCAACTCCACCAAAAGGTCTCCTCTTGTTCCAGGCATGCTAGCACACGCCTTTAATCTCAGCACTAAAGAGACAGAAACAGTGGATCTCTGTGAGGTCAAGGCCAGCCTGATCTACATAAAGAGATCCATCTAGGCCACCTAAGCATCATAATGGGACCCTGTCTAAGAAAGGAGGGGTATCCTCCTTCTCTCCATTTGAGATTTCTGAGTGTTACCTTAAGCTCCCACTTCCCATTGTCTTAGGAGAAGAAGTCATAAGAGCCTTCTTCCTCCTGTTGTCTGTGAATTCCAAGTGAAAATCTGATTGATTTATTTTAAAGCAGATGCCTTCCCTCAGTTCAAAGATGGTACTCTGTGAAAACTCAGTTTAGGGCTGAGGGTTTGATACATTTTTGGAGTACATCCCAGGTAAATAATTTTGCTATGTTATTATAATTAGGTCAGCTTTAAGAATACGAATGTAGAGACACTGGAATTTATGTTTCTGTGCTAAGTGGGTCATAGCCAATGCAAGAGTAAACCAGAATTTGTATTAAGATCAATTCTCTTGGAACATGGGCCCGCACTTAGTATTGATGCTAGATTTCAAGTCTTAATATATCTGGACATTGTTGTGAGTCTTTCTCTGTCCCACCACCTACCTCCCAAATCATGACATGGATATTTATTATTAATTATGAAGGCTTTGCCTATAGCTTAAGCTTGTTCCTAACTAGTTCTTATAACTTAACTTAATCCATTTCCATTACTCTCTGTCCTGGCATGTGGCTCATGGCTGTTACTTCTCCTTCAACACATTTGCTTCTTTTGCCTCTGGCTGGTGACTCCACTTTCTTCCCAACATCCTCTGTGCCTGGAAATCCTACCTAGCTTTTGGATATTCAGGTTTCTTTTCATTAAACCAATCACAGTGGTATATCTTTACACAGTGCATGCCTTCTTCCCACAATGTTTCATTCCACAAACTGCAATATTACAACTGGTGTGGGTATGAGAATCTGAAACAACCCAAGAAGACGGAAGAGGTTACTCAAAGCAAGATTTATTGGCATTACAGAAGAAACTGACTGGTCAGGGGCAACAGTACAAACTCGGGAGCTGACTACATGCCTGAGCATTCATTTCAGGAAGTATTTAAGCAGAAAAAAAAACCCACCTGTGCCAAGTTACAGTTACATTTTCCCATCAATCAGGATTCAAAGATTAGAGATTTTCCAAGGAACATTGCTCTGTGGTGCACTTATCTTGTTCTCAACGGTGGTTTACTCTAGTGTGGTGGGGTAGCTTGTCCACTATTCATGTCTCAACTTGCCAATCAGGATGTTAGTTACCCAGGGAAATATGAGGAGGCCTTGGGAAATTAAACTTTACTCAACCCCTATTTAAGATGAAACTTTCATTCAAAATGTCTTCAATTTGGTTTCCTCTTACACAAACACATTATATGGCAGGCTTTTAAATTAGAAATATGGTTTTGTATAGTAGCAGATATCAATGAATTCTAATTTTTCAGACCAACAGTATCCTTCAAGTTTTTTTTTAATTTATTTCCTTTGTTTAACATTGTTCTTTGGCATATTTTTTTCAACTAACAATCATACTAATTATGAATTTTATTTTCCTTTATTTCTATGGAAACTTGGAACTTCAGGGGAGTAGTGGCTATTTCTATTTCAAATATACAAAGAAAAAAGTCTACGTATGGGGTTAATGAAGGCAAAAACAACAAAAACAAAAACATTCAAAATCATGTAGTGATATTTAATACTGTTGAATTGAAAAAAATTTAAAATTACAAGAAGGAAAACCCCCAAGACTACCTGTGAAGAATTATTGTAGCCAGGGTAAGTGAAGTGAAAAGACCCCATCTAAAAGTGGAAAGCACCATTCCCTGTACTGTGGTCCTATAGTGTATACAAAAGAAAAAGGTTAGCTAAGTAGGAACATTTATAGCTCTCTGCTTCTTTACTGTGGATACAATAAGACCCAATGCCTTAAGTTCCTGCTACCAGCACTTCTCCAGCCATGATGGAATACCTTCAGTTGAGGAGTACTTGTTTAAATATGCAAAGATGTATTGTATTTGTTTAACTATGTAAAGATATGTTGTATTTATTTAATTATGTCAACATGTGCTGCCATTTTACCTTACTTGTCCAAGGCACCTGATTGGTCTAATAGAAAGCTGAATGACCAATAGTGAGAGAGGAGGTATAGATAGGACTTTCAGGCATGGAGAGTAAGTAGGAGGAGGACTTTAGGGTTGGAGAATAAAGAAAAAGAGATGACAGGGAGACTTCAGGGGCCAGACAGCCGTATGTGGGAAGCAGGAATGCAGGACATGTGTGAATGAAGGAAAGGTAAAAAGCCCCAGGCAAAATGTAGATTAATAGAAACAGGTTAAATTAAGTTAAAAGAGCGAGTGTGATAAGCCTAAGCTAAAGCTGAGCATTCACGATTAATAATAAGTCTTGGTGTCTTCATTTGGGAGCTGGTTGGTGGCCCAAAGAGAGTTCCAGCTAGAACCATCCATCTCTGACCCAAATTAAAACCTTTCTTCCATAAGTTGTTTTATATTGTTGTTTTACCTTTTTATTATATTTTATTTGTTTAAAAAAGATAACAAGCTATCTTTTTCCATTTACATACTAATCCCAGTTCCCATTCCCCTCTCTTTTCCCATTCCTTCCACTTACCCCCCAACCCCCACCCACCTCCATCCACTCCTCAGAGAGGCTAAGGTACATTGCTTTGGGGGCAGATCCAAGACCCTTCCTAGTATTTCTAGGCAGAGCAAGGTATCCATCCAAAGAGAATAGGTTCCAAAATATCCATTACAAGCAGTAGGGATAAATCAAAGGGTCACAGTCAATAAGACAAAAAGGCAGCCTTCTGATTTGAAAAAGAAAAATCTTCACTAACCCTACATAAGACAGAGGATTGATCTCCAAAATATATAAAGAACTCAAGAAATTAGACATTAATAGTCCAAATAACCCAGTCAAAAAATGGGGTACAGAATTAGTCAGAGAATTCACAACAGAAGAAACTCAAATGGCTAAAAGATGCTTAAGGAAATGTTCAGCATCATTAGCCATCAGGGAAATGCAAATCAAGACAACTCTGAGATGCCATGTTACACCAGTCAGAATAACTAAGATCAAAAACACCAATAATAGCTTATGCTGGAAAGGATGTGGAGTAAGGGGAACACTCCTCCATTGCTGGTGGGAATGTAAACTTGTACAGCTACTCTGGAAATCAGTATGGCGGTTTCTTAGAAGATTGGGAATCAACCTACTTTAGGACCCAGCAATACCACTCTTGGGCATATACCCAAAAAATGCTCAATCATAATACAAGGATATTTGTTTGACTATGTTCATAGCAGCATTATTTGTAGTAACCAGAACCTGGAAACAACCTAGATGCCTCTCAACTGAAGAATGGATAAAGAAAATGTGGCACATTTACACATTTTCTTAGCGGTAAAAAACAATAACATATTGAAATTTTCATGCAATGGATGAAATTAGAAAACACCATCCTGAGTGAGGCAACCCAGACCCAGAAAGGTGAACATGGTATGTATTTTCTCATAAGTGGATACTAGTTATAAAACAAAGTATAATAAGCCTATAGTTCATGATCCTAGAGAAGCTAAGTAACAAGGTGAACCCTAAAAAAAAATACATAGATCCACCTGGAAAGGGGAAAGAGACAAGATCTCCTGACAAAATTGTTAGCATGGAAGTGGGTAGAGTAGGGAGGGTGGAAGGAGAAGAGAAGGGGAGGAAGGAGAAGAAGTTGAGGGAATGGGATAGTAGAGATGGAGGAAGGACAGGGATGAGACTGTAAGTTCATTTATCAGAGTGCTTTATCAGAGCAAGAGGAAAATCAACTAAGACACTTCCTTGTTTAAATGTGAATATTTTCACCCAAATGATTAGATTAATGATTAGGATATATCTTTAGTATTGAGGCTTGATATTAAGAATATAAATAATATAAATATTAGGACATTTGATGCTTATGGTCTCTTCAATTTCATACATGTTTGTTTTAATACTATATCCTCTCTGAATTCTCAAAATGAAGAAAAATAATCTACAGGAGTTTGGAAATCTATTAATATGTGGTATGGTGACACTTCTTTAATTTTCCAGAAGATCTCTGTGAGTCTGAGGCCATCTGGTTTACATAACAAGTTCCAGACCAGCAAGGTCTACTTAATGAGATCCTGTCTCAAAAGAAGTAAGGGGTGGAAGGAGGAGATCTATTAGTTACTGTTCTTGTTGCTATAATGAACTACTTGACACAAGTAATTGAATGAAGAAAGGAGGGAGGAAGCAAGGAAGGGAAGAAGGAAGAAAGGAAGCAGGAATGGAAGGAAGGAAGAACTTACTTTGTTTCACAGCATATCAAAAGGTACAGCCTGCATTTAGAATATGCCTTTTCACTTCAATAAACTAACTTAATTTAGAAAATCTCTCATGGCCATACCCAGAAATATATTTCCATGATCATTCTCTGTAGCCAAGTTGAGAGTAAAGATTACCTACCACAAGAGACAAGAAAAAAGAGTGTACAAACATACTTGATAAAGAACACACTCTTGTTTATAATGCCTTATGAACTCATTCACTCCATTTATTCCCTTCCCATTCTTTAAATGTCAACCGAGGGCCAACAAAATGCTAATTGTGCACTAATGTTAGCGGTAAATGGAAAGAAATGCGTGGTCTGTAGGGATTGATGGGAGTTTTTTCGGAAGCGTAAGAGCTGGTATTTTTTTCACAAATAACTCTAAGTTATCATTATAGTATTTCAGGAAGAACAATTTCAAGAAAACTTATAAGCCTAGAAGTGACTGAATTTTAGAAGCCACATGATGTTCCTGTGAGAAGAAAAGTTGCTTACAACTTGAAAGAGGAATTAGCTCACAGTTGACTTTCTTTTTCATAAATACACAAAGATGTGGGCTAAATGCAAAATGTCCCTCATATACTGATAGATTTTATTAATTTTTTCTTTTATTATTATTATTATTAAAAATTTCCACCTCTTTCCCTCCTCCCATTTCTCTCTCCCTCCTCCCATTCCCCCTCCCTCTCCAGTCCAAAGAGCAGTCAGGGTTCCCTGCCCTATGGGAAGTCCAAGGTCCTCCCCCCTCCATCCAGGTCCAGGAAGGTGAGTATCCAAACAGACTAGGCTTTCTCAAACAGTACATGCAGTAGGATCAAAACCCCGTGCCATTGTCCTTGGCTTCTCAGTCAGTCCTCATTGTCCACCATGTTCCGAGAGTCTGATTTGATCACATACTCCATCAGTCTCAGTTCAGCTGGCCTTGGTGAGCTCCAATTAGATCAGCCCTACTGTCTCAGTGGGTGGGTGCACCCCTCGTGGTCCTGACTTCCTTGCTCATGTTCTCCCTCCTTCCACTTCTCATTGGGACCTTGGGAGCTCAGTCCAGTGCTCCAATGTGGGTCTCTCTCTCTATCTCCATCCATTGCCAGATGAAGGTTCTATGGTGATATGCAAGATATTCATCAGTATGGCTATAGGATAGGACCATTTCAGGTTCCCTCTCCTCAGCTGCCCAAGGAGCTAGCTGGGGACATCTCCTTGAACACCTGGGAATCCCTCTGGAGTCAAGTCTCTTACAAACCCTAAAATGGCTCCCTTAATTAAGATATATACTTCCCTGCTCCCATATCCGCCCTTCCTCCATCCCAACCCTCCCATTCTCCCAAGCTCTCCCCATCTTTCCCTTCTCACTTTTCTCTCCCCATCTCCCCTTACCCCCACCCCACCCCCACCCCCAAGTTTCCAATTTTTGCCTAGCAATCTTGTCTACTTCCAATATCCAGGAAGATAACTATATGTTTTTCTTTGGGTTCACCTTCTTATTTAGCTTCTCTAGGATCACGAATTGTAGGCTCAATGTCCTTTATTTATGGCTAGAATCCACTTAAGAGTGAGTACATACCATATTCATCTTTTTGGGTCTGGGTTACCTCACTCAGGATAGTGTTTTCTATTTTCATCCATTTGCATGCAAAGGTCAAGATGTCATTGTTTTTTTACCGCTGAGTAGTTCTCTAATGTGTATATATTCCACACTTTCTTTATCCATTCTTCCATTGAAGGGCATCTAGGTTGTTTCCAGGTTCTGGCTATTACAATTAATGCTGCTATGAACATAGTTGGACAAATGCTTTTGTAGTATGATAGGGCATCTCTTGATTATAGTCCCAAGAGTGGTATTGCTGGATCTTGGGGTAGGTTGATCCCGAATTTCCTGAGAAACTGCCACACTGATTTCCAAAGTGGTTGCACAAGTTTGCATTCCCACCAGCAATGGATGAGTGTTCCCCTTACTCCACATTCTCTCCAGCAAAGGCTATCATTGGTGTTTTTTATTTTAGCCATTCTGACAGAAGCAGAGAGGAAATTCAGAGAAACTTCACCTTTTATGGTAGCCACAAATAGCGTAAAGTATCTTGGGGTTACTCTAACCAAGGGAGCAAAAGATTATTTGATAAGAACTTTAAGTCTTTGAAGAAAGAAATTGAGGAGGACACCAGAAAATGGAAGGATCTCCCATGCTCTTGGATGGGTAGAATCAACATAGTAAAAATGGCAATTCTACCAAAGGCAATATATAAATTCAATGCAATCCCCATTAAAATCCCAACAAAATTCTTCACAGACCTTGAGAGAACAATAATCAACTTTATATAGAAAAACAAAAAACCCAGGATAGCCAAAATAATCTTATACAATAAAGAAACTTCTGGAGGCATTACCATCCCTGACTTCAAACTCTATTACAGAGCTACAGTATTGAAAACAGCTTGGTATTGGCATAAAAACAGAGAAGTTGACCAATGGAATGGAATAGAAGACCCAGATATTAACCCACAAACTTATGAACACCTGATTTTCGGCAAAGGAGCTAAAAGTATACAATGGAAGAAACAAAGCATCTTCAACAAATGGTGCTGACATAACTGGATGTCAACCTGTAGAAGGACGAAAATAGATCCATATCTATCACCATGCACAAAACTCAAGTCCAAATGGATTAAAGATCTCAATATTAATTTGAACACACTGAACCTGATAGAGGAGTAAGTGGGAAGTAGTCTACAACATATGGGCACAGGAGACTACTTCCTACATACAACCCCAGCAGCACTGACAATAAGAGCAACATGAATAAATGGGACCTCCTAAAACTGAGAAGCTTCTGTAAAGCAAAGGACACTGTCATTAAGACAAAAAGGCAACCTACTGACTGGGAGAAGATCTTCACCAACCCCGCAACAGACAAAGGTATGATCTCCAAAATATATAAAGAACTCAAGAAACTAGACTTTAAAATGCTAATTAACCCAATTTAAAAATGGGGCACTGAACTGAATAGAGAATTCTCAACAGAAGAAGTTCAAATGGCCAAAAGACACTTAAAGTCATGTTCAACCTCCTTAGAGATCAGGGAAATGCAAATCAAAACAACTTTGAGATACTGATGGATTTTAATTGAACAATTGATCCCCAGGTAGTAGCATTCTTTGGGAAGTTTTTGGAACCTCACTAGAGGAAGTGAGTAATTGTGGGAGGGCCTTGGGATTTCATAGTCTGGCCTTAATTCTTGTTCACTCTCTGCTTCCTGGATTGGATGCAATGTGAGCAACCAACCTCCTGATTCTTGCTCTTGCCACTGTACCATTGCAGCATGCTGCTGTGTCTTCCTTGCCATGGTGGACTGTGCCCTCCAGTAACTTTATGCCAAAATAGATCTTTTAATTCTCAAGTTGCCTTTGCCAAAATTTTTTTTTTATCAAAATAACAGAAAAGTAAGCTAACAACTTGTGCCAAGGAGTAGGGCCATCGCCAGGACAAACTTAACTATGTTCTTCTTAAGTATGTGGGATTAATGTATAGAAGGGATGTGACAGAGTTTGGAAGTTTAGGCAGGGAAAACCCTTCATTGATAAAAGAAAAGTGTTTAATAGGCTGTTCATTTTGGAGTTTGAAAGACCAGAAAGCAGTGGAAAAATGGCCTGCCCTGCTAGGTTTTAGGAAGAACAAAAGGACTATATTGGGAACTGGGCTAGAGGTCATTCAGGTTATATTTTGGCTAAGAATCTGGCTGTATTTAATTCATGTCCTGATATCTTGTGTAAGGCTGAATTTAAAGGTAACCAACTAATTATTTTAAAGAAGGAAATGTCAAGATAAAACAATATTGATGCTATATCATGGTTCTTTCTGAATGCTGTCATTGTCTTTAAAGTGACATGTAGCAAGAATAATAAGTAAAAACAAAAGAAAGTTTTAAAAAGAAGTTTGTCAAGAAAAGGTGTGTGAGCAAGCCTAAAGTTGTAAACAGGGAGTGTACATATGATAAAGCATCTGTTCTTATTAAGGAGATTAGCAACATTAAAGAGAATCTCCGTGCTGTCCACTGGAACAATAAGAAAGGTGTCCTGAAGTTTAATATTTGTTTCCCCAGTCTGTATTAGAGTTGTCTAGAGGAGCAGTTCTAATAGAATGAATATATACTAAAATAGGATTATTGGATTAGTTTACACAATACAGTGCAAGTAGTCTAACAATGACTTCCTCACATTGGTGGTGAGAGTCTAGTAGCTGCTCACTCCTCAAGGATGGAGTCCTTAGAGGTCCCAGTCTGGTGGTGAAGGCCTTGAGGGTTCTTGGAGAGCCACTCGTGTTCAGTCATTGGTAGAAGCCTGAAGAATAAGCATTCTGAAATCAGTGAAGGGAAGCAGCAGCAGTAACAGCAGAGTAGATAAACCCACAAACACGGCAGATGAACTTGCCAGTGACCCGTACAGGGAAGCAGACAAAAAACAAGGATTTTCCTTCACTGTTGTCTTTATCTTGGCAATCATTTAGAACTTGCTAAGCACATTGGGCCCACTTAAATAAACCCAATCAAGAAAATCCCTCACATAGATGCACAGTGTATATGGTTGTAGATTTCAGAACCAGTCAAAGAAACAGCCAGATTGACCATGAATTACATGTATATAGCAGTTTTGGAAATAGTAGAACAATGGTCTCATACAAAATTCTCCTCCACAGAGGAATGCCAGAAATAAAGCCTATGAGAGACTATCAGCAAAAGAATCAATCATTCCTTTCTACTGATGTGCCAGGCTTTCTGAGAAGTGAAGTTGAGTGAGAAGGACCACATATTTAGGAAAACAGGAATAATCCAGAAAGAGATTTGCTCAAGGGAAAGGTGAAATGAGGAAAAGAAGGGCTCTGTGTGTGATTGCCTTAAGGAAGAGGGCCTAGAAAAGTAGATGAGCCTGGAGGACACTGATGGCCCTGGATCTCAGAAGTGAAGGAACAAGGTGTAGAACTGGGCCGGAGGAGGATGGAAGAGCTGAGGTAAAATATCAGACAGGCAAAGTCATGCAATGGAAGGCCACACTAACCATAGAGAAATGTTTACATCCTTCATCTATTTCTTCCTTCATGAGTGAATGACTGCATGCCATCACTGGGCTAGTCCTGCAGAGCACACAGCTTACATTAGGATCTAAGACACTTTACTTGCCATAAAAGAAAATTCTCAGTCAACTCCAAGTCTCTACTTTGTTTCCTCTTCTCTACTTTCCTGCACATGCATATAACCTGGTTTTGTAGTTCCAAACTTTCAGATTTAATGCCTAATTTTGGTTTTAAGTAAATACTTTGTAACCTGCATTTACAAAACAATGAAATCTGTTGATGACATACTTAACATATACCTATAAATTTGAAAAGTGCTCTATTTTACATGCATTATCAATAACAGCAATTTATAAAGCATTACTTATGTAATATAAACATTTACGTAAAGCCATCTAAGACGACATGATAAGACTGCAGATCAGTGGTTCTCAACTTTCTTCCTAATGCTGGGACCCTTTAGTATAGTTCCTCATGTTGTGGTGACCCCCAACTACAATTTATTTATTGCTATTTAATAACTGCAATTTTGCTACTGTTATGAACCACAATGTAAATATCTGTGTTTTCTGATGGCCTTAGACAATCCCTCCAAAAGGGTCATTCAACACCCTAAGGGGGTTATGACCCACAGGTTGAGAGCCACTAGCTACTTCATTTGCAAGTGCAGAGGAACTAGATCAGCTGCATTGACTCTGAAACATGTTGTTAGGACTGCACTACAAAATACTGAAAAATGCTTAGCACATGTCTTTAATATATACCATGTGATGGAAGTTGATCCCTAGAACTCAATGTGCATACAACTCTACTTAAATGTTTATTATTTGTAGGTAAACCAGAAGCCTATCATGTAGATAATTATAGGTTTGGTTCACCTTCATCATGTCTGGCAGTACTACATAAGACATTAAATAAGTTTCAGCTGTAAGAGATATATTATGGGATTTGTAGTATCCTATGCTCCAAACAACAGAACATTCTTCCATAATTGAAATATTTTATAAATACTATGAAATGGTATACTGAATGGCACCGATCTGACTGAAGCAGAAAACCTGGGCAGGTTAAGACACAGCAGAGATCTTCAATAATGTTTCCAGAAAGCAATGAAATAGCTATCAGCAGTCACATATTATTGGTAGAGAGGTCAGAAAAGCAGTATTACTCATTTCAAACCGACACGACAGTCAAGCCTGAAGCTTAACAATACTAACCAATCATAAGGAAGGCAATCATTGAGAGGAGACAGAAAAGGAACCAGGGCCTTATCTTGGGCTGGGGACCCACTGAACAGAGGTGGCAAAAACTCATCTGCTTGGGAGCTGGTCCCCTGCAGACATCCCTAAAGGACACCTTCCCAAAAAAGCACTTGCCACTGGCAGTTTGCTACTGTTCTTTATTTTCTTTGTGCGCATTTTCTCTGTATTCTCTTTCAGTTATCAGAGGTTTCAAAAACTTTAGCAGACTGAATTACAGGCAAGCGTTGATTGACCCTACGGACATCAGGTATGGTGTCACTGATGTGCTGATGCATTTCTGCATAATCAATACAACAGAAGGGAAATAAAGGATGTCTGTTGTTAGGTTAGTATTGTTGGCTATCATGACTTTTACATAGTGCTGTGTTAAAATATAAAATACCTTTATGATGATTATTCAAACTTATAACAATGCTAAAAAGCTACTGACTTCCTGGAAGTTACATTAAATATTTTAAAGCATATTTAAAGGTGGAATTTTCCAGGTCATTTTAACAGAACAATAATGGACATTCCTAAAATCAAATAATTAAAAAATAAATACTTTATATTAAATATCTTCCTATACTATCCTAATAATTGTCACTCCATATAATTGCTCTGTTATGTATTATACCAAGAAATAGTGACAAGATCCTGAAAGTGATTTATTCATATTATTAAAAATGTTAGCAGCATAATATTTTTTGTGTGTTTGGTCTATACCAGAGAAACAATGCATTCAGAATAGTTAATGATTTTAGCTATTAAAAATAAATTATCATTGTTTATTCTGGTTTTAATTAAGTCATTTTATCCTTTACCTCTTCAACAAAATAATTTGTTAATATTATTTAAGCTTTTACAGATGTTTGAAGATAAAAAAACAAATCCCCAGTGCTATATTATACATTTGAAGATTGGCTGCAGCACAAACTAAAAACAATTCCTCGTTTCTTCCTAAAGGGATTTAGTGATGGGGTGGGATGGGGATTTGAAAAGTAGGGTTAAGAGGATGCATAAAGTAAGGATTTCTTCTTTTTCCAATCCCCATTTGATTCCACACCTCTTTTCAGAAATATTTCATACCAACTTTTGGATTTTAAATAATAAGGTTGCTCAGTGTTTACACAAATATGAACAGACACAAATCAAATCAAGGAATCACACAAGGAATGGATTCCTAGAGGTATCATCTCTTATGTTATAGACTGCTTTGTTAATCTTTCATACTTACCCCAGGCAGAGCCTGGTATGATGCCTTGCTTATGGAAAATTCTCAATAAATTTTTTGAATTAATGACACATAATACTTTATGTAACATTTGAAATATAAGAGATACATGACGTGATTGTGACATTCGTTTAAATAATCTTCCCAGAAGTTGCCCATGAAGTGTAGTAACATTGTTGAACTAATATGATGATTCATCCAACATTGGATTTCGCCAACACTGGCAGGAGCTTTGCTTGTTAATCTCTCCAGATTCTTATTGTTAAATGTGACTTCTTTCTATACTAATGGCTTTATCTGCCTGCCTACAAGGCATTGTCAACACTTGTGTGCAAATAATTACTGAGCCCTGGTAATAAAATGGAATAGCAATTTATTACATATGGGAGAAATTTTTAAGGGATTCCTTTTGGTTGAAAACAAAATAATTAAGGCAGAAACTATTATTCAAAACATAATCTCCTTCTTTCTCAATAAGCTTTGCTTCCCTCTTCTATGATTTCTCTCTCTTTTAATCTATCTGTATTTTGTTTATATGTCTACTACTACCTAGATTCTTGTACTTTATGTATCTATAATTTTCTCAAAGAATAAGCACTTTAAAGATGGAAAAATCTTGAACACTGTTGTTCATCCCCCTTGTGTACTTAGCTCAATAAAAGAAATCCATGAAGACTTGTTGAATATTAGTTTCACTGATTTGTTATTGGTCTTCAGACTGAGCTTTATAGATAAGGTAAAATTACATGAAGATTGACTTGCTTTTATTAGAGGCCTTCTCTTGGAAGCCCTTTAACTGGAGCTCAGAGTTCTCAATAATCCTTTGATTTTCTGAGTATAACTTTTAAAACTCTAATTTTGGTTGTCGTCAATTGTTGTCTGAGGTTTTCTGTTCCATCCGGTTCTGCCT
Organism: Microtus ochrogaster; assembly: GCF_000317375.1. NCBI lineage: Eukaryota > Metazoa > Chordata > Mammalia > Rodentia > Cricetidae > Microtus > Microtus ochrogaster. Next base: position 63,040,183 of record NC_022012.1, read on the forward strand.
GGTTCCCGCAGTCATTAGGTCCCAAAGAAATCACACAGAGGTCTACATTAGCTATAAACTGATTGGCCAATAGCCAGGCAGGAAGTATAGGTGGGACAGCCAGACAGGAAGTAGAGGCAGGTCAATAAGAACAGGAGAATTCTGAGAAGAAGGAAGCCCATCCCTTTGCAGTCCTGTCCTAGCTACAGAAGAAGCAAGATGTGACTGCCCCACTGAATAAGGTAACGAGCCACATGGCTAACACAGATAAGAATAATGGGTTAATATAAGTTGTAAGAGTTCATAAGAAGCCTGAGATACTGGGCCAATCAGTTTATAGTTAATGTAGACCTATATGTTATTTCTTTGGGACTTAATGACTGTAGGAACTGGGCAGAACAAGGACCAGGTGGAACGGAAAATATCAGACAACATTCAGTGAAAACTGATTAGAAACAGAAGGGAGAATTCTTAGAGTTTACATGCAAAGTCATCCCAGGTGGGTCCTGTCTGGTATCTGCTATTCCTTAGATATTTTTCTGAGTACTTGAGGATTACAGGGGGTCCTGACACCATGAAGACAGGTTGACACATGACCATGCACTCATCTCGTGCTTCTCTTCCCATTCCTGGGATTTTTGTCTCCACTGTGCACTTTTGGCAGCCTGAAAAGTCACTGCTTCTTTTCCCTCTCCTTTGCTTGTACACTGACTCTGACTCAGTGATAGTGGGTTTTCAGCCTCGTTTCCTGGACATTCATCGTTTCCTTTTCCCTTTTATTGCTCTCATGTTTGGCACACTTTCCCTACTATAGATGGATATAAATCATGGCCTCATTTTTTAGAATTTTTTGGGAAGGGTATTAAGTACTAGAATGTTCAGATCACCATCAGTAGACACTAGGGCATATTTTTCAATTTTCACTTCGGATCCCTCACAATGTGACTCCCAAGTGCAACAGTAGTGGCTGTTTACTATTTACTACAGCATGCTCAAGGTCACAATGTTTTCCCTACACCATTCTTAATTTATTATTCCCATCACAATCTTAGGGAATAAATAACATTGAGTGTGGGGAAATTGTATTTATAAACTTATCTTCTGCATGGCCCAATTTAGTAATGGATTGATACGTTTCAGAAGTTGTTCTTGCTTTCCTGTTTAAACCTTAATCCTGCTTTTTCAGGATGTGGCATGTGCCACTTGGCATTCTTCAAAGAAATCCATTCTTCAGGAACCAGTCAGTTTAAGAAAGTTATGTCAAGGTCTTTCAATATTCCTTTCTTACTGTGGTTATTTTAATGAGAATGGTCCCTAGTGGCTCAAATATTTGGATGCTTGGTCCTAGTTTGGGAAGAATTAAGAAGTATGGCCTTGTTGGAGGAGTGTCATTCCCACGCCAGGACCTCTCCCTCTTCCCCTGCCTACTGCCTGAGGATCAGATATAAGCTCTCAGCTACTGCTCTACTGCCATGCCTGTCTGCTTGTTTCTATGCTCTCTGCCATGGGTGGTCGTGAACTTTAACCCTCTGGAACTGTAAGCCCCCAAATTAAATGCTGTCTTTTACAAGTGACCTTGGTCCTGTTTCCATGGCAATGGAAAAGTAAGTAAAAAAAAACCCTACATGTACATTCTGCAGTAGGTGAGGACAATTTTATACATTACCTGTCCAACCAAGGATGAAAAACAACACTTGAAATGAAGCCATTAATAGAGTCTCTCTACTTCTATTTCCCTGTTTTTTATTTGCTTTTAATAATTATCACTCCAGCAGAATTCCTCCTTCTGTCTTCGTGATTCTCTTGATCTGTGCAAGCATGCTTATTTAATAAAACTGGACTCCCCTTTGACTGATGGCCCCATTTTAATTTGTTTACTCTGCATATATTTTTAAATAGGCTGTCTTAGTTTTGATTTCTACTGCTGTGATAAATAATTTGATGAAATTCATGTTGAGCAGGAAAGGGTTTATTTGGTTTATAGATTACAGTCCATCATCAGAGGAAGCCAAGGCAGGAGCTCTAGGCAGGAAGCCAAAGCAGGAACTCAACTCAGGGCAGGGACTCAGGGCAGGGCTTGGAAGCAGAAATGAAAGCGGAGACCGCAGAGGAATTCTGCCTATTGGCTTCCTCCTCATGTGGTAGTCAACTTGTTTTTTCATACAACCAAAGTCCACCTGCCCAAGGATAGCATCGGTCACAGTGGGCTAGGATCTCTACATCAATTGTTAATAAAGAAAATACCCAAAAACATGCCTACAGACAATCTGATAGAGGCATTTTCTCAGTTATGGTTCCTTTTCCCAGATGAAAATGGCTTATGTTAAGTTGGAAACAAACAAACAAACACACACACACAAAACCATGACATTTGAGATGTAAGTTATGTGCATCTACACTAAGGTAGTCTCAACATGTTTCTTCTATGTGCATGTGGACTCCTCCCCAAACAAATATAAAAGAAAATTTAATCTTAAGAAGTATCTTAGAGTTGGGCAATATGGCACAGACTTCTAAAGCCAATCATTCTTATTTAGGGGAGGGGGATGGGTAAAAATCAGCATTTTAAGGTCAACCTTTGCTACATAAAGAGATTCATAAGGCTGACTTGAGATATATGAAATGCTGTATCAAAACAAATAAATAAAAACAATAAAGAGAGGAGGGATGAAGAAGATGTGGAGGGAAAAGAGGAGGAAGAAGAGGAGGAGAAGGAGGAAGAGGTGGTGAAGGTGGAGGAGATGGTGAAGGTGGTGGTGGAGAAGGTGGAGAAGGAGGAGGAGAAGGAGGAGGAGGAGGAGGAGGAGGAGGAAGAGGA
>NC_022012.1:63043204-63060733 GCF_000317375.1 Microtus ochrogaster
AAGAAGAAGAAGAAGAAGAAGAAGAAGAAGAAGAAGAAGAAGAAGAAGAAGAAGAAGAAGAAGAAGAAGAAGAAGAAGAAGAAGAAGAAGATTGAGAGATTGAGACTGGGTGGTAGCTAAGGCCTGGGGTTCAGTCCCAACATGAGAATGATGATAAAATTCTTCCGTTATATTTGAAGGCAGTGGATGCACACTTGTCAGTGGGAACATGACCTGAGTCAAAAGATGGTGCTTGTCAGTAAAGACCAGTCTGCAAAAAAATATAATTGTGAGAACAAAAGGAATTAGTAGAAACAGAAGAAAAACTTTAATGTGTAAAACAAGATAGTTCTCTGCATTGTTTTGAAGAAAGGAAACTCTAGCAGTCAGATGCCGCAAACCCTGATCTGTGCTAAAACATCCTCTTTTGCCTAGGTTGTAATGTCTCACTATGTAAGTCTAGACAATGTCCAGACTATGTAAGTTTCATCCTCCTGCTTAAACCAGTTCATCAGTACTGGCAAAACTCAATTTCTAACATTTTAATATTTCCCCTAAAAGTCACTTAAAGGTTAGTTTCATTTTGTGATAATTTAAGTGTCATGCCAGAAGATGAAAATGTGCCTATCTTGACCCTTAGACATCATGTTTCCATACTAGGCTGCATAGGAAAAAATATTTTTTTTTAAAAAAAATTTATGTGTATGAGTATTTTGCCTGCATGAATGTAAGTATGTGCACCATATGTATGCACGGTACCCACAGGAGACAGAAGAGGGCACTGGATTCCCTCATACTGGAGTTATAGATGGTTGTGAGCTGTCTTGTGGGTGCTAGGAATCAAACCTAGGTCTTTTCAAAGAGCAGTCAGTGCTGTTATGAACTGAGCCACCTCTCCAGACCTAATAGGCTGAAATTGTAACACTCCTGCAATGGTTGTATCTTGATGGCTTTGTGTTTATACAGGTTCCTCTTAACACTCATGGCATTAACTGAGAGGTAAGGGAATAAAACTTTTGTTTACTGTTGTTTCTGTTAAAACAAAATTGCAGACTCTGATTCCCCCGTTGCATCCTGAGTGAGCTGCTTGCAGAGCTTACATGATTGTTTAAAACCCTGTCCTTTCCTCCCAAGTAATCAGGACAGTCAAAAATCCATACCCAAACTGGTGTTTTTGAAATACTGTTCAAACACAGTTTCACCTCTGTGTCTTTTCCAAACCAGCTGGGGGTCTGAACTGGCTGTGGGCTGCTGGCTGTGGGCTTGGGGCTGAAGGCTCCTGCCTGAAGGGAACCAACTCTGTTCCTCGCCTGGGGCTCCAGGATGCATTCCAGTGTCCAAGAGCCTGGCGGAAAGCACTCTTGTCCTACTCAAAGGTCCACCTTCTTTCCAGGTGAGCTTGGCTTTTTCCGGGTCCCTGCTCTCAGTGCACAGGTGTCCGGACTTGTTCTAGCGTCCCAGCCCGGCGGGGGAGGAGGAAAAGAAAGGCTGCTGTGTGCAGGGCTGGGATTTTGAGTTCAGACAGGGCGCTCGGCCACGCGGGCTGCGCAGTGTTGAGAATCGGGACCTGTTGCAACTCGCCGCCCCCTGGTGACACGCTCGGCACCGCCCGGGAGGTGCGGCCAGCTCCCGCCCTCGCAGGTGCGCCTCCCTCCTCCCGGCTTCCTGGGCGCCACCTTCGCAGCGGCGCGGCGGCGGCGGCGGCGGCGGTAGAGGGTGAGTCTGGAGTGCGGGGTACCGAAGCGGCCTGCGGAGCGCGGGGTTGCTATCCCGGGTTTTTCCTTCTTTATGGACTTGGGGAGAGGGAGTAGTAAAGTTTGAAAAGTGAAGTCTCTGACTTAGGAGGTGCGGTCTAGAGGACAGGCACCGCCCACCGGGATCTGTTGGTGTATTTCCTGCTGAGGAGAAGGACCCTTGGAGAGGACTGGAGAAAACTAGGGTCTGGGGGTCCAGGGGAGAGCGAGGGAGGAGTGTGGAAGTGGCAAGGCCAGGGGTCCCCAAAAGCCCAGAGCTAAGCTGCAGAGAGCTCAAAGGCCAAGCAGAAGTTGAAGAGGAAGCGTTTTGTAAGATCCACTTTCTGCTGGGTGATAGACCAGTACTTTTATGATTCCAGTTGGCATACCTTGGGTCTTTGACCTCACTGAGCTCTCCAAGATGATTCTGATACACGGGAATCTGCTCCTGTAGTTTGTAACCTTAAGGGGAAAATGTTACTGCAGGAGATGGCTCCTGGAAGCGGTCTTGGAGACTTCAGGCCTGTTTTGTCTGATGTCTTTCCTGTGATTGAGGGCTATGGAGAGGGTTTGCTAATTGTTGGAATTGTGAGTATGTTAATAGTGCTTCTCAGGACAGAGACAGGAGGTTATGACAATGCTGGTGGCGTGTTGGCTAGGCTTAGTGTGATAAGGTTATAGACTTCAAGGTCTCACTAGAGGTGGAGACTAAATAAATACATATCAAGAGACCAGGACACTGACAAGAAGATGCTCTAGTTGCCAGCAGTTGAAGCCAGGCTATAATTTCCCACAGCCCATTTTCAGACTCACCCCACGAAAATCATTCCTGGTTACTGGCAGGCACCTCCCTTCTTTCCCTCTCTCATCCCAACAGGCCCAAGAGCCCAAGGACATCTGAGTGATGCTGAATCAGTGCTGACAGGCAGCAGGGAAAAGAGACAGGTGATGAGAGGTGCTTAGCAGAGAGAGCTCTTTGCAGTTTTCCAAAGTAAAGAATGGGGGTGATTGCAAGGTGGGGCACAGATCTGTCTGCCTTCTCCTGGCTTCCACTGTTAGTCCCAAGCACGGTAGCTGTCCCCACACCTTCAGATTGTTAATTCCACCCCTTTGCTTTTGGGGCTAGGGCATTAGGGGTGTATACTCCTATTAAGAGTGCTTGATGCACCCTGCAGAGCCTGCCCAAGGGGATGGGTGGAACTCCTTTCTAAGCCTGGCAGGTGGAGACTGCAGCTGCCCAGAATTTACTGTGGGAAGGAGCTCAGTCGAACAGTTGGTGAAAGGGATTGCACAGATGCAGAGGCACACCACACCCCTGCTGCTGACTCAGTGATGCCTTTTGCGATTGTGCTCGAGGTTATTTCATAATTTACAAAATTCTTGGGGTGGAATAATTAATTTTTATGTTTTTTTTTCTCTTTGTCTGTTCCCGCAGTCACATTTCTTACAGTGTATGGTGCGGCTTGTTCACTGAAAGTATTTATTTTATTGTGTATGCGTGTGCGTGTGTGCTACAATGTGTAGCGGGGAGGGGACAGCTCATGGGAGGTGGCTCCTGAATAAACCCAGGTAGTCCAGGCTGGCACCGCAAGACTTTTGCTGGCTAAGATGTCTCACGGCCCATGAGTGTTTTCTCAAGATGACCCTCTCACTTTGCAGCCCTCCCCTGCTTGCACCCTAATCAACTATGCTAAATCATAGCAAGTTTCTGACATGTAACATTATTCTACATTGACCTAGAGAATACTGTGGCAGGAGAACTTCTGGCCCCGGTAAAGCAGAGCTCTCCAAAGCGTGCATCTGGTCATAGGACACCTTTCAAGAAGTGCCCACTTAATTGAATTTGACTAATTATTTGCAAAGTGACAAGTTACCCTTGTCTAGCTAGTTGGGTAAGTGTGCTTGTCTGCCCCTGCGCAGCTTGTCAGATGTGAGAGTCTGCAAAGAAGCTCTGTTAAATACATTATCACTGACGGATGTGAAAGGTACTTCTGGCCCCATGAGTTCACTCTGTACGTTGTGTTTTAGAGCTTTATTGGTGAATTTCTCATCTGCAGGTCAGAATCAATCCCTCCTTCTCATCAAACACTTCTAAACGGAAAACGAGGCTTGGAGATGCTATGAATAAAATTTTGTACAAATATCACTTAAGTCTAATTAAGATCAAACTCAGCATTTTTTTTTCTTGAGAAAATGTATTGGAGCCTTCAGAGGCAGTGCGATTCTCTATGATATTGTGGTTTTTGTCTTGAAGTAACCCAGGCTCCATAAATAGGGTACTTCAGTACCTCCCAGAGAGAAGGGTACTGCCAGCCATTTGCCAGGCTGTTTGCTGTGGTCACCTGAGACAGGAGCTGTGGCAATGGAGGCTCCAGTGGCAGGAGTTACATGTGGAGGCAGAGTGGAGGGACAAGCTGGGGAGGATTTGCATTAAGAAACCAGGAAGTCTAACATATATAGGGGGAGACAAAACGGGGTTGGGAAGGATCTTCAGTGGCTGTGATTCTGTGGAAGGTGAATGGGGGTGAAAAGATCGCGCTTGTGTGTGTGTGCACGCTTGTGTGCTCTATTCCATCTTGCGAATTGCGTGTTCACGCAGAGAACAGAGGTAAATGTTGGGTATCTCCCCTCTTGATTTTCATACAAGATTTCTCACTTAACCTGAAGCTCATAAATTGTGCTCGACTGTCTGACCAGAAAGTTCTGAGGATCCCATCACCCAGCATGGTGGTTTCAGGCTCTCTACTACACCTGGCTAATATTTTGGTGCTGGGAATCCCAACTTAGGTCCTCACACTTGCTTGATGGCAGGTACTTGACCCTAACCAATGGATAATCTTCCTATCACCAGCTGAAAAGACACTAACAGCAGGGATATTCGCTGGGCATGTCTATGCTAGGGAATTCTTTAGTTACATGACCATGGATGATTTTAGGAAAATTTTCCTCTGGGGACATCTAATTACTGTGTGATTTTTATTGTGTTTTATTGTCTCGTTGCCCCTAAAAGAGGGGTAAGATATCCCCTGGGGCTCTTGGTATTTATCATTTGAGCTGTATATCCTATAGCTTTTAGACTGCCCATCCCTGGTGAAAGTAAAGTAGAAATTAATGATTAGCTTTCCGTGAATACTGACATAGTATCAAGTGTAGTCTCCTGTCCTGGCAGGCATCGATTCTAAAGGGTTTTTATGAACATCTTACAGCGATGATGACATTAAATGGATAATATTTGTGCTCTTCACACTGTCCATTGGTTAAAAATATTCACCATTGTATTCGAAGCAGACCTATCCCACCGAGAACTAGAAGCAAAACACCATTCTTGGATATCAGGGCCCTCCCAGTTGACAGACCTGAGAGTGATGGTACATACCCACAGATGAGTGCTGCAGGTGCTTGTGGGTATTGTATGGCTTCCCCACTCACTCTCAAAGTGAGCATTCGCAGATTTGGATCACGTATTTAATTCAGTTTTTCTACGGTTGTGCACTATTTGCGCCATGTGATCACTCCTTTGTCCCACTGTGTTCTGAAGTGCTCTGTGGTTATTTCCCACTGAGAGCACACTGAAATGTTGTGAGCGGTCTCCTGACAGTGTCACCAGGAAGCTCATGATTTCCCTTTTTCATGTCATATTTTCATTTCGGAAGGTTTCGGTGCTAGCTAATCTCAGCTTGCTTCTGTGGTAGCATGAACATTGTTCACTGGGGAAGGAAAGGGAAGTTTGGGAGCACCAAAGAGTGGCATCTCCCAACCCAGGGCTCGTGATAGGATCATCCAACATGGGATTTTGATCTGCGCTGCCATCGACACACATAATCATGACTTTAATTTTTTGCGGCTCAGTGCTCTGCGTAGTCATTCCACATAGACGTGTTTGACTCATTTAGCAGCTGTTTCTCAATGCTTTGAAAGAACTGTGTTTTCCTTGAATAAATGGAATTTCTGATTCGTTTGCTGGGGAAATGTGTAGCATAGCTGTGTTGCTGTGTCCCCTGTGGTTTGTTCTCAGTCGCCACCCCCCCTTCCCATTTTCTCCCTCTACTGCTCATAAAAATAGCTTCTTGCCTTTCTTGCTCCTTTTGTTCTTTCTGTTCTCTTCCTTTCTCATGCTTTTCCTATTTCTCTCATTTCTTTGTTCTACCCTGTCTGTTGTTTTCCCCCTTGCTCCATCTGATGCCTGTCTGTCCTCTCTGTCAGAAGATGATATAGGTTTCCAAAAGTCCATAACATTGTACAGAAGTCAAGTGCAAAGTAAATTTTAGAAACTGAACTTTTGTCCATAGAATCTATAATATAGTATATAAAAAGAGCTGTTCTTTGAATGTTAATTAAATATTAAACAAAATATTTACAGCGTTTTGCATATTTAAAATGGTGATTTCTTTCTTTCCCAATAGAAAGTATCCACAATGACTTTCTGATTAGAATTAAGGCTCTGCTTCATTTGGCATGGCCAGCCAATTCTCTCTGGGCTTAAATTATATTTAACTTATGAGGTGAATATTACTAAAATATGAACTTTGGTTTTTCCATTCCCCCAAAGCTTAGAAGTTCGCCTTGTATTAATTATAACACTCAAATAATTGTGGAAGTAAGACAATGAAAGCAAATGATTAGGAAAGACACAGCATGGCATGCCCACAGCCTAGTGTGCAGTGAGTTAAAATATTTGGCAATCAAATTATATGAATTAAAAAGTATTTTATGTGTCAGTGTTTATGTGAAAGAGTCCAGGCTGTTCAAAGGTAATTTACTGAGGTGCTATTAGCTGTTGAGGGAAGGGATATCCATTCTTTTCGAATATGTGGTCACTGGTAGATTTTACATGTTCCATTGTATGACCCTGTATGCAGGCATTTGTAGATGGCACTAATTAGAATTAGTGGGTTGTCAAAAAAAAAAAAGAAAGAAAGAAAAGGAGAGGTCAAGAGGGGGCTATTTTGGAGAAGAAGGTTGGAAATGGAGGTGAGGATCAGATTATGTTTCATTGTAATCATTTATAAAATTCTCAAGAATGATGAGAAATCTATCTATCTATCTATCTATCTATCTATCTATCTAAAGTGACAAACTGTAGAGGATATAAGGGTAGTTCATTTGTATCTATTGTTTAGCCTTTAATATTTATCACAACAGTAGAACAATAATGAAATAATTCAAAGTTTTAATACATATGTGCAATTTCTGTGTTAAGCCAAGAGAAGAAAGAGATGCCAATCTCTCCATTGGAAGTGCCATAAGAAGGGCTCTGGTGGAGAGTTCTGGTCTTGCAGCAGTGGACCCGTTCTTACTCTCTGGGAAATCAGTCACCTTGACTTAAATCCAAAGCCGTGACTCAGTTCTGCTGTTAATACTGAATCCACCAACTGCCTGACATTGCAGCCTCTGTGGAGTAGAGGCACTCCACTTGGCATGTTAAATCTTGTGTGTCAAAGAGCTGCAATTTGAAATGCAAGAGAAAAAAACACCTGAAGGAAACCTTTCCAAGGTCATGTGCTGCAAAATGAAAATTCCAAAAATCTGTGACCAGAGCCTCCGAGCATGCTAATTGGGTGTGCTGCATGCACATGACCTGGTTGTGAAATCAGAGCTTGGAGTGGGAAAAGAGTAAACAGAAAAGCAAGACTTAACATATTTGCATAAAAATGTATTCACCTAGGCAAGGTGGACAGAGCAACAGCAAGAATCCAGAGCTAGAGAACTGTGTAAGTTCTCCCCTCCATCACTGCCAGTCCGACCTGGGCATGGGAGCAGACGCAAGTAAAGCAGCAGCATCCAGATCCTTTCTCCAATGTGGATGGTTTAGATCTGTGACATGAGTCTACGAGCACCAGCTTGGCTACTCTTTGGTCTCCTGGGGCCGCTCTGCTCTCAGGGACTTGCATGCCTACCCATCCAAGCCCAGCACCAGTTTGCATACTTGGGCTGTAGTTTATTGACTAACACCTATGTGTGCGCGAGTAGACTGCAAACAAAGGAAAGAAGCCAATAAGGTTATTGAGAAAACAGGTCTGAAAACAAGAGGAGGCTAGTTCTCAGATTTTCGTTGAGAGTTTCTGGAGGTAAAAAGTCAAATAAAAGCCACTTTATTTCAATTATGGCATATATGCCTCAGCAAGCTTGATTAAAAGTCAGTTTTGAGATCAGTGAACTAGGTAGGAGCAGTAGACCCTGGCTGATGTCCCCGTTACATGTATGATCAGTGTCCCATGTCTTTACTGTGCGAAACTTAATATTAACATTGACACTTTTCTTGGCTTTTTAGTTGTCTAAATTATCTTCACTGACCTAATTTCCATGATTTATATCCATTTCAAGCTTCTTTTTAAGAGCCTGAGGTTGGGCTAGGGGAATGGATCCGCAGCTAAGATTACTGGCTGCTCTTCCAGAGGACCAGGGTTCAATTTCTAGCATCCAATTGTGGTGGCTCACAATTGTCTGTATCCAGTTCCAGGAGATCCAGCAACCTCTTCGGGACTCTGCAGACAACAGACACATGCTGCACAGCTCTACATGTGTGTAAAACACTTATACATGTAACATAATAGAATTTTAAGAATGAGCCTGCAGCTGCTCTGTGTGTCTCTGCACACTGTGACATGAAGTTTGTAGGCTTTTGCTTTTTCATAGATGAGGTGCGCTGCCTTTGCTAAAATTATTTGAAACACCGTTTTAAGAGTTCATATCGCAGCATGTATTTGCTATTCTTCCCTCTATCGTTTGTCTGTAAATGCCAACACGTCCCCAAAACAGCTTTTTATTCTAAGCAGATTCAAAAAGTGGGACGTAAGTGCTTATGACACATGTCAAATATTTTAGCACCAAGGGCCACTTCTTGCCTGAAGTGTTTTGTTTAAATATGTTGTAAGTTTTATTAAGGTTCTGACATTCGAGAATTTGCAGAGGGTGTTTAAAAGTGAGGAAGACAGCCACGGCAAAACAAGATGGAAGACAAAAGGCACACTTCTTGTTTCTCCTGTATAATTGCATAGTGAATAGAATTGAAAATTTTATGCAAAAGAACCGGCCTTATCTAAGACAGCACTGCCAGCTCACCAATAAGTGAACATGGCCCCCTCAAAGGCCCTTAGAGAGCTCCCGTTCTGATGAGCCTATGCAAGTGATAATTGTTTCACATATTTTAAAAAGTGAGGTGATCAGAGTAAGCATGGGTCAAGATGGGTCCCCTTTAAAAAAGGGGTCTAGGAGACCCCTCTAAGGAGATTAGTAATGGTCACTAAGAAAGCATTGTAAACACAAAACATTTCAGGCACATGGAAAAACTGGTACAAAAATAGTGATTAGCTGGGGTGGTAAATAGAAGGAATCTATTGGGTATCCAGGAAAGTGCCCACAAGTCAAGGAACATATGGGTGGGAGCTCAGCACAGCAGACAGCTTCAAAAGTTTCGCCAGCAGTCCATGGATCTAACACTGGGTGAGGTTGTTCTGGGGTGAGCAATGAGATGAGAGAAAACAGGTAAGCAGAACTTCTTCACCTAAACATTGGCAACTGGGAAACAGGTACCTCTGATGAGCTGTGAGGGAATCCTTAGCCTTTTCCAGAACCCAGCTTTAGGATATGTGTCAGTGGTTTCCAGAGACCTTTGGCACTCTTGATTATCCCTATGGTAAAATCATTTCTCCACACCTGCAGTGTCTCAGGGGAAAAATGTCCTTCATCCTGTTTTCATTTTAGAGAGAGAGAGACATGTTTCTTAACCTCCAATCTGGATTCATAACTGGAGGATTGATTTATCTGATAACTCAAAACATCACTTGCTATTTCCTCAAGTTGCAAACTAGTCTTTTGTTTCCTTTTGGATTGTGTATTGGGATTATGTTCCCTACCCATGACCCTCTAGTATCATCCTCCCCTCCCCCTCCCGCACCCCAACAAACTCCCTCATACCTAGTAGTCTGGTGGCTACACCATTAAAGACAAAGACATTCCCTTCTCCAGCAACCATCAACTGTCATATGCTCCTCAGGAGAGGATGGGGCTTAGTGGTCAGCTTCTCTACCAGTAGTGGAAGACTAGTGGGCACTGCAGATATCCATAGCTGCCATGTGTTCGTGGCTAACACAGCAATGCCACATCTGGATGATGGCTTTTCATGTCACTCTACCCCATCCTCCGGCTCTTAAATTCTTTCTGCCTTTTACGGTGCCACCATATTGTGCCTTAGTATGGGGTTGGGGTGGGGGAGGGATGAGTGTTGATAGAGATAGATTGCTTAATACTGAACATTCATCAGTCTCTTATTCTTACCGTGTTAACCAGGTTGGAGTTTCTGCATCGACCATCCTTTGCAGAGAGGACTGCTTCAGGCTGAGAGTTTGACTAGTTTGTGAATGTAAACATAACTATTTAGAAGGCCACTTGGCAGCAAAGCAGTTGGTTATCTCTAAAGTGATTGTGCCACCATGGCACCAATGGGCATACTTTGCACAGTGAGTAGGTATTGTAGTACTTGTATTCTACAGCTAGGCAAGAGCCCTGATGAGTTTTCTGTCCCCCAGCATTCTGTATGACATCTTTGACACCAGGAAAACTAGGCAGTAGAGGGTTTCAAGCTCTGTTCTGTAAACAGAAGTTTCTGTCCTACACAGTCCCACAGTCATTCAGTCCCAAAGAAACACACAGAGGCTTATATTAATTATAAACTGTTTGGCCTAGTAGCTCAGGCTTATTATTAACTAGCTCTTACAACTTAAATTAACCCATAATTCTTATCTATGTTTAGCCATGTGTCTTGGTACCTTTTCTCAGTGAGGCAGTCTCATCTTGCTTCCTCTGTGTCTGGCTGATGACTTGTCTGTGTCCTATGACCAAAGGGTGTGGTGAGAAATTAGAATCTTAACTCCAATACAGCTTACTCCAATTAATGATATACCAAACTACATAACTGTAATTAATTTTAATACTCACTCTTCCTTATGAAATAATTTTATAAGAAGCAAAACCCATACAAGACACAAAAAATGACTCATCCTGACACCTCTTGAGAATCCCTACTTGAATTGAAAACAGAGTTTAGAACTTTCATTATGATTAACATAAATGTACAAAAGCTGTTTGCAGAACGACTTTAATTAAGACATGAAAATACAAGACTTCAGGAGCACCCCCTCTTCAAATACGCAATATCTCTATTTTTCTGACAAGGTGCAGTTGAAAGTAATACTTGCCTTTTGAGACCGCCCTATTGATTGCTTTAGAGTGCCCAGAGTGTCTGCATTGTTCTTTTGGAAGCTGTGTGTTTTGTATTACTTCAACACCTCTACTTAATAGAAACAGCTGTGTGCTTGAATCTTAAGAAGTTCTGCGTCGATGGTTCAATGTTTAAATTCGGCTGCAGTATTTTCTAATGTGTCACACTTGAGTCGCTAAGGTAGTGTGTTATTATTCTAGTATATATCATTAGCCTAGCATTTAGCAGTTATGTAGTGAGCATTAAGAATTTTGCTGGACAGACATAATTGTTGCCCTCACAAATCACGCTGAAGAGGACAGTTGGGATGTTGCTGATGTGTGATCTGGGTAGGGAGGGTGGTGGCAACTCTGTGCTGGAGTTCCTTGCCAAGTTCCAGTGAAGTGCAGCCCATTCTGTTTTGCTCTTTCTTCCCCGTTGTCTTCTTCTCTCCCTCCCCCCTCCCTCCCTCCCTCCCTCCTTCCCTTCTCCTTCCTCCTCTCCTTTCTTTCTTTCCCTCCCTTCTTTCTTTCCTTCCTTCTTTTTATTTTTTGGATTTGGTATATCCCAATAGCTTTAGCTTCTGGACACTCTGCAGTGTTTGCTTCGCTGTGTAAGGATTATTGAACAGCTTTATATGTAGAGTTCTGAATCACAGATTACCATCAGTTAAATGCCTGCATTAGTTCAAAATAACTTCTGAGGTACTTCTTTTAAAATTTATTTTTCTTCAGTGTGAAAATAATGTATATTCATTAATAAACGTTTTGAATTATAAAAAAAAAAGTGGAGAGGGGTTTGGAAAAATAAAATCTCCTGTAGAAGTACCACTTAGAGAAAACTTCCTTTGTGAGCTGGGTGTGCTGCTACATGTCTGTAGTCCTACAAAATAGGAGGTATAAATTGGAGGACCCTGAGTTCAAGGCCAGCCTCAGCTTAATAGCAGGTTCTAGATCACAAAGTCAGCCTGGACTACTTGATGTTAGCTGTGAACTAGCAACTATATATATAAAATAGAGCATATTTCCGGAAGTCAGCCTTACAGATAGCAGCAGGCGCTTTGCCAGCAAGAAGTCTTTCCCTCTGTGGCAGACTCCCGGGACAAAGGTACTTCAGGGGAGGAATGCTATCTCCCACAGGCCAGGTAACTTATCTCCCTATCTCCAGCAGCTGGGCCTTCCTGTAGATTCTGGGCTGGGATCTCTGCTTCTACAGGGAGAGGTAAGCAGTCTACCTAAGTTTTTAAATCAAAAGTCTAATTCTTGGAAAATGACAGGCACGTAAGAACTTAGAGGCCTCAGATACCAAAAGGCTAAGGCTCATCTTTGGACTGTCCAGTGAACACACCTAAGGTTCTCTTACTCCGTACTTCCCACCACATAAAATATTCCTTAAACACTTTGCCAAAGGGCAAGACAACCCCTGCCCCCTTCTCCAAAATAGTGTATATTCCCTTATTTTTCAGGGTAGTCCTGTTACCTTGGAGGGGTCAAGATTTGAGGGACACAGGGGAAGGGCCTCCAAAGATGGAGGCCGAGGCTCAGATGACAAGTCCCAGAAATTCTCCTTCTCCCTCCACACCCTGCCACACTCTCTCTGGCAATAACTAAACCTTGTCCAAAAGAGCCTTCTGGTTTATTGTCCTCTATCACATATGAGACCTTTTACATTAGAGCCTTCCTCAAAAAAAAAAGAAACAAAGTGAAAACCCACCTTCATTTTGAGAATTATTTATTGGGTTTTTAGAAAACTTTTCTTGAATTACAATTTTGCTTGTGTGTGTGTGTGTGTGTGTGTGTGTGTGTGTGTGTGTGTGTCTTCTATTCAGCCCACTAATTAATCTACAGCAAGCTTTTCTGAGTGTCATTAAAGGACTTCATGCAGCTGCTGGCCTTCCGGTCTTGTCTTTGCATTCTGATGCTATGATGTTTGGTTAACATCCATAAACTAAGAAGCAGGCTAGAAGTGAAACTTGCAGCACTTCCTCTTTGGGAGGTATTGACTTGCTAGGGGTAGAACTGGAATGAGACCTGCCCCAAAGGCTTTGGAGCTCCCTTTCCTCATTGTCTCTTATCTTGCCCTGTGTATCTTTTTCCTTTGGCGGTTCCTAAATTGCAATCTTTGCGATAATTTAGTGTGAAAATTTTCAGGTTGATTTTAAAATACTTATGAAAATGTAAAAGGCCCAGAACATACTAAACAGTCTTGAAGGAGAGAAAAGTGGAGAGCTTATATTATTTTACTTTAAGTGACTGCATCCCAAACCTCTGAAACTGACAAACAGATCAACAAAGACATCCATAAAAGGTAAACAAACTCAGAAATTGGTGGCCTTTTATGCAGTATGGGGTTTTCAGTTGGCAGATCAACATTGCCTGCTTTGAAGAGTGTAGTGGGAAAAGACTGCATGTTTTTCCAGTAGTCCTAGAAGAAATGGATACACATGTAAGAACAAATGCAGTCTTTTGTGTATACAAAGGTAATTCAAGATGATAGTCAACCTAAAATGTAGACGCTAGGCCATCATCTGCTTAGAGAAAATATTCTGCCCAGACGTAAAACCCCATTCTGTGTCCTATGTCAGAATTCCTTGCCTTTTGATCCATTTTCCTTGTCCTTGATGCCCTTCAGCTCATGAGGACACCAGAGCGGCTCATTTTATAGGCAGAACTTATTGCATAAGCAATTAATATGCTCTTCTCTAATATGTACTGAAGTGTATAGAACAAGTTTTATAAAAAATCCAAAATTTATTAAATTCAGGGAATGACAATCCACAAAATGATTGCTTGCATTCTTCTGATTGTAAATCTTGTGTACATTTTTAAAATGTTGAAGGAAGTAATGCCTGCTGGGTGAAATGTTTTAGGTCTAGAAGCAGATGGCCTGAAATCTTATCTGAGGTCATGGGATTTAGAGGCCTCTGGTCTAGATTACAGGAGTATTTGGGCCTGAATATTTAGGACACAGGGGAAGGCAACAGCTGAAAGAGCTCTAGCCCAGCCGTGGAGGATCACTGCACAACACACCTAGACGGAGGGAGAATCCAGCTTGCACCGTGAAGCTGGGATTGTGGGAGACCTCTAAGTGGTCACCAACAGACCTGAGTTCTCACCCGCCATGAGTCACCGAGGTACTTTGAATCACTGTCACAGGCCAGTTCCCACAGAAAAAGAAAGGCCTTAGTAAGGGGGAAAAAAAAACCCTGGAAGGTAAGCACTAAATTTATATATAGATTAATTTTCTATTTACAAAAATTCACTGTATAAAATGATGAGTTTTATTATTTCATTTTACTTTCTGTGTGGGTGTGTCTGTGTGTGCATTTTTATGTGTTTGTATGTGTGCCGTCTAGATCTTTCTTCAGGGAAGCTCCTCTACCACCACCACCACCTTCATTATCATCATCATCATCGTTATTATTGTTGACACGGTCTCTTCCCTGAAACTCTCCACAGGAGCTCAGATGGCTTCTATGAGCCCCAGAGGCCTGCTTGTCTTTGTCCCCAGCACTAAGACCACAGGCACAGGCTATGCTACTCAACAGTTTTTAGCATCATTTTTAATACTGAGCTGTGATTGAGTTATCTCTCCACCCCTGACATTTGCTTTCTTATTACATGAAATTATTTCTCAGGTTACTGCCTAACATGTTTAAACAGTGTTTGATGGCAGGTAAAATGGTGAGGAGTTCAATCTCATTTAATCTTTACGAAGACTCTTTGAGGTTACAACCATTAAATTTACCCATTTTCCTGGGGGCAACTTTGAGATTTCTAGCTTTTGCAACACTAATTGGAGGTTTTAGCAGAAGTCAGAGCTAAGCCACGTTACACATTGTGCCATCTCTATTTTCTTATTTGGTCCTTAAAATAACTCTGATTCTTTATTTCATATAATTGGTCACTTTCTGCATTAAACATTTTTATTTTTTAACTAGTCTACATAAAATAATGAACTATACAGCTTGTATAGGCCTGTATTTGTGTAACTTTTGAATGTTGATTCACACCTCTGAATTTATTGTAGTTGACCTTGGTACTGTTTTATTGGTGCAAATGGGGACTTATATATGTTATGCAAATGTTCTATAACTGAATTAAGCTCCACCCCAACCCACTACTGTTAATGTTTATTATTTTGCCATGTTAACACCATTTTAAAAAAATTTTTTGAGTCTTATTCTGACATCTAGTTCTAAAGTTATATCACTATGTTTTTATTTATCCAAAGTTATATCACTATGCTTATATTTATTCATTCAAATATTTCTACATTTACCAAGGACAGAGGAAGAATAGAGTACTTCAGCATAGCACAACATATGATGGCATCAGGACGGCCATGTTCCATTCATTGTAGTTGATGGAGTGCTCAAAGTTTGGTAGACAGAGATTCAGGAATGGTTTGGAAATGGGTAAAGGTTGGTTTACCTTACTTCCATTCTAAACTTTGTGTAGACAAATCCTGTGTGCTCTTTATGAAACTGTTTGCTTTTTGTTTGTTTGTCTACTTGCTTTTTGTATTTTTTAGGTTTTCGAGACAGGGTTTCTCTGTGTAACCCTGGCTGTCCTAGAACTCCCTCTATAGCCCAGGCTGGCCTTGAACTCACAGTGGTTGGCCTGCCTCTGCCTCCTGAATGCTGGGATTAATGTTGTGCGCCACCACTGCCTGCCTGCTTCATTGTTATTCTTATGAATTAATTGTGGGAATTCTTCAGTATAGACATGGACTTCCAAATATTGTTCATGTTTTAAAGTTATCAATATTTACTAAAGACTTTTGCCCCTAATATCTAAAATTGCTACATTGGATCAGGCATAGCAAATGTGCTGAATAAGAGCCAATACTAATAAACCAGAAATTATATTGATGTAAAAGCGATATTGCTACCCCATCTTCCAGTTAAAATAGTTAAGGAAATTAAAAGATAATTAGGTACAGAGCCACTGGGATTTGCTTTGGGATGAATGAATTGATACTGAGATGCTCCTGCTTAATATTTCTGGGTCCAGAAGGTAACAAATTCTACTCTTTGGGATGTTTGCTCCTAGCACCTGTGGCAGAGTAGGGTCTGCCTCTAGTGGTCCTGAGTGCTGATTAACCTGTATTTTTGAGCTAATTCATCATAAGTGCGACAATAAAGCCACTTTCAAATATAATGACATTGGATACCAGAAGTACAAATTAACTTATACTTGACAGCTTATTAAAATAAGTTTATAATTTAATTGCAGCATCTTGATGTTTTGTCATTCTAAAGTTCTAGTAATCAAATTAGAAATGAAACACAACCCTTACAAATAAAATTTTAAAGACAGAAGGGTCTAAAATTTTCTTTTTATATTCTCCTTCATATAAAATTTATTGAATAGAAGACCATTGCTGGTTTTTGCCTGACAGAAAGATTGTCCAATATGAGTTGTCATTCAAACAAAATTTGTGCATGGAATTACACAATACCAGGAATCATTTTTTATCTATTAATATAAACTTTCTCTAAGTATAACATGAAAATATTATTTAATATTGAATTTAGAATATGTTCAATCTTACAAATTTTTTTTAAAATACTTAAAACAATCATTGATATTAAGTTGTCAGAGGCATAAATACTGATAGATTTATGTATATTAATGGCTTTATATATTTATTCTAAATAAACTTTAATATAAATGATTCTAAATAAAGCTAAATTTTCTTGCGATTGGTTTATGGTTAGAATTTGTCCAATAATACAAATGTGTGATTTCATCCAACATTTTAGTCTATACAAAAATGTTAATAGTTTAGAATGAAGTTGCAGAAGTTGATTTAAAGTTTGTCATTCTTTTAAAATCTACCTCTGTACAAGAGACAGGTTAGTGTGTTATAGATTTAAAGGCACATGTGTTCACAGCCTTCCCATTTTCATGACACATCTAAGTTGGACCCTCCTTTATGAAAGCTGTGTAATAAAGAGCAGGTGGAACCCACTGGATCTTTCCTTCTGCTCGTTCTCATGTTGTCCTCCTCGTTAACTGTGCAGTGCTTGCCTAGGTTCTCCCTTCTGAGTTCACCCGTTTTGCGCTCTTTGTAAACTTGCATTTCCACAAACTGTTTTACTTTTTTGGTTGATAGATTTTCAAATGTATTACAGCATCTCAAAGCTATAAGATGGGCGTGCACCCACAGCTGCTATTTTTCCCCTTTTGTTCACGTGTCTGTACAGGAATTCTTACTCCCATGTGTTCATTTAGATATTTGTGCTTTTCCTTACCCCAGTTTTCTTTATCAGTAATCTCTTCCTACTTGAAAACTACCTCCAGACTGTAGACATTTCTTCACTTAAGTCTTCATCAAAATGCTCCATGCACCACAGAAAAAGATGGGAAAAATGCCTTTGAAACTTTAAAAGTTTGATTTCAACATTCATATTTGTGTGTGTGTGTGTTTTAACTGAAATTTCACACAATTTATTTAGCTAATGGTTTCCCTTCCCCATCCTCCCAGATCCTCCCACCTACCCACCCAACTCCAAGCCTTTGTTCTTTTTCTCTTTAAGAAAAAAAAGAGGATGTAGGAACATCATAAAAAAGCACAAAACACACAAAAACACACACAAACTCTCTCTCTCTC
>NC_022012.1:63060833-63074491 GCF_000317375.1 Microtus ochrogaster
ACACACACACACACACACACACACACACACACACACACACACACATGAACAAACAAGCAAACACAAAATCAGAAATCATAAAATACAAGCAAAAAGACCAGGAAGATAAAAAAATCAAAAACAAAACAATATGAAATAAAACATCTACAAAAAACACTACTGAGTTCATTTTATGTTGGCCTTCTACAACTGGGCATGGAGATTACCCTTATGTGTGGTTTATAAACCCAGTCAAATTCCATTGGAGACAACTAAATTTTCCCTTTCCAAACAGTTGTCAGTTGGAGATAGCATCTTGTTTGGAAATGGATGATCATGGCCATTTCCCCCTCTAGAGCTGGGGTCCTGTCTTGAATATGTATAGCCCCTCTGTGTGCTGCCACTGTCTCTGAGTTCTAATTTGCACCAGCCCTGTTGTGTCTGGAAGACAGGTTCTTAAAATCTTTCGGCTTCCTCTTCTGCAAAGCTACCTGAGCCCAGAGAGAAGGGATTAGATGGGGTCATCCATTTTTGTACTGGGGGTTCCAGAATCTCTCATTCTTTGCAGGTAATCCAGCTGTGGGTCTCTGCATCACTACCCATCTACTGCAGGAGGATGCCTCTCTGATAAAGGCTGAGTGGGATTTCCCAGAGTGACTTGTGAAATCTATTCTCTGGCTTATTTTATAGCCTTTGTATTAGCAGAATTTATATTTTGAATTTCTATTTGCTTGCCATAAATGACACTGCAAATTTGATATCAAGAGTACTTATGCTTTTTGGATGCATAGACTTTAAGGGTATGTTTTTCTAGAATGAATCACTTCACTAGCAGTGAGTCTTAATACTCAGTCTAGCTTTTATGCCACATTGAGACTTATTTTTACCAACTCATTATTTCTATGTTAAAAGAATACATGCTTCCTAGCTGTTTTAATCATTATTAATGAAGTACTTTTCAGTTTTGTGTTAGAGCCACACCTAATTAAATTTGTACTCTAATGAACCTTTCGAAATGTTCAGCAAAACTCTTCCAAATGAAATCCCGAGTCTGTAACTAAACACAGATGCTCTTTTGCTTCAGTTTGCATTTGTAGAAGTGATATTACTTTCTTATTCTCAGTTAAAATTGGTTTGTAGGTATTCCCCTTCAAGATTATTCTTTGTAAACAGCTCTTGTGATAAACTAGTATCATATACTACAGTACCCATCTGGAGTATAACTGTTCCCAAAGAAGGATATCAAATATAATATTATCGCTAGTCTTGTCTGTAAGATCCAAACTCAGGTAACGTGACTTTTGCATTTTCCCACAATGGCCTCCTACTTGTTAACTATTAGGGTAATCCCTAGCATTTCATGTTAACTGTCAGATTACATGTTAACCATTAGATTAACCCTAGCATTTCATATTAACTGGTAGATTAACCCTTAGCATTTCACTTTCCAGACTAGTTCATAGTGTGGTTTTGTTCCTTTATGCCTATCCTTCAATGTAAACGATAAATTACAGTTTCCTTTGTGGTCATTATCCTTTTGACCTCTGTGGCTTGTCGGTATACCTATAGTTCAGCAATTAATTTTGAACAATTGTAATACTTTCATATGCATAAAAAACAAGAAATGAATGATGTTTTTTAAAGAACTTTATGTAATTTACCTCCAAAATGGGTAGCCGGCATCTATAATCTATCTATCCATCTATCTATCTATCTATCTATCTATCTATCTATCTATCTATCTATCTATCTATCTATCTATCTATCTATCTGTCATCTATCTGTCCATCTGCCAATCCATCCATCCGTCCATTCATCCATCCATCTCTATCCATCTATCCACCTATCCACCAGTTGATCAATTGATCTGCTCGACCTGTCTGTCTATCTATCTATCTATCTATCTATCTATCTATCTATCTATCTATCTATCTATCTATCTATCTATCTATCTATCATCTCCTTACAGTGAAAGTCTCTGCAGAGGATGGATCTTTTGAGCCTTGCTCATCATCCTGTATATTCACAGCTCCTCTGTGTACTTGGCAGAGTGAATCTTGAGTGAGTATTATGAGGAAGGGTAATGGCTTCCAGACTTGCCCCTCACAGGCTGAGTTTGAATTGGAGTGGGAGGGCGACTGAAAAGATCAGTAAAGCATAGGATGTTAAAGTAGTTCAGAACCACAGCTAAAGCCGCTCTGATCAGGTCAGCTTTGTAGTTCTTGTAACCCAGGATGCAGCTGCTCTGTGAGCCCCACAATGGGTATCAGGACTTCAAACAGCTGAGAAGCCTCTAATCTGACTGAGATGAAGCCCAGTGTCTCTTTCTGTGAAGCAGGACACAAGGAGTCTGATGTGGAGCCTCTTACCATTGGTTTGGTGGAACCATGGCAGTCTCCTGATCTCCACACCTGGCTCACTTGGTCTTATCTTCTCAGCTCAATCTCTCATTCCTAAAGAAACCTGTTTTCCCGCATACCGAGATTTCCTCCCTGACTCCTGAATACCCTCTCCATTTCTGCTTTGTTCTTCTGACTGTGCTTTTGGCCTTGTCCGAAATGAAAGTATCTTCTGGTGCAGGACTTTTCTTGTAGCCTTAGCCTTAGCTGCAGCATGCCTCGTGCTCAGGGCTGCCCATAGCTTGTCTATTTTGTACCAATCTCTGCTTGCTTTTATTTTTAAACCAGCGACTACAACATGATTAATTAATGAGCATAAATACTAACCCATTTGGCCCTCTGTAATGCATGGCCTATTGTTTTATATGTATAACAGTTTTATATGTATATCTTCCTATGTACTTCAACTAAATAGTAAATTCCTGGAAGACAGATATTTTGTGCTTTTCTTGAATATTCAGCATATCAACATATTTGTATCATTGACTAGCCGGGAATTAATCCTATTCCAATACTATTTTAATGTCAAAAAGTATCCCACCTCATCAAGCACACCCTGCTCTCACATGTAAGTTGAGTGGATGTTCTGTATCATCAGAGAAGACAGGTCCATGATGTCACATGAGACACTTAATTTGGAATGTCTTGAGTTTGCAAGGGAGATCCATATAACTGACTGTGATCTGTGATAGTTATTGAATTGTGGCTCTATTAATGTCATTTTGGATATGAAGTGTGTCAGTTCAGTACTTAATGTAAATGTAAGAACTCAAACAGTACTTAATGTAATGCTGTCAAAGTGATACATGACATATATCATAAATATCTGCACATAGAATTCTAACTGACCATTGCTTTCTTATCGCACACGTAGGAACCTCTGCACAGATGAACATTTGAAAGTATCATCGTCAAACATCTGCAACCATGGAGACGTCGTCAATGCTTTCCTCACTGAATGATGAGTGGAGATCCGATAGCTACATCGAGCCCCACTACAAGGAGTGGTACCGTGTGGCCGTTGATGCTCTGATTGAACATGGGATAGACGCCTACCAAGAATTCCTCATCAAGGAGCGAGCTTCAGATTTTCTAGCTGAGGAAGAAGTTAATTATATTTTGAAAAATGTCCAGAAGTTTGCACAAAACACAGAAAGTGGTTTTGATAGTTCCTGTGATGGTGCCTCCTCGTCAGGGACTTACTGGCCCACACAGTCTGATGTGGAGGCTCCAAATCTTGATTTAGGCTGGCCATGTGTGATGCCCGGATTCTTAGGGAGTACGCATATAGACCTCCTCTTCCACCCACCGAGAGCACATCTACTTACAATAAAGGAAACTATTCGGAAGATGATAAAAGAAGCAAGAAAGGTAGTAGTATATCTTTTTTGAAATGAAAAATATGAAATGTGGATCAGTGCAGTGTTCTATGCACTTGTTCTATGATGGCACATATGTTAACATAAAAATCTATGGGTGTCGCTCATTCCTGCTAATTTCAGAAAATATACCTATAGATGTATATAGGGAACTCACACACTCATATCTTTCAAGATTTCTTTGTGTGTGTGTGTGTGTGTGTGTGTGTGTGTGTGTGTGTGTGTGTGTGTGTGTATGTGTGTGAACACTTGTACCCATGTATGTGGGTACCCATAAAGGCCAAAGAAGGTGTCATATCCCCTTGCTAGAGTTACAGGCTGTTGTGAGCTTCTCAGTACAAGTACTAGGAACTGAACTTGCGTCCTCTGAAACAGCAGCAAATGTTCTTAACTTTTCAGTCACCTCCCTACCCCCGTACATTCTCCAGTCTTATGTGTATCTGAGACAGTAGCAAGAGGTCCTTTAATAGAAAGATATTTCTATTAAAGAAATAAAAGAAAGTAATTTCTCTCACAATGCACCTAAGAGGCCTTTTGCCATTGGAGATGAAAGTACATGGGCTGGAATAAGATGATTTTTGACATATTCATATGTTTTAAGCACTTAGAAACTTTTCTTACTCTTTGAAAAATATGTATATTGGTGAATCTTTGTTTGCTATAGTACTAAAAACAATTGTTTTGCTCTCAGAATGGTTCATTCTATTAATATATAAACTAGAGTTCTACTTAACTGTTTTCTGAATTATACATTAATGTATAATATAAAATCAACATTATGACAATTTTTTCAAGCAAAGTTCTGAAGCACTTAGCAGTCTAGGGTCTTGTACTCTTTATCAATTACTTATATTGCCTTATTAATCATATAAAATTTATTTTAGAATTCAGATAAAGCTACAGAAATATCTTTTTAATCAATAAAAATTATTAAGAGTTTCTTTTGTCTTTCTTGTGTTAGTTTAAATGTGATGATCACCATGAAAGATGTTTATAAGACTATTGCAGCAATTCTTGTTGTAGGAGTCTGCTTGTTTGTTTCTCTGAGCCTGGCAGCTCAGACCCAAAATAACCACACAGAAACTGTATTAATTAAATCACTGCTTGGCCTATTAGCTCTAGAGTCTTATTGGCTAACTCTTACATATTAATTTAACCCATCTCCATTAATCTGTGTATTGCCATGAGGCTGTGCCTTATCAGGTAAAGTTCCAGCGTCTGCTCTAGTGGGGCTACATGGCTTTTCCTGACTCCACCTTCTTTCTCCTAGCATTCAGTTTAGTTTTTCCCTGCCTACCCTATTCTGCCCTGTGCAGGCTTAAGATAGTTTCTTTATTAACCAATGGTATTAACAGCATACAGAGGGGAACCCCATATCAAATTCCCAAGTTTAGAAGATGTAGGCCAGTCTGGGCAAGGTGGCACATGTCTGTACTTTTGATACAAAAGAGACAGAGTCAGCAGGACCTTACGACCATCTTCGAGTCCATTCTTATCTGTCTGGTGAATTCTGGATCAGACAGAGTTAGTGAAACACTAACTCAAGGTTTGTTTGGTTTTTTTTTTTTTAGGGGAAAATGGACAAAAAATAATTTTTTTTATAAATTATCTATTAGGTCCATGCTGTATAATAGAAAAACTTAGGAAAGAAGAGGAATTGAGGAAACAAACAAACATCCTCATTTATTTTCTATGTTGACATGACATAAAACGGCTTGAAAAATACAGTTTCATGAAGTATAAAAATAAGGAAATTAAGATTTGTTGCTTGAAGAGATCAAATATTCTCACCTCTGTTTAGATGCAGTAATTATTAAGGTTGAGGGGCTCCATGCATAAAGGGGACTGCATCAGGGGTGCTGTATCTCAAGGACTTTAGACAGTCCTTCAGAAGACTATTTATTTACAGATATTGAAAGGATCCAATACTTGGGAAACTTTGTAATCTCCCTCTCTCTTTTTGAATTCATGTTTAACCCAATAATTGGCTAAGGTCTTGTTATAAATTTCAATATAAAAGCAAATGGTCAGCCAGATATAGCATCAGACACAGGTAACACCCAAATTCCAGATACTAAGGCAAGAGTATTGTGAACTCGAGTTCAGCACGGCCTCTACAGTGTGATGCTGTCTCAAAAGGCCAAGTTAATTAACTGTACAGTGAGAAAAAGCTACCATGAAAGCTGGCATATGGATTTTTAAATATGAATTGTGATCTTCATGCCTGTCATCCCTACAACAGGAAATCATTCCCCGTTCTATTCTTTTAGAAACCTGCTAATCAGTGATAAACTTTGTTTTGGATTTTTTCAGAGGATTAATTTTCTTTATTAGTAGCCAGTATATTGTCATAATATGGCGTTAGGATGACCTTTTATCATAATGTTTTTGAATAAGATAGATTTAAGTGGTAGAAACAAATTTTGTGCTTCAGACCTCCTTGGGAGAGACTTGCGCCTTGCCAAATTTTATAGAAATACAATGCTAAATAAACAAGGCTGGGAAAAGGAACAGCAAAGCCAGGAAGTGGTCCCAAAGTAAGTTACATCCAGGTTTACTATTTCTTTTGTATCTAAGCTAAGACACTCCAGAAAGTAAGTGGAATTGTTTGGGGGGAGGGGGAGGGCTGTTTGTTTGTTTTTACTCTTTGAAGGCCTGCCACCCAGCTCCCAAATAGATACATGGCTGGCTGGATGGCTGGGCCCTGGTATCCTCCTCTCCTTCTCTTCCTCTGGCTCCTCCCTCTTCTTCCAAGCCTAGATTTCTTCTATTTATTCTCTCTAACTGGAAGCCCCAATTGTCCTTCTCTCTTGCCTCTCTATGGGCCATTCAACTCTTTATTAGACCAATCATGTATTTTTGACAGGCAAAGTGGCACAGCTTCAGAGTTAAACAAATACAACATAAAAAAAATGTAACGTATCTTTGAATCATTAAACAAATATTCCACAGTGTAAACAAATATAACACATCTTAAACTGCTATTCCATAACCAATAAGTTACTTATTATGTAAAACATCTTACATTCAGGGAAAGCATGTAAATTCAGTGTCTGGCAGCTAAGGTCTTTATTGGACACCAAAGTCACCTTCCCATTCTTGGACAAAGGGGTGATACTTTCACTGTATCTTGTCTGTCTTTACTCAGAACAGATGTGTGTGCCTGTATGTGACTGTGTGTGTGAGACTCTGTGTATGTGTGTGTAATATATGTTTACATACACTTTTATGTTTATTTTTTCACTTCTTTTATGCGTAGGCTTGAACGCGGTGCCTCACATGCACTGAGCATGCACCATCTGCCATTGAGCTATTGATCCCCACTTCTGAGTGCTTTGGAATATTACTATTAAACTTTTCTTTCTAGCTTGTTTTACAGTCTATAAATCACTTTGTTTTTCTAACTAGGATATTATTTTATAGCATTTAATAATCTAGATTTTTAAAATTTATGCATATCATTTCTTATCAGTTATTGCTTAGAAGCTGTTTTGTGATCCCCCTGCTTTATTATTTTGTATTTGTTTATTTTGTTCTCTTCTGAATTTTCACTTTGGAAAAGACAGCTGCAGCTACTCTCGTACATATTCTGTAAAGTAATGTATTTCAACTTCCTTAACCCCTTTCTATGCTTTTCTGTGTGGCTGGCATAGTTACATGTGTATTGTCTTCATATATTCTGATAGTGTCTAGCATGACTTTTCCCAGGCAATTATTAAGATCTAAAGAAGTGTTCCCAAGATTATATATGCATGTATGGTAATTACTGCGAACTCTTGTGAAATGTTCCTACTGATGACTTTAAGCAGTTATCTTTCATGGAGTGTATTTTCTACTTACTCAGTGGTATGCATCCAAGGAGCTGTTGCTTCTGATGTTCTTGGATCTGGGTGGGTTTAGAAAGCTGTTTGCATCTCTGCTTCCTCCTGAATCCTCATGCTAGGACCGCTTATTTCTTGAGATAGAAATCTGACTCCTAGGAATCTGGAATCAGGAAGACTCATGAGCAGAAGTGTAGTTTGAATGAGGGTGGAGTCATTCCTGCAGCACCACATCACTGAGGCTCAGGTCTCGGCTCCACCCTGAGTCACAGTTCCTGGGAGTGTTTGTTTGGCCTTGTTAGTTGTTACTAATACATAAGAATATTGCTCATCCTTGGGCCCCATAGATGCAAAGGCAAAGGAGAGCAGACGATGACTACTTTTCTTGGGAATCAGCTCTTGGAATGAAATGAGTGCTAAATGAGGTATTTGATCACCAGGACTCTGCTCTAACTGTGACATCAGTCAAGTATTACACCTTTGCAAGATCAGTATTGTCACTTATTTCATAAAAGATATAAAACAAAATCTTTTTGTGCATTTTAAAATTTCAGTCGCCCTTTCTAAGCTTCTGACAATTCTTACCAACTCAAGACTTTTCTAATGTATAAACCTCCTGGCTGAGTTAGTATATGATGTGAGCGAGCAGCATTGTGTCACAGAGTTCTCCCCTTTGCGTCACTTTGCAAGCATGTCCTGTCTAGCTAAGCAGCTCTTAAGTATTTATCAACACCTTCATTACACTAGGATTATTCCCCAGTGATCTCAGTCTCTGCTGAGAGCTTCCTTTCTGCCTGATCTCTGTTCCGACTCTCATTGTGAATCCTTTCATTGAATTTGACTCAAAATTAGTTCCTTCCTGGAAGTCATATTCTGCATTGTCAGATTTAATGCCATCATTATTCAGTGGCTTTGAATTGAGTCTCTTTTCCTTGAATGAGGTGCATTCTGTAGAGGTGCATATTTATGTTTGAGGATATATGTGAAAGAAAAAGAGGAATGAAAAGAAGAGAGATGTGGTTTATGGAGACAGGGATTCTCTGTATAGCATTGGCTGCCTTGGAAGTTGCTCTTTAGAAGGCTGGCCTTGAAATCAAAGATCCACTTTTATATGCTTCTAGAATGCTGGAATTAAAGGTATGTGCTACCACTATTGGTTGAGACTACATTTTATAGGAACAGATTTTAGCAACTTTACAAAGTTAGATGTTTTCATGATAACAACGACGACGACGATGACGATGATGATAATGATGATGATGATAAATGACAAAAAGTAAGGAGCAGGTGGCATTCCACCAGGGAATGAAAGAATATTGACAAAGAAGAGATAACATGTCCTGATTATAGGTAGTCCTCTTTAAAACACTACCGTTTTGATAAGCAAAAGACCTTTGTATTCACTGAGGCTTCATATCAAAGGTTAATTTTCAGTCTGGGTGTGGTAGAATATATGTGTAATGGGCCTGTCTACATTGTGAATTCCAGACCAGCAAACACTGCACAATTAGACGCTAACAACCAAAACCAACAATAAAAGCAACAAAACAAAATGAACAACAACAGAAATAACTTGGTTGGCCTTCTTGATACTACAGGGCGTGGCTTTATTTCTCCTGCCAGTCTTCTCAATGAGACAGAGTGATGCAAGTGTGCAAAGAAGCTTTTCTGGGATGATAATGTGCAACATGACATTTTACATTGCAGGACTTTGCTATTCAGTTTTATCATTCAGCGTATACTTTTATATCAATTATTGGGATCTTTTAAGTCGTCACTCCTAGTGATCTAGAAACACTTGAGCTTTTACCATCAGGCCTGGAAATGACATCTTCTTAAAATTTAGAGTAGAAAAATTATGATGCAGCTATGTGTGATAGCGCACATCTTTAATCCTAGCACCCAGGAGACTGGGGCAAAAATCCTGACAGGAATTCAAAGACAACTTTGTTTACATAGTGAGGATCAGGCCATCCAGCACGATATAGCAATACCTTTCTTTCAAACATAAGAAGTTAAGAATAAAATTGAAAAAGTAGATAAGAAAGAAAAATATAATTTATATGATAAAATGCCATGAAAATAGACATTAGCAAGTTTATTAGTTCTATAATTGTATGTATTGAAGATTTGTTTTTCTTTTCATTGTTTTCAGAATACTCATATGGAAAACACTATAAATGAAGAAAATAAAATTCAGCCAATTTACAGTTGAAAAAATTTCTTATTTTTTAGCTAAATAAGCAAATGTAAAAAAACGTCAGTGTCCCTAGGTGTAGGCAGATACTGCTTGTTCTTTTTCCCAGGCACCCAGACCTAAAATAATCACTCAGAAACTATATTAATTAAGACACTGTTCAGCCTATTATCTAGGACTTCTTATTAAGTAACTCTTACATCTTAAATTAACCTATTTCTATTATTTTATATTTACCACAAGGCTTGTGGTTTATTGGTAATTTCCACCAGGTGGGCATCTTTCTCCTTTGGCAGATACATGGCGTCTCCCTGACTCCATATTCTTTCCTCCACTATCTCTACTTGGAATTCTGGCCTTGCTTTAGTCTTCACTGTCATAGGCACAAGCAGCTTATTTATTCATTAACCAATCAAAGCAACATGTATACAGAAGGACTTTCCACACCATTTCTCCTTTTCTGTCTAAATAAAAAGAAAACTTTTAACTTTAACAGAGCAAAATTACATATACAAAACAGGTTTCAAGCAAGAATTACAGTTATTTATATCTATTTTATCTTTTATCATAACTAAGGAAAACTATAATTATAACTATTCTTCAACACCATCAAGGACTCCAGAAGGATATAATATTACTTAAGTAAACAGAAAGTGCATTGTAAGCAACTTCCAAAACTCTAGAATTGACAGAGACATCTAGCTGTCTGCATAGTCGCCAAAAGTTCTTCTGTAATGCTGGGGCATTCATCTTCAGTCTATAGGCCCATAGTATATGGCAGATTTTTCCATCAAGCATGAAATTTGAAAGGCTGTTTTGCCTATCTTGTCAATTTGTCAGTTACTTTCTTCTGTGTCCTGCATAATGTCTGGAAGTTTCTTCTGTGAAACAGGAACCCTGAAGGACCATCCTGTCTTTTGGGATGCTCAGCAGTCACTTTTCTATGGGTCCTGCAAGTCTAGTTCATACAGCACAGCATACCATTAAACAGTCCAGCAGGAGCAGTTTTTTGGCCAAATGGCTAATAAACTCCATAAGTTATGCCCATCATCTTCTTGAAGTAGATTGGTGCTGCAAGAGCAGATTTTTCTCATTGTTATGAAAAGTCCTAAGTTCTTAAAATATTTTAAATGCTGTATTCTGTTAGTCTTTGAAAGGTTTGAAAAATAACTATGCATCTGAAATATATCTATTTCTACACATCTAGTAAATCTAACTAACATGACTATAAGCTTGATTATTATACATAACTATCTATTAATTTGTATTTTTAACTATACGTTACATTTTTAAGTGAACTACACAAACATAATACCTTAAAAAGAGCAGAAATACATATAACAAAATTGACCTTAAATTTGTATCAATAGACCAATATCCATACCAATGCAAAGTATTCATCTTTATAGCATATCCTCTGTAAATATAAACAAACATTTTAAATAATATTAGGGAATTTTGGTGTAGTTCTCTCCAAACTGCTTCCTGCTTATTGTTGGGCAAAGTATTTTTAGGTGTTCATGGAGACATTTTGGAGGGTTCTTGATTCATCAAATCACTTTAGTCTGTAAAAAATCCATAGGTTCTCATTCTCTGTGGAAACAAAAGCAGAACCTCTTTTCTAAAGCAACACATCCCTCAACCCAGATTTTGAAGTCAAGATACCTTTAAACTATATATGTTGGTTAGCTTAGCAGCCCATACAATGAAATGTCTCTCTGTACTGAGCTCATTCACAGTCAAAAATTTCAAAGAAAGAACAACAATATACATAATCCAAACTCTATGTGTATTTTTTAATCTTTATGTGGCTTGCTTTTCTTTAATCCTTTAATCTAAGACTGTCTGTACTATGTCTCTTTAAAGACTTTAGCATTTTTAAACCATTTACTTTTTTATAAGTATTTTTCTCTATCCCAAGAGACATTTATCCAACACCATGACACATTTAGAGGTCTTTTTTATTTGAATTTGTCTTTATTATATGCCTATCTGTAATTATTTTTTGACCAGGAGCACTTTTTTTTTCTTTTTTAAATGCTAAGCGTTGGAATGACTAGAACCAACTCCCCAGCCCTGCCTGTTGACTTTGCCCAGTCTAACATGGCAGAGGCATATTCATTGCCTCTGAGAGCCTTGCACACCACCCCAGCTCCAGGGTAGCAGCTGGTCTATGTCACCATTAAGAAATTTGTAACATGCTGCTCACAGATCCCTTTTAAGTGCTCCATCTCCTGAAAGAGCCAGAGCTGTTCATGCAACTAGCACAAACCAGAAACTCCTCCCCTAAAGAAGCTGCACAGCCTTTGCTGCCAATGATGAATCAGAAAGACCTCTCTTAAAGGGGCCATGGAGCCTCTACTCACTACCAGCAAACAGAGCCCATTAGAAAAAAAAAATGTGGCTACGAAGAAGCTGTGCTAAACTCTGTTCTTTTCTTTCTAGAATTCCTTTCCAAGCTCTCTCAGACTTTATGTGGATGTATTTAGTCCCACACTGGCACCATGTGTCAGCAATTACAATAAAGTAGTCCCATATGAGCTCATAATGGAGAATAATAAAGGATTTTTTATTTAGGGGTAGACCCACAGTTCAGCAGTCCTCTGCACAAGTGGGGAACAGGAACTGGATCCAGCAGCCAAGGGAGAGAGCCTGAGCATGTTTCTATATCTGTTTATATAGTACCCAAGGCCATGTCTAAAGTGGGCCAGCATCTCAAAGGCCATTGGCTGAAGGAGTTGCTACAGTACCCAAGTATGTGCTTGTGTGTCTGTCTGTATTTTAATGCCTTTCCCAGATTGTTAAAAAGAATGTTCATTTGTCAAATACTGGATACATATACATATTGAGAATAGTATAAAATGGACCGCCTCTGCTTTTTTTCGCTTCTGATTTTGCCATAATCAAATGGCAGAACTTCTGCATAGTGATGCAATAATTTAACAGTATGGAACACCCTGGGTACAAGTGATAAGGGGTTCCCTGTTGTGTGGAAATTTTAAAATTGCTGGCTATATGGCTGCTTAGAAAGGCCTCTGGCTTTTTATTACAGTGTAGCGCTGGCAATTAAGAGCAGCATTAGTGATAAGGGGGGCTACTTCATCACTCTTCCTCCACCCATCTCTTACTTATTAGTATCCCTCTGAAGAGCAGTTCTGAGATGAGAGTCTCCCAGCAGGATTCCTTTAGGAATGAGGAAAGTCTCCTAACTGTGCATAAATGTTTGCTACTAAATCATTACTTGCCTTCTGAATTCTAAGAAGCAGAAAATGCAGTTCCCTTATCTTCTTTCACAAGGCAAGACTTCCCTTTCGATCTTACCAATTTCCTACTAGTAATCATTTCTATGTTTGCCTCTTGGATCGGAATGCAACGAATATCTTAAGCAAGCAAATAAATGTGAAAGGCAAAAGCATTGCCATTTGGCTAAATATCAATCCAATATTCACTACTGAAAAATCCATAATGGGAAACATCAGCCTCACAGGAGTCATATTTCAGCTGGCAGGCACTCGGGAGCAATTGATAGTAGAAGCAAACAGGATGCTTCTGTTTTTGCAGACAGGCAGAGAGAGGTAGATAAAGTCCAAAAGTCCAAGACACCCAGCTGATAAGTAACCATAAGCACTCACAGTCACCAGGCTCTGCACTGTAGTGCATCATCCGTGCTCCGCCTCCAGAGCTTGGGAGCGGTGCATGTTTATGCCTTTAGAAACCTGAAAAGGCAGCCTTGATCACTGAATACTGCAATTAGACTCAGACCTCTGGATCTTTTTACTTCAAAGTTTTCTCTTCTTCTTCTTCTTCTTCTTCTTCTTCTTCTTCTTCTTCTTCTTCTTCTTCTTCTTCTTCTTCTTCTTCTTCTTCTTCTTCTTCTCCTCCT
>NC_022012.1:63074591-63077256 GCF_000317375.1 Microtus ochrogaster
CTTCTTCTTCTTCTTCTTCTTCTTCTTCTTCTTCTTCTTCTTCTCCTCCTCCTCCTCCTCCTCCTCATCATCATCATCATCATCATCATCATCATCATCCTTATTAGGTGTATCTGATTCTCTGTGTGTGAGTATTTTGTTTGTGTGTACATACATGTGCCACCTGCTTACCTATGAGCAACAATGTGGGTGCTAGGAACGGAACCCAGATCCTTTGCCAGCACTGATCCCTCTCCCCAGTCCTATCCTCTGGCCTTCTAATGGCCATGTCATGGACAATTTCTGGATAGTGCCTGCGACACCATATCATCATGGGCTCTAACAACAGACTAACTTACAGGGCTGTTCCACTAGTTGTTCATGTGGACGCTCTCAACTGTGTGTGTTTTCATGTGTTTTCTACCCATTTTATTGCCTCTTAGCTGTTGGTGATTTGATTCAGTCTTCTCACAGGCCTGGAGGATTAGAGTGCCTTTGGGAATTTAGTGTGGAAAACATGATGCATTTAAGGAGGGCTTGACAGTTATTGTCAAGATAGATCACCCTATTTCTGATAAGTTCTGGGGCTTTATGATGCTGCCATCCATTTTTACTAATTCCATGTGAATTATTCCGTGTAACCCTCTGGGCTCTCATTAAAAGCCCAAATGTGTGCCAGGCTCTCCTTTTCCTTGGGAAAACTGTGACTGCAATAACCTTCAGCTTCCTAGAGAGCATCCAACGTGCTCTTAGGGTTTTACCTTCTCTGTTAAATCTGTTATATTTCCTTCTTGCTCATCACCCTGGGTCAGATCTGGTGCACATCTTAACTGCCTAGACACTGAATTCACATGGAATCCCTTTTCTGTGTGGTCAGAACTCTTTTAGGACTTTTTATTTTGGAAATTATGAGCCAACACTATTTTTTTTAATCCTCTGGACATTACTTTACTATTAGGCCTCAGTTCTTGCTCTATGAACAAGCAAATGAGAGCTGTGAGAGGTGAGACAGGGACAGACGCTGCCTTTATCTAGATCTTGGTCCCACAAGCTTTTTTGATCTTATTTTTTTAAAGTTGTTTTTCCCACTCAGATCAGTTTTTTTTATAAGATGTTTGGTTTAATGCAAACCACTGTAGTCTGAACTACATGTGAATTTAATAAAAATGCTTCTATCTTACATGCTATTAAAGGGGTTTAAAATACAAAAAGTGAAATATCACTAGAAAATTCACCAGACAGTTGTCTAAATTTATGTTAGCACTAAAGTATAGATATTGCTCACCTGGGGAATCTTAAAGCTTACACTTATTTTACTTTCATGTTGAGTATTTTCAGCATTTGTGTAGATAGGAGCCATTCTGCATTTTGTTTTCCCTTCTGTCTTATGCTTTTTTTCTTTTCTTTTCTTTTTTTTCCTTTTTTTTCTTTTAAGACAGGGTCTTGCTATACAGTCCTGAATATCCAAGAACACACTCTGTAGACCAGGCGGGTCTCGAACTCACAGAAATCTGCCCGCCTGTGCCTTCAGCGCTAGGATTAAAGGTGTGCACCACCACATGATTTGCATATACTTTCCTCCCTTCTTTTTTCTTACGTGGGGCACATCAGAAAATATATTATTCTCAATGTTGTCTTAATGAAATTTTGTGAATCAAAACTACATCTGCTGGGCTTCTGTGGTGAAAATGGCAAAGCTAAAAGGGGGGTATTTGGACTTTTCTTTCTCAGTTTTAGCATCTTAGAAAGCCCACCAAGTCTTTGAAACACAAGTTTAACTGTGAGAAACTTAACAGAGTTTGTGCACTTCTAAATCTAAAGATTTACTTATTTGTTTATTAAGTTTTGGTATGTGTATGTGTGTGTGTGTGGCTGGGTATGTGTATATGCATCACATGTGTGCAGAAGACTGTGGAGGTCAGAAGAGGTGTTGGGTCCGATTGAACTGGAGTTGCAGGTAGTTGTCAGCTGCTGGGAACCAAACAGACCAGACCGGGAGCAATCAGTTCCCTTAACCACCTGGCCATCCCTCCAAGCCGCGTGCTTCAATATCTAAAGGCTAAAACATGTTTTCAGATAATGCTATAAAATTGAACAACCATGTGAAATTTAGTAGCAAAGTGTTCTGACATTTGTACAAATTTCACATTTGCTCTATTTATGGTAAATATAATTGTTAAAAGGTATATAACCCCAATTTTTTAAATATGAAGATCAAAATTTATATCCATCAATGAAACAAAATGCAAGAATCTTAAAACATCTTATCAATTGTAGTTATTTAAAAAATATTTTACTTTTGGAAAATATGTTTCCGAAAGTGTCATGTTTCTGGACTATATATGAATTAATTTTTTCCGTTCCATGTCAGAGTGAAATTAAAAATTGTCCATTAGAAGCCAATCACAGTTTCTTCCTCCCCGTCACATTTTTAAGGATTTATTTCAGCTGATAACAACCTGGTATTAAAAATTATTGCAGAATTAAATATTACTTTGTCTGCTGCCTTTTCATAGTTTTTTTTTGTACCTAGAAATTTTTTTTATTGAGAAAAGGAAAAAAAAAGTTTCCGCCTCCTCCTAGCCTCCCATTTCCCTCCCCCTCCTCCCACCCTCCTCCCTCTCCCCCCACTCCTCTCCCCCTCCCTCTCCAGTCCAAAGAGCAGTCAGGGTTCCCTGCCCTGTGG
>NC_022012.1:63077356-63085883 GCF_000317375.1 Microtus ochrogaster
TCTAGGAAGGTGAACATCCAAACTGGCTAGGCTCCCACAAAGCCAGAACATGAAGTAGGATCAAAACCCCATGCCATTGTCCTTCTCTTCTCATCCCTTTTCATAGTTTTGTTAGAGTAGACAATATTGTGAGAGGTCGCTTGTTTCCTGGCCACCTCGCAGTTTAGACCCAGAAATAACCACACAGAAACCATATTATTTAAATCACTGCTTGGTCCATTAGCTCTAGCTTCTTATTGGCTAACTCTTACCTATTAATTTAACCAATTTCTAGAAATCTGTGTATTGCCTCGTGGCAGTGGCTTACTGGGTAAAGTTCCATCCCTCTCTGACGGGGCTACCTGGCTTCTCTCTGACTCTGCCTCCTTTCTCCAAGCTTTTAGTTTAGTTTTCCCCGCCTACCTCTATTCTTTTACCCTGTCACAGGCCAAGACAGTTTCTTTATTAACCAGTGGTATTCACAGCATACAGAGGGGACTCCCACATCAGACCAATCTTGATTCTGTCAGAAGGGTTTTAGGATTTATTTACATAGTTTCAGAGACATAATCCCTGGAGTGCAAAGTCACAAGTTTTCTTGGACTTCATTTTATAATAATGCAAATGTCTACTGAGTTTTAAATTTTGTGAGTGTTATCAAGAAATTGAAGGTCTTAACAATGTAACAAGGCAGGAACTGGGACCCAAGGGAGGCATTCACCAATGACCATTTTCAGTAGTCTGTAAAAGGTGGAGCCTGCTCTTCCCGCTCTTTCGTTTTGCATGGGTTAGTCTTTGTGACTCCTTTCCAGTGAGTGGAACTGGACATGATGATGTGATCTTGGGATAGAAGGCATTCTGATCTACTTCTCTATTGCACTACGCTCTGGAGGAATCCAACTGCTGCCTCATGAGGTCACCTAGCAGCTGACATAGTGTTTATTGGAATGAGGAGATGAGGTCACCTACAAACTGCCATGGAATGAACTGTCTTGGAAATAGTTTTCCTTCCTACCTACCATAGATGGCTCCAGTGTGGAGCTGAAAGCCTTTTAGCACCTACCAGCTTTGCCCTCAGATTCCTCATCCTCTTCAAGTGTAAGATAAAGATATTACTGTTTTAAGTTTTGAGGATAATTTGTTGTGCAGTGGCGGAGAGCAAATACAGCATATTTCCCAAGAAGTCTGGTCTTTCCTGGTGAGAAAATATAACTCCTGAGAATTATTATTTGTTAATCATGGAGTTTTCTTATAATGATAGTCTTTTCATAATATAATAATTTAATAGAATTCATAATATGCTATATTAATACAATTATTTTACAACTATAAACTACCTAATAAATCATGTAAACACATAAAATTTTAAAACATTACCAAAATTTTAATTATCAAGTTGATATCTTAATGCTTTATGTTTTAAGATATTTACTGATATAAAGGTTTACCATCACATTACACCTAATTTTCATATTTTTTATTCTGATATCTGTATAACATATATGGATATATTAAAGTATTAATAGCCTTTTAATACAAGTTCTATGCAGAGCCAGTTTCTAAATTAAACCCAAAGTCCTAGAAAGTACATTCCTCCACTAGTATTCTAGAAAGTACAGTAGGTTCTATCTCACTTTGTCATTGATATTTATTGCTAAAGGGTTAATTTTTGGATAAAAAGGTTCCTTCAGGACTTCAATTATACAGTATGTATGGTACTTCAGTCACCTATTAACTTGAGTCCTGTAAATGCTGTACTTGGCATGGCCTCTTCAGACTTACATGGGTTTCCCAACTGTTCAATATCTGACATACAGATAAATGTGTCATGAATTTGTAAGAGCAGTCCCCACCTCTTTGGACAGTGATCATCTGTTGAATTTATGTAGATTGACAATCTCAAAGGTAAATTGGGGGAAGAAAATCAAATTCATCTAATTTGAACATATGTGCATGGTGTCTGCCAAGAAGCATACGTAGACTCCATGCATGGTGTAAAACTATAATCTAGTCTGTTCAGGTGTCAGATTTGAGAGGATTCACTTGAAGTGATTTTAATTAAGAACCTAAGAAATAGAACTCTACAGGGGTTTGTCCTCAGCCATCTGGTGTTTCGCTTAATATTTTTGTGGGTTATTTTTCTGGAGTACAATATGAAGCTTGTTCCTTAGGTGTTTTTATTTAATAAATGGCTCAAGAAAGAGTAACAAGTCCCTAGAAATCAGGATTAAAATAAAATAAAAAAAAATGATTTGTTTGGCCAAAAAGTATTGGAAACGAGCAGGTGCAAACATGTTATTATACCTTTTGGAAAGAACTTTTAGCTCATCCACAGGCATGAAACCTTCATTCTGGGTAAGTTTACCTGATTTTATGTCTTAACTCCATCCCTTAGCTTTATAATGTATATTGGGGGTGGTGCTGTAAGCCTCAAAAATACTTAAGTTGACTTTAAAATGTTGTGGGATAGGCGTGTTGCCCAAAAATGGAAAGTAAATCTCTCATTCCAGAGGTTAGGGTTTAATTTAGCTAAGGCTGGTGGCTTTAAAAATGCTTGATTGCGTACACTGTGGCAGAGAAGAAAAGTGAGGAGCACAAATAACATCTGTGCTGGACAGTTTCATGTCAATTTAACACAAGCTAAATTCATCCAAGAGGAGAGAACCTCAATTAACAGAATACCTCTATAAAACCAGGCAGTAGGCAAGCCTAGAGGGCATTTCCTTAGTGACTGATTTGGAAAGGCCCAGCCCATGGTGGGTGGTGCCATCCTTTGGCTTTCGGTCATGGGTTCTATAAAAAGGCAGGCTGAGCAAGCCATGAGGAGCAAGCCAGTAAGCAGCACCCATCCAAGACCTCTGCATCAGCTCTTGCTTCCAGGTTCCTGTCTTGATTTCTTACCCTGTCTTCCTTCAGTTATGAACAGTGATGTGAAAGTGTAAGCCAAATAAACCCTTTCCTTCCCAAGTTGCTTTGATCATGGTGTTGCACCACAGCACTAGAAACCCTAGCTAGGATAGCATCAAAAGCCTAATGAGAAGGGACATTATAAAGAGATATTGGAGAAAGTATTACTCTTCAGCCTGGAGAGGATGGGGTTGATTAAGGTGGAACCGTTGTGAGCTGAGGACCACAGAGGGATACTCTGGTGATATCTCAAGATTTCTTCATTCTAACAAAAGTTACATTATTCTCACTGTGTGCCCTTGAAATGTGTACATTTATGTTTATATATGAAGTTTTATGCCCTTGTGGAGCTGTGCCAGTTTGCCTCTTTCTGCGTTCTACTTTAATTGGTATACGTAGTGTGTGCTCAAACACACTAATTCCTTTGTGAAGACTGACCAGTTACTCATTCTGAAAATAATCACCTGATGTTTAAATTTTTACCTTCTGTTTAGTGTGTGTGTGCTATGTATAATGGCTGTTTCTCTAGGAACAGTTGTTCTCAACCTGTGGGTTGTGACTCCTTTGGCAAACCTCTATCTCCAAAAATATTTACGTTACAATTCATTGACAGTAACAAAATTACAGTTATTAAGTAGCACCAAAAATAATTTTACGGTTTGGGACACCACATGAGGAACTATATTAAGGGTTACAGCATTAGAAAGGTTGAGATCCATTGCCCTAGACTATACTTACTGTCAGTGTTGATAGTCTTAAAATTGACATTTTATTGTAGTACATGTAAATGACTTCCATGTAGTAGTTTAGAGAAATTGTGGGCAAATAGTACACATTTACAAGCATTTTATATTAAAACTGGCAAAATGAAAATGGCAAAATATGTTGATACTTGAAGTCTCCTTTTTATTACTGTCAGGTAAACACACTAGGTTTGAGATTACACGTGTCAGCCAAAGTCCTCGGAACTTGTCTAAAAATTAATTTGCTTATTAAACATAACTGCGAATCATAGCGTTTCTAGTTTGAGAAATCATCGTGAAATAATAAGAATTCAAAACGGTGTGAAACACATTTGACACAATTCTGACCCTATTCACCTGGAAGCCACTGTACTAGTCCTTACCAGAATCCTTCGTGTTGGTTCTGTTACCACTGCCTCATCCTTTCAAGGTCTTTTATACGAGACCCTTTAGGCAAGTCACTACTTTTTAGCATAGCTGGGATATTTTCCTGGCCAATCTTCTATTACACTGGTACTGCAATAGCCAATGGCCTAGCTTAATACGGGAACTACAGACCCAATGTGTTGTACACCCACACACGTACTATCTGGACAGTGGTGAACTCACAGGTGGAATACAAACTTGGATATCATGATTAGTCACAAGTAGTTATAATCTCCTTGCTGATAATGAACATCATTATGTCTGTAATTGTGTGTTCTAAGTACTTTAAATGTTACAAGCAGGCAAGCCCAGAAGAGTTCTCAGACAGAACATATAAGTGGCCACTCCTTATTTTTCAGGGGAGTCAGAGTTGGGGCTGGCTGGTCTTTGTAGTCATATATCATGGGTTGGGAACTAGGACAATGGCCAGAAAGAATGAAGCACCGTTCACAATCTCTGTTAATGTCCAACATCTTCTATACATTCGCACTGGAGTGTCCAGAGACCCTCAACTTAATGCATCCTTAACTGAGCTACTTATCTCTACTTCTTAACTAGGGATTGAATTTGTTTTCTTAGTAGGATAATGTTATCACTATCTAACCACACATTCAAATTACTAACCTTGAAGTCATTTGTTTAAAGTATTTTTCTCCCCTTTATCTTCCCATAACCTCCTGTGAAGTTTTCTCCGGACTAATTAATTCTATTACTCACATTCTGTCTAATTGGTCATTGTCACTGGAGTTCTTAGGGTCCAATCCTGGATCCTAGTACCATTAGAAGGTAGGCTCAGCTCACTGTCCTCAAGTATGCCAACTAAAGAGACTCGTTACAGTGAAAATCAGATAAAGGGGATTTTTTTTTTCATTGTGGCCACAATTAGGAGAAGAATAAAAGAAGATTCTTTGTCTGTGAAAACTGAGCTCCTCTCTTCTTTGGCTTCTTCTACAGTGCAGAACAATCTCAGGTATTTTGATAAGACCTGGTGCCAGGGAGTGCTCGAGGTGTCATCTTTATGCCTCGTGTCATCCAAGCACAAAGTACGTGGACCCTGCCACTGCTTATTAAAGTGTGTTCCCCACTCCAGCACCACCAGAAGCACCCAGGACTCCTGAGAAATGCACCTTGAACTACTCCCACGCCTTCAGAATCTAAAACCTGGGGGTAGAACACCAAGGTTGGTGCTCAGAAACCACATCACAATCACATTTTTTTCTTTTTTTTCTGTTTTCTTTTTTGGTTTTTGGAGACAGGATTTCTCTGTAGCTTTTGGAGCCTGTCCTGGAACTCATTCTGTAAAACAGGCTGGCTTTGAACTCACAAAGATCCATCTACCTCTGCCTCCTGAGTGCTGGGATTAAGGGCTTATGGCATGCACCACCACAGCCTATCTCCAGATCAATAATTTTTGAGATTCTAATTGATGTTGCATCAAAGTATTTTGCATCAAAGTTTTGTCCGCAACCAGCAGAGCTACCACTACCCAAGAATGATGGTCTGAAACTCCTGACCCCTGTGCTTCTACTTGGGTGTTTGATTTTCCCTGCTGGCCAGTGTTTTAACAGGTGTTTTTGATCAGATGAAATTTGGGAGTAGCTGTGGGTCCCATCGTAGCTGCACATCAGGATCACCCTGGGACCTTTTAAAATTGCTAATGCCTGTCCTCATGGCCATGAACAAGATCTCAAGGGGCCTCTTATAAAGTTCTCAAGAGAATTTGGCCTGGAGCTCAGACTGGGAACCAGGAGTCTCATGGTACAGAACTTCAATAAGAAAGGGAAGGGGTAGCTGAGAGCCAGGCTCCAGGAGGCTCCAGCTGTATTCCTACTACTCTTGAGACAAGCATTCAGTGGGGTGAATGACAGACATACCCCATAGCAGTCAGCAGGATTGGACAAGGATAGGAGACACACCGTCACATTTCCACGTCAGAAGTCATGCCAGGCATTGCTTGTTACTAGCAATCCTCTCACTGTGTCCACTCGTGGTGGAAGGAGCCAATGAATTAAAATTAGATATGTAGAAAGTAACGACATTTATAATTTCAAAAGTGCAGTTCCAATTGCAAAGGGAATAAAAGATCATTGATCCTAAAGCCAAATAAGAGAGGTCACGGCCCAGGAAAGCTGATTCAGGTCTCCCCAAATAAAATGTTCCAACATGGTAGGAGTTTCGTCAGCTTTGTATAGTAATGGAACAAAGAAAGTCATAAATCAAAGTACTTAAAAATACATTAATGAGGAGTCCAGATAGACAGGTCATAGCAAAGCAGAGAAGCTCCCATATAGACCTCAGATATTATTTGATGATATTCTTAGCTTTTGAATGGCAGAAGCTAGGGATCTGTTTGTACATTCCAAAGAAGGATTTCTCCCAGTAGTAATGAGAATGCTCGGTCAAACACCAGAGGTAGATAACAGATGGGTATTTTGTAAGTTAAATAGGGCACAACGTAATATTTGTTGCTTGTTAGCTGTGACCCTGTAACATTCCAGCTCTCCATAGCTGAAGTTCTAACTAGTCAACCACTCTTCTAAGACTGTAACACATGTGACTTTCCTTTTATTGTCTTTATATACAAAGCACACATTTGAGCAAGCGAGATAACTCAGTGACACAGTACTTGCTCATCTTTCAGAGTATCAAATATGGGTTCTCTGCCCCTACATCAAGTGTCTCACAACCAGCTGTAAGTCTGAGTCTAGAGGATCTAATGTCTCTACTTCCCTGGACTTGCGTGCACATGGTGAACATAAACTCATACAGGCATGCACATGCATACATAATAAAAATGAACAAATCTTTCTTTAAAAGGATATATGGAGATAAGAACAAAGAGCCAGTCTATTTTTAAATCACCTCCTCTCAGTGGAATGGAGTGATGAGAGAAGAAGGGGGCACTCCCAGCCTCCTCTGACCCCATGCCAGCACATCAGAGTCTCTGGTTGATCCCTACAACATTGCTCCATTTCTTTGGCCTC
Organism: Microtus ochrogaster; assembly: GCF_000317375.1. Taxonomy (NCBI): domain Eukaryota; kingdom Metazoa; phylum Chordata; class Mammalia; order Rodentia; family Cricetidae; genus Microtus; species Microtus ochrogaster. The sequence goes on from NC_022012.1 coordinate 63,084,396, forward strand.
AGCATGAAGATCAGTTGTAATGTGAGCTTTGCCTGATGGGCCTATGCTCTTTCTGAAGATTACAGGGGAAAAGAAGGCATAAAAATGTATTGGTGAAGGATAGCCACTAGGTTATCTTTTATTTTATATTTATCAAGTATAAATTGTTTTTTTTTAATTTTTTTAATATTTATTTATTTATTATGTATACAATATTCTGTCTGTGTGTATGTCTGCAGGCCAGAAGAGGACACCAGACCTCATTACAGATGGTTGTGAACCACCATGTGGTTGCCGGGATTTGAACTCAGGACCTTTGGAAGAGCAGGCAATGCTCTTAACCACTGAGCCATCTCTCCAGCCCCGTATAAATTGTTTTTATACCCAAAATGGAGTACACTTTTACATATGTCAGTGCTCACTATGCCATCGCTCCTATTAATAGTTGGTGACCGATGTGTTATAAAGCCCTGCTTCAGATTCACGTATGTCAGTGACAAAACATGTGGGAACGCATTTTTACACACACACAACACACACACACACACATACACACACGGGCGTGTGTGTGTGTGTGTGCATATATTGCCATTGCTTGTCTTAGGAGGACTTAATAGAGTCTTAACAGATTCTACATCTCATAGCTGAATATTCGGAATACTTTAAATATTCCCTTAAACAGGAAAGTGAATGATGCAAGGACTGATGGCTGTGCTAGGCCTTCCCTTTTCCCAGCCCTGTGCTACTGAGAAGAAAGTATGTGGGTGCTGAACTGCAAGCACCATGGCCACAGGTGCAGCTAGCTGGTAAGCACTTGCCGAGGGTAGTGTGCAAAATACTGAATGCAGCTATACTTGTGTAGTTGGACATTAAAAGGCAACTATAGGTCAAAATTTACATTTTTTTCAATAGAACGTGACAGTTTTTTGACTCTGGAAGTCTTTGCTAAGTTAACAGCAATCTCAGATATTCTTCGCTTGTGGAGGAAGAATGGGGCAACCTGTCTATCATAGCCCAACTGGGATTTTTGAACAGTCTGAAAAGACCCTGAGGCTAAAGATAATAAATAGTTCAAAATATACTTCTATTGGTCCTCCTTTCAGGCTATCACCCTTAAATACTGTTACCTTCTCTGAATTTGTTCTCCAGACATACCTACACTAAAACATCAATGCAGGAGGGAAACCTAATAAACACACCTATGTCCACGTAAAAGGGCAGTTAGTAATCTGTCTCCGACTTAAGAATGGTTTTCATGCTTACAAACCTGTCTCTCTACCCATGGTTCTCTTCTTTCTCAGCAAGTTTTGCCTATTATAATATGGTAAATAGACTTCAGTTTTATCCCCCATGATGTTAAAGAATTTCCTAAAATAGGTAAAGATTTTAATGAATCACATGTTGACAGAGAAAGGCTTTTTTTTTTTTTTTTTTTTTTTTTTTTTTTTTTTTTTTTGGTTTTTCGAGACAGGGTTTCTCTGTGGCTTTGGAGCCTGTCCTGGAACTAGC
>NC_022012.1:63085983-63136321 GCF_000317375.1 Microtus ochrogaster
TTTTTCGAGACAGGGTTTCTCTGTGGCTTTGGAGCCTGTCCTGGAACTAGCTCTGTAGACCAGGCTGGTCTCAAACTCACAGAGATCCGCCTGCCAGAGAAAGGCATTTTAAGATGCGGCAGTGACTCAGCGTTGTACGGTACAGAAGTGTCAGGCAAGGTCAAAGGGTCTCTTCTTAAAAACAGCCTTGCTTTCTTTATGTACTCCTGGGATTTTGTTTGTTTGTTTGTTTTTAATTTACAAAGCAAAGGCTGTCTCTTTTTGGAAGAGACACTCTACCAAATGTTTCATCTTCACAGATATTTAGTGGTTTAGGAGGCAGTGACCAACCAAGGACATAAACTGGCATGCAGTCATTTATCAAAAAGTCTACCTTAAACAGAAATGGATTCGGGGAGGGGGTGGAGGGAAAAGTAGAAGAGGAAATAGGAAGAGAGGAAAGATGGGAAACTACAGTCAGGATGTAAAATATACTAATTAATTAAATTTAAACAAAGGTCTAAAAATAAAACCAGTAAGGATCACCATCTCCCAAGAGTCCTGAGGTGCCCTGTAGACTGAATCCATGGGAGCTGCCTTCCATTTGGACAACTTCTGTGCTGTTGTCCAAATGTTGTTAGTCTAATGTGGATCACTGCCACCTCCAATAATAACATTTAAGACAGATCTTCTCGCACCTTGCCCCTGTCTCCAGCCTGATCCGATCCTTCTCACACTGTCTGACAAGCTCAACACATACTTTATCATTTAGCACCAGTGTGGCACTGCCCGTGCCTAGACTGCCCATCACTCCTGTTCTGAGACTCAGTCAGTGTGATCCTGACTGTTATGACATCACACTATGAGGGACTGCAATCTGTAACATTATTGTCACTAGAACTACAAAGCCAAGAACTTTTGAGAACCAGACTATGGTTGTAGCATGCATGGCTCTGGTAAAAAAAAAAAAAAAAAAAAAAAAAAAAACAAAGTTGGCAGACTAGGATTGCAGGGCAAATAGTGAGAAATGTATGGACTTGAAAATCAGTGAAGAGATACAAAGAAAAACATAGCTGGAGGATTCCCAGGTGCAGAAGCAGTGGAGTGAAGGTGGGAACCAGCCAGGCAGACATGAGGAGCACCTGAAAGCACCTGATAATGACAAGTCATTCTTCTCTCTTCAAAGAGGAGAGCTGGAAGAATGGATGCTGCTTAACCAGGGACTGTTTACCTGCTGCAGGGAAAAGTAAAACTATTGAGCTGATTGGAGTCACTCTTGACCCTTGTGATACCTCTCAATAGCTTTCACATCGGCCAGATGCCAGAGACACTCTAGTCTAGTGGAAGCCAGTTTCCCTTTACCATGAACTCCTCGGTATGTTTCTGATTGTGCTGAACTGACATAAATAGGCATAAAACATTTTCAAGCAATATGTATGTATATTTAAGGTATACAATGTGCATATTGTTTTAAAGAAGGGCAAATATTTTACTGCATTTATTCATTTAGCGTGTGTATGTGTGTGCACACACGTATGTACTTGCATGTGCTTGCACTAAGGTATATGTGTGGAAGTCAAAGAACTTGCAGGAGTCGGTTTTCTCCTTCGACCAGGCATGTCCTGGAGATTGAATCAAATGGTCAGACTTGGCAGCAAATACCTTTACCAGCTGAGCCATCTTGCCAGCTTCGTGTGTAATATCTTAATATATGTACTATACAAATATTAAACAAAGTTAATTAATATATTACCTCCATTCTTATAACTTTTTGCACTGAGAATTTTAAGCTTTTCTTAATAATTTAGAATATAACTATAATATATTGTAATACAATATATTATATAATAATATAACTATAATATATTGTAATACAGTATATTATATAATAATATAACTAAAATAATTAAAATTATTGACAATTTAATAAAACAATTAAATATTTGTTAATTGATAAAATGTATAAATAGTAATACAAAATATTATTATTAAGTGTATTCACTGTGCTGTACAGTAGATCTCAAGAATGTGTTGAGATTTCTCAAGAATGCGACAAGAATTCTAGAGAAGCTATACAACAAGTTAAAGATCAAATATGTGAGAATTTAATCAATCAGGATAGATTTCAGATATTATAGTGAAACTAGAACAATATCAAGATTTCAATATCTCAACCATTCATCACGAACTATTCGTGCTGTATTACAAAGCTTGCCTACTTACTATATGCATCTATTTACATCTATTTTTTGAGATAATGTCTTATTGTGAAGCCCTTTCCCTGTCCTTGAGATAATGTCTTATTGTGTAGGCTTTCCCTGTCCTTGAACTCACTATGTAGATCAGGCTGGCCTGGAACTCACAGAGATCCAACTGCTTTTATCACCTGAATGTTGAAAGTAAAAGTGTGTGCCACCACACCTGGCCACTTCTAATTTTATTTGCATATGTAAACATGTCATTCCTATGTGGAGAAACAAATGCCTCTTATTCATTCTGTTTATATTAGTTATGACCTTTGCACTTTGATTTCATAATTAAGACTCTCAAAGGGTAATATATATAAAATATATATATATATTTCCATTCCTCTCTCATTTCTCATTCATCCCAATATACCTATATATATTCTATGTTTCTCTCTCCTCTCTCTCTCTCTCTCTCTAAAAATATTATAAGCCTAAGACACACAAAGCTAAAAGTACTTATTTAAAGTCCTACTTAGGAAGTTTGTGAGATGGCTTGTTAAAATGCTTGCCACACACACAAACAAGAGGTCATCGAGTTTGGATCTCCAGTACATATGAGGGGAAAAAAAGAAAACACAGATATTTACATTAGGAATCAAAACACTAGCAAAGCTATAGTTATAAGGAAGATGTTGAAGCCCAAACATCTTGTCTGCCTACTGTGGAGAAACTTGCCCAGTGGAAGGCACTAGCCAGAGAGGGTGTCGGGTATTTATTTGTTTTTCTTTGCTCTCTTCCTGATTAAGCACTGAAGTTCTCTTTTGCTGGCTTCCTTAATAATACACACAGTTCTGTAGATAGTTTTTTGTTTTTTCCATAAATGCTTCAATTATGAAAGCTGCTTGGAAAATTTGGATTACTTCCGGAACTCTGAACGGCAGAATCTTCCAAACCAACTAGGTTTTGATGCTCTTTTTTACATGTTTGCAACAGATTTTTGACTCCACTTTGTCTGTATGCTGTGGTCTTCACACTTCTTTGAGAGAAAGTCTTTTTCATGCAGGATCATCTAACAGTTTTTAATGAGAAGAAAATACTCCATAATGACAAATACATAGTACACAATATTACATAAAATAGTTTGAACCATATAAAAACGAATGCATACCAACATGAAAGAGGAAATTGGGCTTTTGAGATATTGGGCTTTTGTTTCTTTTTCTATATAATTTGCTCTTAATAGAATCTACACATTCAGGAGAGGTAGGCACAGGGAAAGACACCCTGTATAGTGAATATTAGAAGTACTTTTTAATAATGTTTTTCATGTCTTAAGAATGTTACTATGCACTTGCTTGGCTTCCTAGAGTTGAAATACCCATATTTTACATATGTAGTTTGCAGTCAGTGTTAAAAATAAACAAAAGTCAATCTGACACATCATTGGGTCTGGAGCAGCAGTGAGGTTCTCTCTGAACTTTACAGTCACTTTATGAATGGAGATGGAATCTTTTAAAATGCTCGTTAATTGTAATTTAGTTTAAAACTAAATTATTAAAAATTATGCAGCCCATCAGGTATTGAATTCAGTTTCCAGGCTCGCCACTGCATTTCTTCAGCTCAATAACCCGAGTTAAAGGGGAGATTTCTTACTGCAGTGCTTCTCGTTTTAATAATGTAAATATTTTTTCCTCTTCCCTGACTTCTTAATGCTTTCAAGAATATCTGTATATTTATACTATACCCTTTGATTTATTCGCCAGTGAAGTCTCAAATAAACCAGATTTCAGGGGCATTACAATTGCCTCAGAAACATTGTGCTCAACCCAATCAAGATTGCGATTTGAATGTTGCTAGAGTAGATGCAGCTTTTAAAGTGTTAGTTGTGCATATGTATGAAAATTGAAATTATTCACCCTTTGGAAACTCACTTAGAGGTTAAATAAGTTTCAAAGTTGTATTTTATATTGCTAAAGTGGTGAAACTTGATGACTGCTGCAGGATAATTTTTATATAGATTTTCTTCCCCATTTTGTCCTCATCATTTGGTGTCTTCTTTAATAATCAGCCTCCTCTACGGTAATGGCTTAACTGTGCGCTTTTGGTGATTTATATGGACCATTTATTTTCAGATAACATGAATGTAGAATGCCAATGAAGGGCAATACATATAAGCATATAATTTCTCTAATTTTTTTAATGAAACAATTTGATCTAGTCGAATGAGAACATTTGGGATGTGTGCTCTTATTTCAGTTTTTGTTGGTGCAGTCTCTATATGTAGAATAACAGACCAAGAAGCTTTTTTAACCACAAACATATTTTATGAACCAGTTGAAGGAAAGTAGTTATAGTTTATAATTTTCTTTTTTTCTTTTTTTATTGATTTTTTTATTATTTTTTTGGTTTTTCGAGACAGGGTTTCTCTGTGGCTTTGGAGCCTGTCCTGGAACTAGCTCTGTAGACCAGGCTGGTCTCGAGCTCACAGTGATCCGCCTGTCTCTGCCTCCCGAGTGCTGGGATTAAAGGCGTGCGCCACCATCGCCCGGCTCCTTTTTATTGATTTTTAATGAGCTCTACATTTTTCTCTGCTCCCCTCCCTGCCCCTCCCCTCCCCTCTCCAGATCTCCCTCAAGGCAAGTCCCCATGTTCCCAATCTACTCAGGAGATCTTGTCTCTTTCTACTTTCTACTTACCATATATTGTGAAAAAAATTGAGAATTGGACAGTGAAATTTTAATTATAACCTCGATGACCTGAGAATAGAAGCTGTAACAGAGTACAAGATGTGCACCGTTCAGCTGCAAGCATCCTTGTGCTCTGTGCCTGTGTACTGCTCCTCTGTAAAGAGTGTCTGTCCTTAGATATTCAAGGACTTAAGAAACTCGAACTGCTGGGGGCGTAGTAGCAGTCTATGTAGCGTGGAGAAAGTTTTCCAGATTAACTTGACGATCTCCTGAAAACTATCCCCCTTACTTCCTAACTTTGAAGACAACCTTCCCTGACCACCAGAGCCAAACTCTCAAGTTCCAGCTGCATGTAATTTAAGAAAGCTGATGCTGTAAAGAACAGATAATAGAGATAATAGACGAATCGAACAAAATACAGAGAAAATTAAGTGCATGTAAATTGTTGTAGTTTGCTTATAATTTTATTATAAAAATGGCATGTTTCTTTATGGATTAATGCCTTGCATAACTATTCCCCTAGAAAAGACATGATATATGTGTGCATATATATATGTATATGTATATGTATATGTATATGTAACACACACACTGCATCTCAACAAAATTGTCAACATTTGATATTTGTCGTGTATACTTCTCTCAAAAGCTGGGTATATCTGAGGAACTATAATCCAGTTTACTAAATGAATTATTATTTAATCCAACATAAAGATTTTATACAGAAAGTTTTCACAAACTCTAAAATGATTTTTTAAACTCTCTGCTTTTGAATATTTTTTATAACTTATTCCCATTTAAATTTAAATTGATTTTGTTTCTCATTTTAGTGCCATGTTTATATACATGATTAATTAAATTTTAAATGTTTGTTGTATTCTTCCCTCATTGATCACAATTTGAATAGGTTTTTTGTTCAGTTTAATGATTTAAAATGATATTCATTGCAATATATTCATTTTCTCCTTAATAAGTTTCCTTTTAAAATATTATTGGTACAATTAAGTAACAAGTAATTGAGTAAAAAAAGTTTATTAATTTTAATGAATGGATTCTAGTCTCTAAAAACTGAACTTTTTTAGCACATTGCCTTATATAGCTACTCAATGCCTTCTCTTCAAGCGTCATTGAAAAATATGGTTGATGACTATGTTCATTTTTACTCTAAATTTTGATCCCAGATCATGCTATTTATCTACAAAATTAAATAAAATATAATATTAAAATACTTGTAATAGATTATAGATTTGTCATTTCAGTTTTTCTGAAGGTTTGATAAATTTAATAATAAAATTAAAAGCAAAGCTTACAATGTAATATGCAAATATGATACTGGGCTCTTGAACTCTGTGATAGTGTCTTGCTACAGAACATCTTTTTCCTCTGCCATCTGTACGCCTTGAGATATTAAAATACAGTAATGGGCACGGGCTTTGAAGAGCCATCAGTGTGTCATGATTTCCTGGTAACATCGGTGATTTCTTTGGAGTGTGCAAACAAACTCAACTTTCCCCTTATGTTTTATGCGCTCCTAGGCTTTGACTAAATACGGTCCTCATTCTTCAGTGTAACACCACTTAAAAGACAGCTTTAGATCTGTAGTTACTTAGCAACAATCCTTACATTTTATTTCTTAAAGTTACTCATTTTAACCAGTGTAGATAGTCACAAACTTGTGATCTTAATGGAGGACTATGTGATGTATATATTGCAATATCAAATTCAATTTACTTTACGTGTATTGCTTCACTAGTATGAAGGTATTAAAAGTCCCTTGCTCTTGAGAATATAAAGCATATAATAATATCTGTAGTCACCCTACCATGCAATAGCATATTAGCAATCCCCACTCCAGTCTGAACACAGCATAGTACCCACTGCTAGCTTTCTCTATCCCTTCCTCCCTCTGTATTTTCTTTGCTAAGGCACCTCCATAGCCACCCATTTCGGGGATGCTGACTCTATTAGATTCTTCATGTGTTAACTGCTTTGTTGTTGTTGTTGCTGCTGCTGTAACCCATAGCCCAAAGCAAAGTATCTAAGGAAGACTATCTTGCCTCCTTGTTTCCAAAGGGAAGTCTTGAATGACAGTGGAGGAATGAGAGATGGCACCTGGAGTAGTAAGCTAAGACTTCACCTTTTGGTCCACTCATAGGAAGCATACAGGTTGTCAAGACTCTGGAATTTCAAGGTCCATCCCTAGTGACACACTATCTCTAGCAAGGCTATATCTCCCCATAACTTCCCCCAAGACAGTGCCACCACCTAGGGACCAAGTGTCTGAGTTTATGGTGGGCATTTCTTAGAATTCCATCATTTTATGGCTTAATAGTATTCCACCATATGTATGTACCACATTTTCTTTCTCCATTTATCAGTTAGGGAAACATTTAATTTGTTCCCACTTCTTGGCTGATGTAAATCATGCTGCAATAAACACGGAAATATAGATGCCTGAGAAGCTGATTTCATTTCCTATGGCTGTATGCTTTGTAGGGGGGTAGAGGGGTTCTTAGATAATGTGGTAGTTCTACATTTTAACAAAAGTTTTATTGATTTAATGTTTGGCAATTTTATATACATTCTGGTCACACTCAATCTTTGACCTCTCTCATTTTTTCCTACTCATCCCCCAAATCCCCAGATCTCAACCACATCTTTCTGCAATTTTTTAAAAAAGATTTATTTACTTATTTTTTTTTGTGTGTGTGTGTCTGTGTGTGTATCCATGCATGTTCTGCAGTGCATGTATGGAGGCAGAGGACAGCTTTCATGAATTAGTTCTGTGAGTCTGGGGACTGGATTCAGGCCCTTTGGCTTGATGGCAAGCACTTTTACCCACTGGCATCTCACAGCTCTACTTTCCTATCTTTGGTTCTGGTTGTAATTTTGCTTTGTGATGCACTGGGTCCCAACAGTAAGTGAGGTGGAATCTTGTGAAGAATGGGCATGCATTTTGAAGCTGGATGGCCATGCCTTTGGGAAGCAGTCTACAGTTTTGTTGAAAATTCCATGCATTTCCCATGCAATTCTTCTGTTCCCATAATTCAAAGACCCTTTCACATAGGGTCTAATTTCTCCTGCATTCACCTTATATTCTTTAAAATTTTCCCATTGAATGAATGACCCATTTCCTCTTTCTTCTCTTCAAACCTTCGTACTTTTGTTCTCCACATGATGTGTTCTTTTGGTGAGGCTTTTCATGAAAATTTCCATTTCCCATATCATTACAGCCTGACTTTTCTTCCACAGTTCTCCCTTACTGAAACCAACTTTCACCTCCTGAATTGACTTCCTTGTGTCATTCACTTGTTTGTTTTTGTTCTCTTGGAGTACTTCATGATGTCTTTGTGTTGCTCAAACATACTTCTTATTGTTCTTTTGTACACTTTGAGGGTTCCTTCAAGTCACTGTCTTTTGAGTCCGCTCCTACAAGATTGGTGAATTTTGGAGGGTAGGTGTTGCTTTGCTTTTTGTGTTGTGTTTGTTTCTACACTGGGACTTTTGTCTCTGACATTAGTGTTAGCTGAGGTTTTTTTTTTCTTTTCTTCTTCTTCTTTCTCACTTTTTTTTTAAATTTTTTTTATTGAGAAAAAGATAAAAAAAAGTTTCTGCCTCCTCCCAGCCTCCCATTTCCCTCCTCCTCCTCCCACCCTTCTCCCCTTCCTCCAACTCCTCTCCCCCTCCCTCTCCAGTCCAAAGAGCAGTCAGGGTTCCCTGCCCTGTGGAAAGTACAAGGTCCTCCCCCCTCCGTCCACTTTGGAAATCAGTGTGGTGGTTTCTCAGGAAATTCGGGATCAACCTACTCCTGGACCCAACAATACCACTCTTGGGAATATACCCAAGAGATGCCCTATCATATGACAAAAGCATTTGTTCAACTATGTTCATAGCAGTATTATTTGTAATAGCCAGAACCTGGAAACAACCTAGATGTCCCTCAATGGAAGAATGGATTAAGAAAGTGTGGAATATATACACATTAGAGTACTACGCTGCTGTAAGAAAACAATGACTTCTCGAATTTTGCATGCAAATGGATGGAAATAGAAAACACTATCCTGAGTGAGGTAACCCAGACCCAAAAAGATGAACATGGGATGTACTCACTCATAATTGGTTTCTAGCCATAAATAAAGGTCACAGACTCTATAATTGGTGATCCTAAAGAGCTAAATAAGAAGGTGAACCCAAAGAAAAACATAAAGTTATCCTCCTGGCTATGGGAAGTAGACAAAATTGCTGGGGAAAAAATTGGGATCTTGGGGGTGGGGTGGGATGGGGGTAAGGGGAGATGGGGAGAGAAAAGTGAGAAGGGAAGGATGGGGGCAACTTGGGGAAACAGGATGATTGGGATAAAGGAAGGTTGGATAGGGGAGCAGGGAAGCACAAATCTTAGTTAAGGGAGCCACCTTAGGGTTGGCAAGAGACTTGAAACTAGAGGGGCTCCCAGGTGCCCAAGGCAATGTCTCCAGTTAGTTCCTTGGGCAGCTGAGGATAGGGAACCTGAAATGACCCTATCCTATAGCAATACTGACGAATATCTTGCATATCACCATAAAACCTGCATCTGGTGATGGATGGAGATAGAGACAGAGACCCCCACACTGGAGCACTGGACTGAGCTCCCAAGGTCCCAATGAGGAGCAGAAGGAGGGAGAACATGAGCAAGGAAGTCAGGACCATGAGGGGTGCACCCACCCACTGAGACAGTGGGGCTGATCTATTGGGAGCTCACCAAGGCCAGCTGGACTGTGACTGAAAAAGCATGGGATAAAACCGGACTCTCTGAACATGGCGAACAATGAGGGCTGATGAGAAGCCAAGGACAATGGCACGGGGTTTTGATCCTACTTCATGTTCTGGCTTTGTGGGAGCCTAGCCAGTTTGGATATTCACCTTCTTCCTCACTTTTATCTTTTTTTTAATTCAAATTACCCATTTTATTTATTTATTTTTTGTATAGGGGTTATAGGGGTTTGCAATGTTCAGAAGAAATCTAAGGTATGCTGGCCTGAAATGTTGAGAGCTGATATTTAGGCTTTTCAGGTCCAACATTAGTCTCCCCCTCAGAGTCAGCAAGTTCTGCAGAATCAGCAACTGTGAGTCATGTCCATGGGTCAGCACAACTCTGGGCAATCCTTGCATATGTCACCTTGGCTCTGCACACCTAGATACTCTACCCTGAGTCAACTCCAACCTGCTCCCCATTTCCACTGCCCCATCTAATATTGTGGTCCTATGTCCCTGGGCACCTTATCTTTGCTTAGATAAAGTTTGCTCTCTGCTTCCTCAGCTGTTGCCACTTGTGGGTTCCATTTAGGTAGGCAATCCAGTATGGATGAGGATTCGTTCATCTGCCCTTTGCTTCTGTCTTCTTCTACCAAGTGTTCTAGATCCCCACTCACCTGGGAGTCCTTGATAGTTCTATAATTTAGTCCTTTTGGTCCACACTGTTTTTTAAAACAGCTATTTTTGATTACTTTGCCACCAAGAGTATTCATATACTTTTCCTCCTTATTTTTCCTTCATATTTTTATTACCACTTATTATGGTTAATATTTTGGTAATAATAATTCTTATTGTTGTGAAAAAATATCTCATTATAGTTTTAATATACATTTCTTTGACCATTAGTAATGTTAAGCAGTTTTTGTACTTATTAACTATTTTGTACTTATAACTTATTGGTATTTATACCTATTAACTCTTTTTTACTTATTAAATATCTGTGTTACTTTCTGGTAAATGATGTTTTATTCTGTTGCCTACTTTCTAGGTCATGCTATTTGTCTTTCTGCTCTTGAAATGTGAAGTTTTCTACATGTTCTGGATGTCATTCGCTTCTCAGGCATGGAGTTAGCAAATATATTCTCCCATATTTTATATTATTTCTCCATTTTGATTTCCTCTGTTCACAATGTTTTGTGAAGTTTTTTTTTTTATTTTTGTTAGTGTTTTAGTAATCCAATGCCCTTTGTCTATATTTGAAGAGCTTCATTTTCACACATTAAATAGGAGAACCAAGTTATATTTAGTATCTAAAAAACTTACTATTCAAAGCTGATTTGTAGTTTGGGGTGTTGTCCAAAATCTCTTGCTCATTCTATGCTTCTGACTTATTTCTGGCATGCTCTCTTCAGCAAGTATTATATTTTGAAGCCTTATATTTAAGACTTCTATCCAATTTGACTTGGATTTTGTGACTGGTTAGAGAACTCTATTTCTAGAGCGTTCCTTTTGTGCTCCTAGAGCTGGCTTGCACCCAGCTGGAGGCATTTTAATTGGTTGATTTTTGGTAGGTCAGAATCTGCTGAGATGCTTCTTCCTCTCCATTTCTGTCTCTCTAGCCTTTGCCTGTCCACAGTGTTCCCTGTGAGGTTTTGTAAGGCGGGCTATATGATCACACAAGCTAGATTATCTTGATAGAAAATAGATGTGGAGGGTCTTGAGGTGTTTTTTTTTTTTTCTCCCTCCATTCCCTGCTTTGTCTAAGACCTCTGACACAGTTGGTTTGGGAGCCCATGCTAAGTATACTTGCTACTTCAAGTTTCAGGAAAAGTCAACTTGGAAAAAGTATGAAGAAATTAGAACATGTGAAATGCTTGACTTTTTGAAATCAAAGAAAGGACTATGGGTCCTTTGCAATTTCATTTATGCCTTCTTCTCTCTTCCCTCATAATTCATTTTCAAGTACCCATTGAAGTTATTTTCAAAAGTTAGCTTGCTTACTTGTATAGATCCTGTGTTTGCTTAAGTTAAAAAAAAATGGTAAAAACAAAAATTTCATGTTTGCACTAGGCACTTTGGATCCTATATTATGCAAGTAATGTGGATAATCCTTACTCCAAGTCTCCTCTGAGGTGACATACATATGTATCACTTAGTGCTTTCCTTCCCTTCACTTCTTCTGTTAATTTGTATTATATATTCTATACTAGATTTTTCTCCCTTTTGCCAATTAGTGATGGTTTAGACTTTTGTAAATCATGTACAGTGTATCTTGTTAAGTTATCAAAGAAAAATGAAATACCTTTCTTTACATACTCAAGATCATTTGGAATGTAGACATGAAGTTTGGTTATTTTTATGTAAATCAATTTTGAATAGTAAGCTCCTGAAATCTCTCAGATAATTTAATTTTTACTTTCAGTATGTGAGAGTGATGCTATCTGTTAGAGTTCAGGGGAGAAGCCCTGTTTACACTACTTCAGCCATCGCTATCAAGAGTAGAAAAGAGTTACTGCAGCTTGGAATTTTAGAACTTACTGCATGTAAAATCTTTTCTAGCCTAGTTGATTTATTGTAGCGAGAGTCATTTCAGTGACTTTCCATTTAATTTATGAAAAATCGAAGTAGTTGATATACAGTTACAAGCTATTAGTTCTTACTTAAGCTGTTCAAGAATAAGGGCCAGAGACATTTGCTCCCCATATCATCTTCTTTTTGTTTTGTTTTTTTTTTGAAACCTATTAGTTCATAATTTTGACAGGTTTTTGCAGACTTAGAAATATATATCTCTTAAGTCATCGTTTTCCTTGATTTCCATTACACAATTATTAATAATTTTTAGTTGTGTTTAATTTTATTCTAAATACTCTTTATAAAATCACATTAACCTTTTTATCTTTACAAAATATTTTATTTCTTCTGCCAGAAAAAATTAAATCTTCCTGTCTCACTTTAGATGATTACCGGGAAGTCAGAATTCCTTGAAATGAAGCCCTTTGAGAGTGGTGGTAGCAACAAAGTGACTGCAGATCATTCACCCAGACTTATTAGGCAAATAGGCCCTATGAAGATATCTTGCTAGCTGGTTGCATAGAGGAAACCAAATAAGACTCAAAAGAAAATCCTGGCAATCATGAACCATTTTTCTGAAAAAAAAAAAAAAAATGCAGGCATTTGTCTTCAGCATCACAGTGGACACTTTTCTTTCCAACATACTACAAACTTTCCATTTAAAAACAAAATTCACTGATTTGCACTATGCATGTGTGGTGGTTTGAATGAAAAAGGCCCTCATACGATGATATGTTTGAATGCTTCTGCCTGGTTAGGGAAACTACTGGAGAAGCATTGGGAGGTGTGGCTCTCAGAAAAGAGTAGGTGTGTCCTTGTTGGAGGAGGTGAGTCACTGAGAGTGATAGAATCTTCAAAAGCCTGGGACAGGCCCAGTCTGGCTTTTTCGATGCCTGCTGCCTGTGAATCAGGATGTAAAACTCTCAGTTATTGCTCCAGTGCTATGCCTGCTTGCTTCCTGCCATGATTACATGAACTAACCTTCCGAAACATTAAGCATGCCCCCAGTTAAGTGCTCTCTTTCATAAGAGTTGCCTTGTTCATCATGTCTGTTCATGGCAATAGAGCAGTAGCTGAAATAACTGACTTTGTCTTGGTACAGTTATAAAGATTAACATCACGATCTCATTCATAAAGAGGGTTTTACAATCTTTCTCACAGATTAATTTGTAGAATAGGTACTTTCATTTTATATATTCCCAGTAGGCTACAATGAGTGGTATTCTCTTTTCAGAATTTGTATTGTATTTCATATCAAACCTAGATATGATATTTCTTTACTTCTTCTTTGCTTAAATGTAGTCATTGTGGTCATTTTCTAGAGCACAGTGAGCATGCAGTATGTTCAGGTCAAGCTGAATATACATCACTTCTGGTCAATGTTCTGGACCAAGACTAATCCCCCTCATGCTATGTAGCCTTCTTCAGCTTTGTAGGGCTCATATAATTTCCAGACACTGAGTTAGGGGACAGAAAACAGATGTCTGGGAAGGAGCCAGACTTGGCTGGCCACAGATAAGCTTGCTGAAGATGTATAATCTAGTATCTAGGTCTTGACTTAGTCTCTTATCTGTCACACAAGAAAGACTGGTATTTGTTCTACTCTTGGTGTGATCGAATCATTCACTGACTGAGTGATTTCAATTACTTTTCCAAACAAAACCCTATGAATTGGGCTTTTGTCCATTTTCAAAGTCTAAAATAACTTGTTACATGAGAGTTCCTGGTAAATTAAAATGACTTCATATATATTGGTTAAAAAGAATATTTTGGATAGTAATGTTTCTTTATTTAAACTGTTTTCTAGTCAAAAAGTACTGCCAGACCATGTCAGAAATATATTTTAGAATTTGTTTTATAAAATATGAATTATTTTTTAAATCTTTCTTTCATTAATATTTATTAACCACAGTACTATAAGTTAACACTCATGGATGTGAATTGAAGATATCACATACTTGAGATCATGAAGAATATTCTCAAGACAGCAAATGACATCGTTTTCTCCTGCTTTTCTCTTCTTCTTCCCCCCACCACAACAGTCCATACATAGGAAAGCAATGGGAGGAGCCAGAGAAAGTCTGCTTCCCCCAAGCCTGATTGCACTGCCTTTTACAGGTGATCTCGAGAATATATAAGACCATCTTATATAACTTAAGAATGATCCAGTGTTGTGCCTAAATGTTGTATAGGAGTAAATAAAAATGATTTTGCTCTCCCATGATTCTTCCTCAAGCTGTGCTGTCCGTAGGGAGAGAGCTGCACTTCATTTCATGCAGACCCTGTCACTGGTATTTCTGTGCTGAGCCTGTCACACCACTCCTCAGTGTCAGGAAGCCCTGATCCCTTTTATCTGCTGCTCTATGTCCGTCCAAAATGCCTTTCTGCAGGCTAATGCAAGTTTTACAAGGTTGCGGACTTCCATCTTATTGCCAATCACATTAGAAGTTGTCAGTTAAGTGTGCTTGGCGCCGAAAGTGCTAAGCCAATTAAACCATTCTCTTTTTCTTCAAATATGATGCACTCCAGCTTAGAGGCCTGTTTTTAAAGGTGTTTCTTTCTTAGTCATATTGATCTTTGACTATTTATGTTGTTGATGTTAATTTTTGCTGCTTCTGTCTATAAGCTAATTTCAGGGATACAGATACATATAAGGCCCTGTTCTTCATTCCTATCCTTCATCATTTCCTAGATAGTCTTCTTTTTCACTCTTCCAACACCTTCATTCTTCAGACAGTTTCTACAATCCCACCTTTGCCTGGATGCCATCAATGAAAAAGTTTAAAACTCCCTTGCTATCTTTGGTTTATAAACAACTGTGGAGAGCATGTTTGGATTTGTCTTTCATTGTGGAAATGGCTGAGGTGTTGATGTCCATTATCCTAGACTGACATGAAGATTGCCAAGTTACAGATTTGCATATATTCTGTTTTTATTTGTATGCATTATCATACTTTAGAAATGACACACGTATTTATGCATTTCTAAGTGATGTGCTTAATTGCTTCCTATTTTCTTTGATTTCTACTAAAACTAAAGCAATTTCATAATCTTTATTAGTCTTCTAAAGCTGTCTCATATTTTTGTCTTTAACAGGTCATTGCCATAGTGATGGATATGTTTACTGATGTGGATATTTTCAAAGAAATAGTAGAGGCATCAACCCGAGGCATATCTGTATATATTTTACTTGATGAGTCCAATTTTAATCATTTTCTAACTATGACTGAAAAACAGGGTTGTCAAATTCAGCGTCTCAGGGTAAGAATTCTATTTTTTTTTCAAATACTTTTGCTTACTGTTTTCATTCTGTTCAAATTTGAGTCATGTTAACATAAATTAGCCAAAAAAAAAATTAAAAGAAAAAGACAAAACAATGGAAACAGAGTGATATTTGGGAGAAGATTAGAAGGCCTGTTTGTTCTGGAATGTGCTTCTTGAGAGGATGTCTGGGTATTCTTTTTTTTAAATTTTTTTTTTATTGAAAAAAAAATTCCGCCTCCTCCCAGCCTCCCATTTCCCTCCCCCTCTTCCCACTCCTCTCCCCCTCCCTCTCCAGTCCAAAGAGCAGTCAGGGTTACCTGTCCTATGGAAAGTCCAAGGTCCTCCTCCCTCTGTCCATGTCTAGGAAGGTGAACATCCAAACTGGCAAGGCTCCCACAAAGCCAGAACATGAAGTAGGATCAAAATCCCGTGCCATTGTCCTTGGCTTCTCATCAGCCCTCATTGTTCACCATGTTCAGAGAGTCCGGTTTTATCCCATGATTTTTCAGTTACAGTCCAGCTGGCCTTGGTGAGCTCCCAGTAGATCAGCCCCACTGTCTCAGTGGGTGGGTGCACCCCTCATGGTCCTGACTTCCTTGCTCATGTTCTCCCTCCTTCTGCTCCTCATTGGGACCTTGGGAGCTCAGTCCAGTGCTCTAGTGTGGGTCTCTGTCTCTATCTCCATCCATCGCCAGATGAAGGTTCTATGGTTATATGCAAGATATTCATAAGTATGGCTATAGGATAGGGTCATTTCAGGTTCCCTATCCTCAGCTGCCCAAGGAACTAACTAGGGACATTGCCCTGGGCACCTGGGAGCCCCTCCAGGTTCAAGTCTCTTGCCAACCCTAATATGGCTCCCTTAATTAAGATATGTGCTTCCCTGCTCCCCTATCCACCCTTCCTGGAGTAAGATGCCACCAGCAACAGTTGGTGACTGTGTCTCACTTATACAACTCTGAAACCTCTGGCTAGTGATCCTGTAATTTGATATGGGTTGCTTTGTCAAATCACTTGAATTAGTGCCTTCATTGACATTTGACTTATGTCAAAATTGTCATGCTATTATAGTCAGAAAGTATTTCTCATAGTGAAATCTAGTATCGTTTATGAAATAATTCCATAATTCCATGTAAACAGAAAATATGTTCATTTAAGCTGTGTTAAAAATATTTTGGAATGGTTCTCTTTCTTGAGTATTTAATTGTAGGGAAATGTTTGCAATTTTCTTAATGAATTTTTATGTGTTTTAAAAGTTTGTTTCAATTATTTGTTTTGGTGCCAGGCAGTAGTAGCCCACACCTTTAAAACTAGAGGCAAAGGCAAGTGGATATCTGTGAGTTCAAGACCAACCTGGTCAACAGAGTGAACTCCAGGACAGTCAGAACTGTTACACAGAGAAACCCTGTCTCAAATCAATCAGTCAATCAATGCAATGTTTTTTATGTGTTTACACTGTTATTTATTTGCTTTTCAAAATGTCTCACTTCTAGATGTAATTTTATTTTATGTTTGCATATAATTGTAGAACATTCGAGTACGGACAGTAAGAGGCCAAGATTATCTTTCAAAAACAGGAGCAAAATTCCATGGGAAAATGGAACAGAAATTTTTGTTAGTTGACTGCCAGAAAGTGATGTACGGTTCTTACAGGTAAGAATATAGTGTTTATTTTAAGCATTTTCATACTTTCAAATAATTTATTACATTGAAATTTTAGCAGAATCAACTTAGCTGTATCTTAGAACCAAGGAAAAAAAGAGGCTGGAGACATGCTGAAAACTTGTTACTCTTTTTTAACTTTATTTTATTATTATTATTAAAAATTTCCACCTCCTCCCCACCTCCCATTTCCCTCCCCCATTCCCCAACTTTCCCTCCCTCTCCCTTTCCAGTCCAAAAAGCAGTTGGGATTCCCTGCCCTGTGTGAAGTCCAAGGTTCTCCCCCCTCCATCCAGGTCTAGAAAGGTGAGCATCCAAACAGACTAGGCTCTCACAAAGCCAATACATACAGTAGGAACAAAATCCAGTGCCATTGTTTTGGCTTCTCAGTCAGCACTCATTGTCTGCCATGTTCAGAGAGTCCAGTTTGATAGATGAGGAAAAAAAATCACTTGACAAAATTCAACACCCCTTTATGATAAAGGTTTTGGAGAGGTTAGAGATACAAGGATCGTACCTAAATATAATAAAAGCAATATATAGCAAGCCAACAGCTATTATCAAATTAAATGGAGAGAAACTCAAAGCCATTCCACTAAAATCAGGAACAAGACAAGGCTGTCCATTTTCACCATATCTCTTCAACATAGTTCTTGAAGTTCTGGCAATAGCAGTGAGACAACATAAGGAAATCAAGGGGATTCGAATCAGAAAGTAAGAAGTCAAACTTTCGTTATTTGCAGATGATATGATAGTGTACATTAGTGACCCCAAAAACTCTACCAAAGAACTTTTACAGCTGATAAACACCTTTAGTAATGTGGCAAGATACAAGACCAACTCCAAAAAATCAGTCGCCCTCTTATACACAAAGGATATGGAAGCAGAGAGGGAAATCAGAGAAGCTTCACCTTTCATGATAGCCACAACTAGCATAAAATATCTTGGGGTAACTCTAACCAAGGAAGTGAAAGATCTATTTGACAAGAACTTTGAGTCTTTGAAGAAAGAAATTGAAGAGGACACCAGAAAATGGAAGGATCTCCTTTGCTCTTGGATTGGGAGGATCAACGTAGTAAAAATGGCAATTCTACCAAAGGCAATCTATAAATTCACCACAATCCCCATTAAAATCCCAACAAAATTCTTCACAGACCTTGAGAGAACAATAATCAACTTTATTTGGAAAAACAAAAAACCCAGGATAGCCAAAACAATCTTATACAATAAAGGAACTTCTGGAGGCATTACCATCCCTGACTTCAAACTGTATTACAGAGCCACAGTGTTGAAAACAGCTTGGTATTGGCATAAAAACAGAGAAGTCGACCAATGGAATTGAAAAGAAGACCCAGATATTAGCCCACAAACCTATGAACACCTGTTACTCTTACAGAGTACCTGAGTTTGGTTCCAAGCACCTACTGTAGAAGGCTCACAACCACCATTAACTCCAGCCCGATGGTGATCTAGACCCCCTTCTTGCCTCTTCTAGAACTTCACTCAAATATAAAAACCCACACATGGATACATACACATAATTATAATTTATTTTTAAATCCGTTTTAAAATTTGAAAAGTTTAGAATCTATAGTGTGGAGATTTGGAGACATGGGCCTTGCTAACATCTTCGTGTGACTTAGGCTGTAACTTGGCTTCAGGTTCTTTATCAAAACAGTAATGGTTTTAGCTAACATTTCAGGTGCCTTGAAACTCTAAAATAACCAAAGTGGACAAACTCCTACAAGGGTAATGTATAATATGAATTGAGAAACAATCACTTAAGCCAGTTTGGGTAGTGTATGCCTGTAATCTCAGCATGCAGGAGGATTGCCACAAGTTTAGTGGCAGCCTGGTCTACATAGTGAATTCAAGTTTTAGCTAGGGTTATAACAAGATCCTGTCTCAAATAACAAGACAGGAGCTGAGGTGATTACTTAGCCCATAAAGGTATTTATTTCCAATCCTGATGTTTTGAGTTTGATCCCTAATACTCCCATGATATAATCAATACTCTGATATCCATATATACACTGTGGCACATGCATACATATGCATGCATGTGCACACACACACACACACACACACACACACACACACATACAAGCACCCCCCCCACACACATGCACATAAACATGAACAAAATAAATAATTAATAAAATAAATATCTGACACCTATAGAAACAAAAAAACTGATAAAATAGTGCTTAAAAGAAAATTAGATTTTAACACTTCGAAAAGTGTACCAAGAGATGTTCCTGTATGATTGTTCAATATCTGAGAAAATCAGAATCACAACCTATGTTGGTCAGGTGAAGTATGAAAAGAGGCCACCTGTTGATTCCCAGCCACTTAGCCCTGAAATAATTACACAGAAACTATATTATTTAAAACACTGCTTGGCCAATTACTTAAGCGTATTGCTAGCTAGATCTTACATCTAGAATTAACCATTACTTTATATTTTACCACAAGGCCTGTGGCTTGCTGGCAAGGTTCCAGCATCTGTCTCCAGCAGGGCTACATGGCTTCTCTTCCTGCCTTCCTTCTCCCAGCATTCCGTTTAGTTTTCCCCACCTACTAAGTTCTGCCCTATCAACAGGACAAGCCATTTTCTTTATTCATTAATGGTAATCACAGAATACAGCAGGAAATCCCATATCAGTCAGGCAGATCTAAAGTGAAGGCATTGGCTAGTAATTGCTCAATAATATCCGATAATGGCATTATTCCTGAATTTGATACCAATGTTTTTATATAAACAGGCACATAATAACTCCAGGAAATGCTTCTAAAGCGCAGGTCACTAAGTTATTATAGGCCTATCATAGAAGACATTGGCATGACTCCAGAGAGCTATGGAAGGGAACAGATCAAAGCAGCAGAACCTTTGCACTTTGATAAATCTAAACATCTATAAAGAAATAACCTTGAAGTCCTGAGCAAATGGCTCAACTTGCACTTTCCATTGTTTATATGAAATTAGCGTAATCATGGGACACACTACATGGCCTGTCTGTGCAATTTCACCTTCCAAACAATAATGCTAACTATTATTTTAGGACTGTCTTTTAATCGTTATTTTCTGCTTGTGTTTGCTGTAGGCTTGGGGAACTCCCCCTCTTTTAAAGCTGTTTGGTGTTCCAAATGAAATCTTGTAAAGACCAGAAATTATAGCTAGTACTTGAAATTAATGAGTCATTTTAAATTATCATTATATATGTATATATTTGTTCAGACATATTTAATTTTAAAGAGTTTTTAATTGAGTTTTTAATTAAGATAGAGTTTACTTATACATGGTATTTCTTATTTAAATACATCCAGTTGCTCTATTTTCACCCTTTGGCATGACCATAATAATATTTTTAATACTAAATTTCTTTGTTGTGCCAGTAGGAATTGATAGTGAAATGCTTTAATGACTGGAGCTGAGCTACTCAGGTTGATATGGGTAATTAATTAAATAATTAATTAAATGTACTTAATTTTTTTTTAAAAGAAACAAATAACCAAACTAAGCTAAACCAAATCTAGAAAGTCCTTTTAACCCCAGGTCGTGGTGAGGAGTCGAGGAGACTATAGAGTCTCTAAGAGCAGAGAATAGTATGGGTTCATAGAAACCCTTTTCTAGTAACTCCATTATCTATATTATTTCAAGAACCTTTCAAACACACTTCTTTTAAAAATTACCAGTTGTCAGTCATTGTCATTTTGTTTTCCATTTTCCCTATATCATCTGTTGTACTGAGAACTGTTATATAGTACACTCGAGTATATTTTGTGCATGGAATGTTTCCTGCCTGGACCCTCACCTTCCTGTTTGTTTCCTTAAATGATTTTTCATTTCTTTTACTTTTTGAGATTATTCAAAATTACAACATTTTTCCCATCCCATTCCTCCCTGCGAACCCTCCCATACACCCTTCCTTGCTCCCTTTCAAATTCATAGTCCCTTTTAAACAAATTACTTGTTGTTACGTGCACATATGTATAGGTACATGTATGTGTATGCAGATATATATATATATTCCTAACTACATAAATATGACCCGCTCAGCCTATGTATTGTTACTGGGACATGTGTTTTCAGAGCTGAACTTGAGTGACCAATTGGTGTGCTCTTCCCTGGGGAAGGCTGTTCCACTCTCAGCATTCCATAGTTACCTGTAATACTGTGTAGGGTTGAATCCTCGTGGGTTTCGCCTCATCTGTTTTAGCCTGTCTATTGCTGATCCCGTTCACCTCCTGCTGAACCAAGCTCAGGTCTCCTAGGTGAACAGTAAGGGTGTTTAACTGCTAAGCAGTCTCTCCTGTCCTCTTTGGCTGAGTTTCATATTGTAAAAAATATTCCAAAAGTTCTTGTATAATAGTTAGGAACCACCTTGGACAAAGCCTAGTTCTTTCTAGTTAAAGGAACTTGAGTCCCTTCTACTACAGTGTATTGTTTTCTCATTGTCCTTTTGCAGCCTGGTATTTGTTTCTTATTTTCTCCTTGTTTACTTCCATTTTCTCATTTCCTTTCCTTTTCTCCTTTTCTTTCTTTAGTTCTTTTTATTTATCCCCCCCCCCCCGATTTTTTAGACAAGGCAATACTTTATTGCCCAGGTTGCCTGTGAACTAGCGAACTAGCTATCCAGTCTAGGTTGTCCTTAAATTGCCAGTTTTCTGGACTTTGCCTGGCCAATGTTGAGATTAGAGGTGTGTACCCCCACCTTCAGCTGAAAAGTCTTCTTTAATTGATAACCCCTCCCATGGAAGCCATTGGGTTCTAAAGACTCATCATTTGTAGAGATGCATAGAATCTGCAGTTGTTAGAGCCACACATGAACAACAGCTCACAGAATGATGGCTCATCAGGAAAACACAAGCATTTACTAAATAAAACACACATATTTTATTGTCAATTAGTATGAATAGCTTTTTTAACTTGGTATCCCCACCTAAAATTTTAAGAGATATTTTTGGAGATATTTCTAAGGTATTTTAAATAAATTAAACTCAGAAAGGTTTCTTTTTGTTTGTTATAGACAGGGCCCCCAACTTGAGCCAGAGTATCCAGAGGTGATTCCTTGCTTTGTGTGGAGTACTAAAACGATGCTTGAATGAGTGATTTAAGTAAGGCTGAGGTAGAAAGAGCCTTGTGTGGGTGAATGGCCCAAAGCTGTGCTTGAAACGCTCACATAAGACTGAAACAGTGACAGATCTGGGGAGAATGATGGGGCATAGAATTCACAAACCGGATGTAGTAACCTGGTGAAGCTGGTGTATGCTACAAGCCAACGCCGGATATTGATTCTGCACATTCTGAGAAGCTCGGCTCTCACGGTGTAGATTTGTAGCTTTTGCCTTGTAGAAAACACAAGTCCCCCAAAGTGACAGAGAAGCACAGAGGTCCTTCCCAAATTCGACGACAGCCTTGTTGCTCATTCAGATTCACCTTTGCAACACTCAGCTGAATATCTTAGCTTAGCCTACAATTTATTTCAGCATTCCAGAGGAACATCTAATATTCTGTTTTCTAAACTCAACTCTTCTGATTATTTTAGTTCATAAACTTTGGGGTTGTACTTAAGTCTAGTGTTTTCCTCCTTATAGTAAATTCAATCCCTGACCTTTTAAGTGTGTACTACAAACAACCACTAGAGAAATGATCCCCAAACACTTCTTTCTCTTACAGTTTATCTGAATTCGGGGGCAAGTCCTAAGCCCCAAGCTTTCCAACTTGCCTACATGCCTCGCAAGTTCCTCATGTCACTTCTGTTTACCATATAACTATAATCTGATGTGTGTATGTGTGTGCGCATGCGTGTTCACGTGTGTGCGTGGGTGTGGGGGGGGGGACTAAACAGTGGCAGTTTCTGCTTCCTCTGCTTTTCACTGTGTTTCTTCCGAAGACTCCCACTTTCTCTGGGGACCCCTGCATACCTGCTAATTTAACATTTATTCATTACTAACTATTTTCAGCATTGCTTCATTCATAGCTTCAGTTTGATTGAAAAAGAAATTCTTTCTTTAAAAATTATTTTTATTTTTCTACTTTTGATCTCATGTCAAAAAATTCTTTCTTTTCTCTTTTGTTTTCTTACTTTTTTCTCTTTATTTCTTTTTTTCTGAGACAAGGACAAGGTTTCTCTGTGTAGCCCTGAATGTCTAAAAACTTACTCTATAGGCCAGGCTAGCCTCAAACCCACAGAGATCTGCCTCCCTCTGCCTCCTGAGTGCTGAGATTAAAGGTGTGCACCATCACCTAGAAAATTTCTTTGACTGTTGATTTCCATTTCATTAATCTCAAGTCATCCTGTTGGCTCACACATTCGCATCAAGAGTTCCTAGTAAATATTCCTCTCATGCTATGAATTCATGGGAAGTAACACATAAATTTAGCATCTCAAAATGACAAATCCCCAATGTGTACAGTGTCATTTGTAATATTTTATTAATTTTTACTCCATACATTTAGGAAATATTTATATTTGTATTTGTTTTCCCCATGTAAATATTACACTCCCCATGTAAATACTACGACATATATAAATATTATGTTCATTTGGTATAGGGTGTTTATCTCACTTTGTTTTTTAATAATCTTGAGTGTGTTATATACATTCTTTGATATAAATAATATTAGCAATTTAGTTTTAAATTTTCAAATTGGGACTCTTTCTATTTAACTTAGGTGCTCAGAGCCCAAATGCAAAAGCTGACATGAAATTTCAAGATTTCCCTCACTTCAACACTATGTAGGAAAAGGGATTTAAAGTTGTATAAAATATGGTGAAACCATTGCAAACGTTAATCTCACAGAAGTTGTAAACCTTCCTCAGAAGTCCCGGCTGGCATTTTAAATGGCATGTTCTATGGGGAACATTGTAATCCTGTGGAGACTGAGCACAGTGACGTCCGTCCAGCAACCACTGAGGCAGCTGCCCACGGTTGCTCGATTTGTAGCTCTCTGCATCCCAGATTACAATGAATAACTCACAGGGATAAGAGTCAAAAAGAACTGATGCTCAAATTCATGCATTAACACGGATCTTCTGTGCTTTATAGCATGTCAGGGCATTGCCACAATGATGCTATCCATGTCTTCAGTGTAAACATGAGGAAGGTAGACCCCGCATCTTGTGTCTACAGCTTTACATCCAAGTCTCTCATGTTTCTCTCTAATCCTGGATTTTCCCACTCAACACTGGGTTGGAATATGCAAATTATAATTTTTTTAACTCCATAGATGTAGATGCAAAATATACAACCACTTTTGTTTCTGCTTTTGGAAAACAGTATACAAATGTTTGAATGGACTTAAAACCAGATGTCAAGTAGCCTTGTTACTTAAGAAGCGTATATGTATTTATTAGTAGTAATGATAAAAATATTCTAAATTACAAGAAAAACAAGAACAAGAATTCTTCTGTCATTTTAAAATAACATTTGCGGTGAAACTGTATGGTGTCATTAATCCTTGACCAAAATTAAGTTTCTTGTTTTTCTTCTGTTTTCAGCTACATGTGGTCATTTGAAAAAGTTCATCTCAGCATGGTTCAGATCATCACAGGACACCTTGTAGAGTTATTTGATGAAGAATTTAGAACACTCTATGCCAGGTCCTGTGTCCCAAGCTGTTTTGCTCAGGAAGAATCAGCAAGGGTGAAGCCAGGCAAAGCTCTGTGGGAGAATGGCCTTTACCAGCGATCCATTTCTTCATTAGCTTCTGTTTCCAGCCAGAGAAACCTGTTTAGTAGACAAGACCAAATGCATAAAATAGACCCTAGTTACTACAAAGGCAGAGGGATGTATACCCTAAACGAACATGACAAACACAGCATTAGAAATCACGGATACAAGCCTCATTTTGTTCCAAACTTCAATGGCCCAAATACAATTCGACACTTCCAACCCAATCAGATCAATGAAAACTGGAAAAGGCATAGTTACGCTGGGGAGCTCTCAGACACAACGCCATACCAGCTGCTCAACAGACCTCTGAATCGGACTAATAATGCTCCTGGACAGTGGAGAAGGCCTTCAGACAGTCTCAGCGTGGCATCCTCATTACGGGGAGGCCAGGCAAGCCAGAAAAACATACCTGCACAGAGTTTTGCTGATCGGCTTGCCCAGAGGAAAACAACCAATCTTGCGGAAAGGAATTCTAATGTGCGGAGATCATTTAACGGGACAGATAATCATATCCGCTCTTTACAGCAACGGATGCCGACTCTGGAGAGCGCCACAAAGTCTTTCCTGCGCACCTGGAGGATCGACTCCTACTTAAATGATAACTCAGAAGTCCCACCTGAACCAGACGGCTCCACCCTGGGTGACAGATTCGAAGGCTACGATAGTGCAGAAAACTTGAAAGCCAATGCAGCCTATACTCATTCGAGGCTGCGTTCCTCGTTGGCGTTTAAACCAACTTTACCTGAACAAAAAGAAGTCAGCAGCTGTACAACTGGCTCCTCAAATTCCACCATCATCGGTTCTCAAGGAAGTGATACACAGAGTGAGGTCCAAGAGAGGTCCACAAATGCACTTGCGGTGACAGAGAAACCCTTGCTGGAGTCAATCGCCAAGCTCCCTACTCAGTCAGAGGCACCAAAATTGCACATCTTGCAGGTTCCCGAAAAGCAAGTAGAGATCTTAAACCAAACAATGAATGGCCGAGCAGAATTAAACAACTGTATATATACAAACCTGTGTGTCAATAAGCAGACAGAGAACACAAAAAGCCAGGAAAACGAGAATCTGCTCAAAAGGCGAAGTTTCCCATCCTTTGACCACTCAAAAGTCAATTTAGAGCACGGCAATAGCAAGAATTATGTGTATAGTACCCTTACCAGAAATCGGATTAGACAGCCGGGAAAACCCAAGCAGGATGTGCTGATGAGTTCTAAGAGCATGCACAATGTGACCCACAGCACGGACGACGAGGAAGAGGAGGCTATCAAGAGAGAACCTCCAAGTGGCTCGGCCACCAAATCTATTTCCATTGCTGCTTTGCTTGATGTGAATAAAGACGACCCCAACAAAGAACTTACTTCTAAGAAGGAAGCTAAAGGCTCCCCAAGCTTTCTGAAAAAGGGGTCTCAGAAGTTAAGATCCTTACTTAGTCTCACTCCGGATAAGAGAGAAAATCTATCCAAGAACAAGGCGCCCGCGTTTTATAGAATGTGTAGTAGTTCTGACACTTTGGTTTCTGAGGGTGAAGAGAATCAGAAGCCCAAAAAATCCGAGCCCAGAGTTGATTCATCTCCGAGAAGAAAGCGTTCCTCCTCATCAAATTCTCAAGGCAGCATCCACAAGAGCAAGGAGGACATAGCAGCTAGCGTATCTCCAGGGGTAAATTCCCACGCAGAGGAAAGTAGGAGAATAGCGCCTTCTCCCAGACCTGTTGAAAGAAGGCTTTCCGAGAGAGCGGGAGATGCCTCTGCTCCAAGATTTAACACTGAACAGATCCAATACCGTGATTCGAAGGAGATCAGCTCCGTCACCGCCCCTCAAAGACGGCCAACCTCTTCTCCGGTACTAAAGTCCAGCGAGCTCCTGAGATCTCATTCAACCAACCAGCGAGTTTACAGTCGATTTGAGCCATTTTGTAAGCTTGAAAGCTCTATTCAGTCAGCGAACAGCCTGACAAACACCCATGCCAACCGCCCAGAAGTCAAAGCCACAGCAATGGGCAGCAGTTATGGCAGGTCCAGCCCGATGCTGAATTACAAGACTGGTGCTTATCATACATACTCCCCCAATGAAAACAGGTTCCGAGGATTTATGCAGAAGTTCGGAAACTTCATCCACAAAAGCAAATGAAATACTTTCATTTCAAATTGCAATTGAAATATAAAATGAATGTGGCTGTAATATTTATCCAAAGAACACTGCACAGATTTTTGTGCCATGCTGAGAGTGTTCTGTATTAGAATTGGGGAACTATGTAGTGTTGTAAAGAAAAGTTAATGTTTTATTGTAAAATTAATTGTACTTGGTTAGCAGACAAGGGACTATTCCAGTAAATATATTAAAAGGTTGTTTGTAAATGGTGATAGCATTAAAAAAAAAAGAGAGATGGGATTCATTGTTTTCTATCTTCTAAAAATCTTAAGTATTTAATTAGAAGAAATTTCAGGGAAGAGATTACATTTAGATTTTTGATCATTTTTTCCAAAGTCGTCACTTAAAAATACTTAGTATTACTTGCCACTGGTGCTTTGTGATATAATTTACAATTTTGTTTTCATTTTTTTCAGAAATATAAGAAAACAGAACAAAGTCTTTTTTGTTGATCAATTCTGTAGAATAACGATATATTTTATGGTTTCAATATCTTTACTATGCAGCATTGCACAAAAAGAGTGTTATTTGAGTTATGTAGGCCAGCGTGTTTTATTGAGCCCGAGGTGTGTTTGCACTTAGATACATCAGCCTTAAGCATCAGCCTTGTAAACTACAGACACACACACAGGCTTTATTTTCTAACTCTCAATAACTGTGCAGTGTTCTGCTTGGCACTTTTTCATCAGCTGTCCATTTTTTATAGCCATGCCTTAATTAAAATTTAAAGGAAGTGAACACAATATAGGAATCCTCCTTTTCCATCTATACAAACCTTCTAAAGCTGTAAGATTCTGCCAAATCTTGTGTTAGATTGATAAGCCAAATGCAGAAATGTTTTGTTTGAAAACTGTTCACCGTTTTAAAGTTTGGGTTGAATGTGGTATAATGACACACTCTTTCATGAGGATTAGATGTAGCAGTGAGAACCAGGCCTAGTCTCTCACTATGGTACGGCCAGGCTGGATGGAAACATCTCCATGCCTTAGCTTGATGGTTATGTAGGTCATAAGGTACCATTTACCATTCTTAAAAGAACAAAAATCTTCCTGTTTATTGAAGAAACTTGAACATGGTCTTGTTTTATGCATGGCATGTAGAATTCAAGAAGCAAAACACAGTAAGGTTTCTCTGTGTAACAATACTGGCTGTCTTAGAACTTCCTTTGTAGACCAGGCTGGCCTTGAACTCATAGAGATCTGCTTGCCTCTGCCTCCCAGGTGTTGAGATTAAAGATTTGTGCCACCACCGCCCAGCTTCAAATTATCTTTTTTAATATTTTCAGGAGTACTAAACAGAACACTGTGTTGTTTTTAAAATGCAAATTTGTTTGATACTATCAAATATCAATACTTATTATGGTGCTGAAATAATTTACCTTAGAAGAATCCTGGTAGGAGAGACTGTAGAATGGATTACCTACTATTTTCTGAGCACATAACCATAACCAGGTCCGGCCTTACAAACATGTTCTGTCATGTGTTTATGATAACATCGCCACTATTATTTACAAATTATTGAGATTTCAGTTAAGATATGAGAATGAGATAATGTTCCTAGTCACATAGCTAATAAATAGTGGCTCTACATTATAACATTTCTGCATGACATTAGCATTCTGTCCAACTGGTTCAATACCTGCCCTGTTAGAACTGAAAAAAACATTTACTTCCTAACTAGGAATCCACCAGAAAAAGTTTAGTTGAATTTCACCAGACAACAAGAGCACACTAGGATTAAATGGTTATAGTAAGTCACGGTAGAAGAGGAAGGGACGAAGCGATTCTGAGGGATTTCGGCAAGGCCAGTTTTAATTGCTTTGTGTCATTTTTATCTCCTTGTTGGCCTCTGACAATGAGAACAAATGAGAGGAACCAGTGTGAGTTGTAACATTTGGGCTTCAAGGAAGCAAAGACTGTCTCTGCAGAGGGAGGGAGGTGGGGAAAGGAGCTCAGTAGTAAATGCTTACAATAATCATAGCAAGAACATCCACTTAAATAAAACTGCACTTCACAGAAGTTACTGTGCTTCTCAAGATGTGCTTGGCACCAAATGCCGGAGGCTGGATTTCAGCACAGTCTGTGAGTTAGTCCAGCATTCTGTGCCCGGTTGCTTCTTAGCTGCTTTGGGTTTGAGAACCTGCTTTGGAAGTGTTAATAATCGCCTCGCTCTTTTGCTCATTCTCTCATTATAAACTGCAGGAATATGCTGGTACCTCTAGGGGAATAATATTTTGTAAATAAGACTGCAGAATAGATGTTCAGTTTCACATCATTACAGTAGCCTTATAACCTGCTATTGTAATTGAGGAAATTGCCAAGTTTGCAATTCTGGGCTGATTCTGTCAGAAATGGAAGCGTGCTGACCTTGAAAACATCCACACTAATGATAATATAAAAATAGGATGCTGAGAACGACCGGTTTGGTTTTTTTTTTCATCATGAGAAAGGAGCCAATTCATAGAAACTCTAACTCATAAACAGGGTTTTTAAATGCATATTTCCTTTTAATCAGACCAGAGGTTCATATGCAAAAGTTTAGTGGCGCAGGAATGCAGCATAATTTCTGCCAGTATGGTTAACTTGTAGGAAAATCCTGTTAAATTGTCCCTGGGCTCTTCTTTGTGAATGGAGAGTGTCAGGAGCTTTATCCCATCTGCCTGACAGATAATTTAAGCTTTTGCATGGCAGATTTATTTTCCTTACCCCTTTTCTTTGATTAACTCCCTTATGTGTGAGTGTGTATATAGCCTTCCAAAATGTCTTCACTGAGAAAGTCCCCACAATTAAGACTGAGAAAACACTTAACACTTTATATATATAACACACACACACACACACACACACACACACACACATATATATATATATCCGTTGTTACAGCTTTCACTAGATACTGCCCAGGTTTGGTGGATATAATTTCAAATAATACCTCTTATCTCTTTACTTCCCATTTTAATATTGGTGGAAAGCTGTTACTTAGATGTGCTTTCATATTAAACTTTGGCAATAAACTTCTCCCTCTACATAGGCTTTCGTTTCTAAGCAGAAACACAAGGACTGAGTATGATCCCCACGTGGTTCTTGGCAGGTGATATAATAGCACCGGAGATACTTAGCCTACTGTGTTTATATCCTTCCACTCTGACGGCATAGCCTGACCCTACCGTGGTTGCTGAAGTGTGGGCACATGTTGTCAATCTTTGTGAACAAATACTTTCAGAAAAGGGCTGAATTGTGGGTACATTCAGGTCCACTTTACTCAACAAGGAACCATCTTTGTGCCACTATTATGCCACAGATATTTTTGTTTTATTGATATCTGTTGACTCTTACTGTGCCTTTAGCTAAGGGGTTTAAAGTAGAATCATCGCTTCATATTAGCTAAACTCATGATTAATGTGGGATTGTTTTAAAAGTTACAATTTCAGTTTGGTTCTGGTATATTTTTAAAAAGTGATGAAATTATAAACAAATCAATTCATTAACTTTTATATACAGAGAATTTTACAAATAAATATTACTCTAAATAACATTTTTGATTAATAAATGAACATTAAATAATTTTGTACAAATGCTATATTGTTGAGTTTTTATCATTATACCTAAGGTTTCTTCATCCAAATGCACTCCTCTGTTTAGAAATCATAATCAGGAATTTAGATGATAATTTATTAAAAGTATTTTTCGGGACCCAAGGAGATGGATCACTGAATAAAACACTTACTGCACAAAAATGTGAGTGATGGAGTTTAGATCCCCACCACCCACATAAAAGCCAGAAGGGTGTAGTGTTATGCCTGCAGTCCCAATACAAAGGATTGGGAAGGGTCTATGGACAAGCCAAATAGCTAGACTTGCTCAATTGATGAGCTCTGGACTCAATGAAAGGCTCAACCTCAGTAAATGAAGCCCAGAATGATCTAGAAAACACGTGGTATCAACTTCTGGCCTCTACATGCACATACATACATCATCCCATGTGCATACACACACACCTACCAACATGAACTCACCTACACATTCAAAACAACATTTCCTCTGACTTTATTTTTATTTATTTTTTTTAAATTTATTTATTTATTAAGGATTTCTGCCTCCTCCCCGCCACCGCCTCCCATTTCCCTCCCACTCCCCTGATCAAGTCCCTCTCCCTCATCAGCTCGAAGAGCAATCAGGGTTCCCTGACCTGTGGGAGGTCCAAGGACCCCCCACCTCCATCCAGGTTTAGTAAGGTGAGCATCCAAACTGCCTAGGCTCCCCCAAAGCCAGTACGAGCAGTAGGATCAAAAACCCATTACCATTGTTTTTGAGTTCTCAGTAGTCCTCATTGTCTGCTATGTTCAGCGAGTCCGGTTTTATCCCATGCTTTTTCAGACCCAGTCCAGCTGGCCTTGGTGAGTTCCCGATAGAACATCCCCATTGTCTCTGTGTGTGGGTGCACACCTCGCTGTCCTGGGTTCCTTGCTCGTGCTCCCTCTCCTTCTGCTCCTGATTTGGACCTTGAGATTTCTGTCCGGTGCTCCAATTTGGGTCTCTGTCTCCTTTCATCGCCTCATGAAGGTTAATATTCAGGAGGATGCCTATATGTTTGTTTTCGGATTCACCTTCTTATTTAGCTTCTCTAGGATCACGAATTATAGGCTCACTGTCCTTTGTTTATGGCTAGAAACCAAATATGAGTGAGTACATCCCATGTTCCTCTTTTTGGGTCTGGCTTACCTCACTCAGGATAGTGTTTTCTATTTCCATCCATTTGTATGCAAAATTCAAGAAGTCCTTGTTTTTCACTGCTGAGTAATACTCTAATATGTATATATTCCATACTTTCTTCATTCATTCTTCCATTGAAGGGCATCTAGGTTGTTAAAACCTCTAAAATGTATTTAATAAACATATCTTTTATATACCATTTTATCCATAACTGATACACAGTAACAGTGCCTTAGTTTAACATGTTCATTGGGTCAACAGTGGGCAATGTGCATGTGTGTTGATGATAGTCCTATTGTCTGGTATTTACAATGTACTTTTTCTATGTGTAAATGTTTCAATACACCTAATTGACTATGTATAGTTAACCATAGTCCTCAGTAGAGTAAGATGCTGTACAGTTTATAGCCTAAATTCTGTAGCTTATGCCAGAAATCTAAGTTCACTAAGATAACTCACAGTAGTGAAATACTCTAAATGCATTGCTAGCATCTATCTCCATGGCTACAAAATGCATGATCCATCTTCTTTGTTTCTGTTTCTACTGGAAGGGTTACTTCTTTAAGTAATTTTTAGTGTAAATTCATAGAATTTTTAAAAGAAATTTTTATAGTTTATTTTTGCACACATTGCTAACAGATATATTTGTATTATATAAATAAACAGTATAATTTTCAAATTATTGAAAACTCAAAATACCATAGATATTTTGAAAAAATTGACAGGTCAATTACAAAATATTTAAAGTCTATATATTATAAGTTAAATGTTGTCTCCTGTTAAAGGTAATATTTGTGGTTACAAAAGTATAATGAAAAAGACAAATTACTAATAAGGGCTAAGATTTGAACAATCCCATACACTTAAAAGTACAAACACACTTGCTTTAACTTGGAATCTAATCTGAAGCATATTTCAAAGAGAGTCTAACCAAGACCATCTACACTTGCTTTAACTTGGAATCTAATCTGAAGCATATTTCAAACAGAGTCTAACCAAGACCATCTGGACTCATCTAGAAATCAAAGATTTTGTGTTTTGGTTGGTGTTTACTCTTCTTTTTTGGTAGAATGAGAAGTACCTTTCCATATCAAAAACATTAAAACATAAGGGTGAAAAATCCATGTTGGCACCAGCTCATCCTCTCCATGTTCAGAGAGTTTTGTGGGTGTTGTCTTCAGCAATGGGGTCTTGCTGTCAGTTCATAGAGAGCAACCTATTGTTTTGTCAACAGCCTGGGTTGTTTGTGGATCTCCATGGGAACCCTTTGGCAGATAACTCAATTGGATGTAACCTACTCCTGGTACTGGAAGCTTCATTTGGTGACAACATGGCCGGTTGGGACTCCATCTTCCTCATTATCTGGAGACATCATTGGGATTGCCTTTACCTATTTTAGGAAGTTTTCATTGCACTAGGTTTCCGCACCTCTCCTCAAATGCCCCTGTACTCTGTCTTTCTCTGAATTTCCCTCCTTAACCCCATCTCCTCTTTCTACTCAACCTGATTCTTCCTTTTCCATTCCCAGTCCACCCATGAAATCTCTCCTACTTCCTCCTCACAGGAAGAGCCATGTGTTGCCCCACTCTCTTCCTCTATACCTAACCTCTCTGGGTCTACAGATGATAGCTTAGCTGTTATTTATTTATTCTGTTATACTCATAGACCAGCATCTTATTCAGTCTTCATCAGAGAAGCTTCCTTTTTTCAGCAAATGGGAACAAATAGAGACCCACATCCAGACATTACACACAAACAGGCAGATGTTGAAATAACTCTAAATAAGATGTCTCCATTAAATCTCTACATTCAGAGCTCAGGGATATTGTGTAAGAAGAGGCAAAAGAGTGTGGGAGCCAGAGGGGATAGAGAATACCAGTAGAACAAGGTCCTCTAAATCAAATGAGCAAAGCTCATATGAACTCACAGAAACTGGGGCAGCAAGTACAAAGCTGACACAGGTCTGTACCAGGAT
This sequence comes from Microtus ochrogaster, assembly GCF_000317375.1. Lineage (NCBI taxonomy): Eukaryota > Metazoa > Chordata > Mammalia > Rodentia > Cricetidae > Microtus > Microtus ochrogaster. The sequence continues at coordinate 63,119,585 of NC_022012.1, forward strand.
ATATATACATATATTAGCTTTCAATTTAGTGTTTGTATGAGACTCCTGAGTGTGTAAACAAGAGCGTCTCTGATTCTTGTGCTTCTTCTTGTGGCTCTTTTCCTACCATTGATTTGCTTTGTCTGACTTCAATTTGATCGTTTTTATTTTTATTATATTTAATGTTTTATAAAAATAAACACTTATTTAAATTTTTAAAGAAGTTTTTTGCTTGAGATACAGGTCATATGAAGGCAGAAGACAGAAGATGATTTGGAATAGAATGACACAGGCAACATGCCACTGCATATACTTCTCTTTAACCACCTCAACTGGCTAGATTATGTCTCTGTTCCTTGAGGCATACATAGATAGGAACCAATCTATCAGGCACAGAGACAGAGTCCATTTCCTCTTATCGGAATTCTAAGTACTAGTTTAAGATATTGGTCAATTTTATTAATTTTTAAAGGAACTGCTAATTTCTTTTTAAATTACCTCTATCTCATGTCATGAACTTATAAGAACATTATAAGTTTCACAGATCACTATTTTCAAAAATGTCATACTTCTGTCTAGTTAATGCAATACTTCTTAAAGTGTGGCAACCGGGCTCTGTTACAGTATACAGAACTATTAGTTACAAACACTTACACACTGGGCTTCATATTGACTCATCCAAATTATTGTAAAGTGCCCTCTAGAATTAGGCAAGCTCTAACCATACTCAGCCACTGTAAGTCAGGTTTTGCAAGTTTGCCCAATAAATCTCTTTTCGGACCTAGACATTATCTTGGTCTTGTGACTTCCTATGTCGGTGTAATGAACTGAGGATTTAATTTAATATGGACATTATTAAAATTTCACTCATGTATTAAACAGTATCTTCCACATTCTAAATTTAGTATTCAAGAATCTTACAAGAAGTTAGTAAAAATAATGTAAACACATAAGAATGATAAAAAAGGAAGAAAAATGACAATGCACATGCTTACATATTTATTTTTCATGTCTCTTGACTCTTAAATGAAGTAAAATGTATATGAATACCTGTTGCATCAAACTAAATCTGTAAAGTTTGTCTCTATCAAGAACTTAACAGAATATGCTTTTTCACTATTTTATATTTTAATTTGATCAGTTAATTTAGTTTTGAGACTCCCACTAATTTAAAAGTAAATGAAATGGGTGTTTGAAAATGAGTGTGTGGTATTAATCTGGATATAAACAATGTATTGTTTGCTGTTGACACCATTTCTGAAGGCATGGAAAACAAAATATTGTTCGTAAATAAAGCTATTAAGAAATGCAGAATATCACTCAATTAAAAATTAGGAAAAAAGTCTATACAATAAAATCCAATGAATGAATTTGGATATCCAGAGAACCCACAGAAGCCAAAGTTTCTCTGTAGTCACAAAGCTAAAGAATACTCAGAATGGGAAAATAGGACAATCAGAAAAATAAACACAATTGAAGATGAATGCACTCAGAATAGAAGATAGGAATAACATACATTCTAGACACATATATAATGGCAAGGTTAAAAAATATTTAAATGATACAACTTCTTTATCTGAACCTCATTGTTTTATCGAAGTAATGTTCTGTTCAAACAAATAGACTTGGGAAAAATATGTTATGTTCTGTCCTTCTTAGGTCATAACTTGTTCTTTGTCTCTTTAGACCAATTTCAAAAGTCTCATCTCAGTTTACTTTATGACAAGGGCCACGTAGCAACATTCTATCAATACCAGGGTGATTTTTAAAAATCTAGGAGCTTGTGAAATGGTTAGTATTTAATACAGATTATAGACAATTCAGACTGACGGCATTAGACAGGTCAAAGACTGCTATATGAATTATCTCTTTGTAAAGGACAATGTTTGAAAAAAATCTGAGGCAATGTACATTTTCATTGTTAGCAGGCTTTAAAAAATAAAACAAAAGGAGAGAATCGAAGGGAAAACTTTGAGCCCTCACAAATTAAGCACCTGTTAACCCAATGATGAAACTGTCTCACAGGAGAGTCTTTTTCACTCTGACATTTCATGTTACTCGGAACAAATTGTAGGACTAAAATCTCTTTTCATTATGAGTCTCTAAATGCTAAGAACTTTCTCCCAATAAATATATAACATAAATATATCCTTGTATCATCAAAATAAAAAAAATGTCAGTTTATGATCACTTTCTACAATGTGCTTAAAAGAGATGTACCTGAAATTACATGTGGGAATTGACTTGGCTTTAGCTATGAGAATTTTCTAAATAGTTTTTGACAGAGGTATAGAATAGCTTTGAGAATAGAATCAATTTTTCTTCCCACAGCAAATAAGTACATAGAATCAAATGTATTTCCCAAAGGTTTTTAAAAGTTATTTATTTGCTTTTTTATATGGGTGTTTTCCCTGTATGTATGCCTGTACAATAGAGTCAGGTTTGCAAAATGTACCTGCAGGGGAATTAGGTGGAATGATCTAGAATGTAGAGCTAGAAAGGCTTCGAAAGTATCCTGAATATAGTTTAGTTGCCTTGAGATAATAAAAAGTCAGAACTTAGGGCTTTGAAAGTATAGCAGGAGGCCATAAGAAGTAATCCAAGTCAGAATTCAACATTTGAAAGCTCCAACAAAATAGGAATCTTCAATACTGACAAGTGACCCCACATGACCTGCTAAGTCCACTCACAGAAGTGGGCTTTGGGGTGTATCTGGGACCAGACACCACTCTGTGAAGAGCTTCTGCCTCCTATGAGGTCCTGGTTAGACCGCAGAGGTCCATTCTCCTGCTCCTATCAAGGCACTAAGAAGGGAAAGTCAGTGCTCCCTCCTTCCTTCCTGCCCTCCTCTGCTTCACTCACCACTCCATTCCAAGCCTTACCAGCATCCAGTGTTCACGCCCTAGCCAGTTACTCAGCCATGACTTGACTCACTTGCTAAATTATTCCACTCTTATAAACAATAGGAAATAATCAGAGGCAAATGTTTGAGTGGAATCTTTTTTTTTTCTTATTGAAAAAAATTTCCACCTCCTCCCAGCCTCCCATTTCCCTCCCCCTCCTCCCACTCCTCTCCCCTCCTCCTACTCCTCTCCCCCTCCCTCTCCAGTCCAAAGAGCAGTCAGGGTTCCCTGCCCTGTGGAAAGTCAAAGTTCCTCCCCACTCCATCCAGGTCTAGAAAGGTGAGTGGAATCTTGATCCTTTCTGGAATCAAAACAAAGATGAGAAAAAATATTCTTTTCCAGAAAAAAAAAACCTTATTCACATAACTTGATAAAGTGTATCAAGCCCCAACAGTAGGTGTGACCTGCAGTGTGGGGGACATAATATTCACCCTATACTGTGTATCTCACTATGATTACGATCTCTTTCAGACACCAAAATAAGACTGAAGTAGAATTTACTGAAGCATGAAAGTAGGATAAACATGATTCTGTGTAAATTACTCTATAATTTAATTGAAGGAACAAAATTGACACAGAGAATCTTGTAGCATTTGGATAATGTATCTCCTTTAATCTATCTACTTGTCTTCTCATCACTCACCTGGCAGATTTGCCAATTTCTCCATTAGTGAAGACTTGGTGAGGACCAGGAGCTCTAGAGCTTAGGCATACATCTAAATTACTTGGAGAGCACATTAAAGCGTAGATTTTCGTATCTCAGCTCCCAGGGCTGAGATGCCCATTCTCAGCCAGTGTGTCTGCAGTGGATTCCAAGAGCGTGTGTTTCTAGTAAGTTCCTGTGGTACTCTCAGGTAGCCTCGACATTGCAATTTGAGAACTGCTAAGTCCTAAATCATTTAGTGATGCCTTAATAATTCCAGGAAAGGGTGCATTACTATAGTAAATGTTGAAATCATAGCATTTAACTGGAATAGATTTCACAAAGGTAAAATAAAATGTGCTTCTTTGAAATAATGTGTCTCCTTTTCAATATCCTACAATGTCTACACTTAATACATACTTATGATATGAGCCTTCTTTGACTTATAAGAGGTGATGTTCTCTTTCTGCCCTCTCTCTTATGCACTCACTTCTAACAATGTCGCTTTAAGTAGCCCTTACTCCTGCCAAAATTCTTTTCAAATTGGCTATGGTTCTAAACATGATCATTACTGTCTTAATCATCAGCTCTGTTCAGACCTGATTTAGCATCATAAATTAGAGTGGAGAATCATATTTACCTATCTATATCACCAAAATTACTTTGACACTCTTATCATATAAAATAGGTATGACTCCCAGTAGAATGGATATGATAAATGGCTAATAAATATTAGAGATGGAGAAAAAGAATAGTATGCTCGTGTACCAGAAATGTATCTGGACAGTTGAGTTCAGACTGGGCGTCCCTCTTGTACCTTTGTTCTGATGACCACATGTTCTTCACAGGCCCATCCATTCTACTCTTCTCTGAAGTCCCCTTTTCCTTATATATTTTCTTGAAATCAATATATAAGTGAGTGAACGAGATTTTCTTCTTATGTCATGCTTATCTTCTTTTTTGTTTTCATGGAGGACAGATGCAAATCAGATAAAAAAACAGACTGTTGTTTAAGTTTAACACTCATGCAAATACAAATTCCCTTTTTCTGTCAAGAAAAAAATCTGCATTGAATTTTGCCTTATATATTTCTACCATTAGATGTTTTATTAGATGCAAATAAATTCATTTTCATTCATCACATGTATTGATGAATGAAATTTTATTTGTTATGATTAAGAACCTGCCTTAAAAAAGTTTACAGATGCATAGATATGAATAGATAACTGATATCATAAAAGAAGCATATGCTATAAAATATAAAGAATGCAGAGATGAGGAGCAGACATAATCAGATTAGAATCCTATTTTAATTAGTTTCTGCGGATTACTTAGTTTTAGAGTGAGTTTTGCCCAGATAACAAGTTGAAAATACCCCAAAGCAATAACCTATTTAGGAATATCTGATTTACTTTCAATTTCAAGGAAAATAATTTGCCTTATAAACTTACTTTTTTCACTGGAAGTGAATATTAGTTAAGTTAAGCAATGTCCTCCCAAGGTGAGTTATTTACCCACACCACCATGCCATACAACTAGAATTCTGTGACCTAGTATAACAATAATTACACCTAGTGTAAGTCTTTGAAGTGGGAAGCAGCAAAGGGAATGGAGATGATCCATTGATTTAGTCTTGTGATCCTAAAATAAACAACAATTTATTGAGTCTATTAATAAGCTATGAATTTGGTAATTCATAAGTCCACATATAATTACAATACTAACTAGTACCTTGCTCCTATACCCTATCTATGTATCTGTTCAGAAGAAGACACCTGTGCCTTTTGTGGCCATCTATCTTAACATACTGGAAAAGTTTATCCTAAGATAACATCATTCTCACACCAGAGAGGAGAAAAATGGCTGTAGAGTTGTACAGCTGTGTTGGAGGGAGGTCTCTTGCTGGTTCTTGGCTGCCTAGCTAGCTTAGACCCAAAATAATCACACAGAAGCTGTATTAATTAAATCACTGCTTGGCCCATTAGCTCTAGCTTCTTATTGGCTAACTCTTACATATTAATTTAACCCATTTCTATTCATCTGTATATGGCCATGTGGCTGTGGCTTACCAGGTAAAGTTCCCAGAGTCTGTCTCTGCTCATTTCATGGCTTTTCTCTGACTCCACTTTCCTTCTACCTTGCTATAGCCCAAGCCAGTTTCTTTATTCATTAACCAATAAAAGCAACACAGGACAGGACCTCCCATACCACAGCTGTTTTATGCTGTTGTATTTGAATTTAAAAGTCAGTAAAAAAAGAATCAAAATCACACCAAACAGCCATTTAATAGTAAATCATAAAATAAATTTGTTACTCTGAAAGCATGATTCTGACAATGTAATAATTTCAGTCATTTAATGGACCAAATTTTACTGCCTGAATTTCTGACTGCAGAAACCAGGAATAATTTTTTCTTACTGGTAATTAACTGCATGTATAATTTTGAATAATCATTTGTAATTATTTCTTGGACATAGTTCCTATACTTTTCATCCAATTCTAACATATGGTCTGTGCTTTTGAAGTTAGATTAGAAGTGGACATGTTTATAATATGGAAGTTGGCAACTGTTCCACTTGGATCAGGACCAGAATTCCCCTGTGCTACACAGATGTCAGCTAAACAAAACACTGTCCTAAAGTCAACAGCACATCATTCTGCAGAAGTGCCAGACATCACCTCTCCCAAATCTGCCTACAGTAGTCAAGATAGCAAATATGACCTGAAAAGCACTGAAGTGATTTCTTTTCCATTTTCTATCTTCATAGATTCCATAACAAAACTGTAAAAACAATGCATAGTTGTTAAAATATGATCATAATGCATGATAATTTAGTTGAATATTATAGTTTACCAACTATTTGGTTGTAGCCTTGGGTAGCTTTAAGAAATATCTGAGCTATGGTGTCATCTGTATTAGAAATCAACAATGTTTTCAGATTTAAAATCCTTTCAGTTTGTAGTTATGAGTCTGTAACTATTCAAGTTTCGTCAAAAAATAAATCATCAATAATATATGAATAATCTTGGCTGTGTACCAATAAATTCTATTTATCCTACAATTTGACATTCATATAACTTTTACATCTTTCTGGTTTTATAACCTCTTAAGCTATCAATATAATGAAGTCTTCAATCATTGAAAACCTTTCGTGATGTGTTCCCCCCTAATTATTTTTTTTCTCTGCTTTGCTCATTCAAATTTGCCCAAGTAATATCTCTATTACCAAGTTTAGTAATGACAATCACTCCAGAAGGTAGGAAATCTGGTCTGTAAAGACCAACTTTCAGCAGCTCAGGATATGAAGGGGAGGTGCAGAGTTGGCGAACTCATCACTCAACTGACATTTTTATCTGAAGGAATAAAACATAATTCTCTGGAACTCGTGAAAAGGGGGAGAGCGCATGAACACACGCACACACACATACCTTCAAGATCACTTTATTTTCTTCATTTCTTCCTTTCCTCTCTTCCTGATGTTTCCCTTTACATATCTGATAATATCTTCCTTCTGACTAACTTTATTTTTTCCTTACAGCTTATATACCTCAGCAAAATCTTTCAAGCTATATAAAATTAGCAATGCGATTAAATACATACTATTTTTCAGGTTAATGATTACAATGAATACAAGTAAATAGCAGGATGTTTCCCATTTCCCTAACTTGATTAAACATTTTGCATATTACAGGTGAAAAACAAATTATTTCCAAAATCTCCTATACATTCATGTCTAAGCAATTTACTATGCACTAACCCAGTATAAGAAAGCAAGGTACTTTTCTCAGCCAGTTCCTTTACTGGAAGGCTATATTATGATTACAAATAAACATCAGTCATTTTATTATTTATCTCAAAAGGTAACCTTAAAGAAAAACTTAAAATAAGCACAAATGTGAACTTTTATATATGAAAAAAACCTTTATACTTTAAATTCTCAGGATGCGTACACACCCATCCAGACTTTTTTTTTTTTAATAAAATCATATCAGGAAGTTGAGGGCAGAAGAGGTACAAGGAATTAACTATCACTTTGATCATCAACCTGTCCTAGCAAGAAAGGTACATCAGCCAGCAATAGCCAGACTCTCATTGTTTTTGTTCCCTGATCTCAAAAAATCCCTCACTTATCTATTAAAATGTGTCTTTCTAAACTTTAAATTGTCCCTCAAGATTTTCTACTTCAGAGTCATTAACAAAAAGTCTTAACCTAACTTTAATAACAGTCTACATGTCTAAATTTTTTCATTAATCTTCTCCAGCAGCAATGCTTGGAGGAAAAAAAAAACAATCACTATTATTGTAAGTACCAAAAACACTGCCCAGCGAGGGGCTAGAAGGTCCCTTAGGGTTTTCACACAACTCATGGAATATGAGGTACGTAAAGACTGTGAGGGTGATAAGCAGAGCTATGCTCAATAGCAGCATGGGGTCCTCAGGACACTCGGTACTTGGGCTCTGTTTCTCCAAAGCTAATGGGTGACTTTGCTGACCACTCAGCAGTGTCTTATGACTTCCAATGCTGCCTGATGTTCCCTTGCATGGCTTCCAATTGAAATCCTCCTTCGTACACCAAGGACAAAACAGAGGCCCACAGTCAACATCTAAGAGCCAAGCAGCAAGCTTTTAAAATTCTACCATGTTTCTCTGTAGGACCTGGTACTTGAGTCACACTATTTTTGTCTCTTAAACAAAGCTCCAGAATAGAGAAAATAATGTGGATTTCAAATACACAGGTTGCTGTGTGTATTCCAAGGTCCTTAGTTGTGTGAAACATGATTTTCTACTTACCTAAAGAGGGAAGAAATTACTACCCCTGTTTTTTGTTTGTTTGTTTGTTTGTTTTTATTTTTTATTTTTTTTATTTTTCGAGACAGGGTTTCTCCGTAGCTTTTTGGTTCCTGTCCTGGAACTAGCTCTTGTAGACCAGGCTGGCCTCGAACTCACAGAGATCCGCCTGCCTCTGCCTCCCGAGTGCTGGGATTAAAGGCGTGCGCCACCACCGCCCGGCTTACCTCTGTTTTTGGATATTTATTTCAGATTTAAATAACTCAACCATTTTCTCTAAATTCCTACATTTCTGATAGACATGACTCTCTATTTCTTTAACTTTCCTCCCTGCCTCTCCCCACTGACAATAGGATTGGAATTGCGGGGGATCATTCTGGAAAACATTTCCAATGATTCAATTCAGAGAGTTCCAGTCCTCCCCAAGCAACGCTCTCTGCCTGCCCCACTGATGGGCCTCCCAGACCTCTGACACCTCAGGCTGAGATAAAGAAGATCATAAATTTGAAACATCCTTGGCTTTTGGATTTCTCCTCTAAGCATGCTCTTTAAATATTATAAATCAACCACTAACTGCTAAGTGATTTCTAGGTAAAGTTATAAGCATGAGTAAAGTTCTTAGGTGACGAAGAAGTGCAGAAAATAGGTTTGTGTTCAGTAGATGGAAAAGTAGATATGAACTTGTGAACAATATTACAGAAAATGGCTACACATTCCAAAAGGTAAAGAGAGATAAAGTCCTTATGCATATTTTACTGTTTCCTAAACCATGTTTGAGATATATCACCTTCTGACAGTTGCATATGGTTAGAGATTAATTTCTTAGTGACCGTGTGGTGCAGCTTGAAGAAGATCAAAGTCAATGGAATTTTTACATATTGTCTAATTGTGTTATTTAGTTTTCTCTGTATCTCTCTATACACAGAGAGAAAAGAAAAAACATAACAACAAAGAGAGAAATGATGAGATCCAATTTGAGGCTTCTTTCCCTAAAATGTATTGAAACAGATATTCCAGGGAAATTTACAATATGAACTTCGTTTTTTTTTTAATCAAAAAAAAAAAAAAGAATTTACTCATGTCTTATTCTTGACTTATTTTGTAAGAAGATACTTTTGGCTTCTACATCCTGGGCAGCTCTCTGGGACACAAACTGGGACTGCACAGAGTAGGCCAAGAGGTGAGTGACCAGCACCTCAGCTGAACAATCCAGTCTCGTCCCTAGACCCCTGAACAAAACCCTGAGTTCCAATCCCAACTGCCTCGGCTGTAATAGCCTGCCAGCTGGTGAGCCTCCTCTAGCTAGGTTTCCCTAACACCCCCTCATCAGACCCTGTAATTTATAAGTTCCACTTTGCCCTCAAACCCACCCATACCTCATGACCCCAGCAACTCTCTGGGACACAGACAGGGACTGCACAAAGCAGACCGAGAGGTGAGTGACCTCAGCTTTACAATCCGCTCTCTAGGCCCTAGGCCCCAGAGCAAAACCTGGAGTCTCTCCCTTACCGACCTCGGCCATACTAACCAGTCAGTTGGCAGGCATCCTAAAGGCAGGCTCCAGCACTACCCCAACATTGAACCCTGTAATCTACAAGTAGCACCTTGCCCCTAAACCCACCCATCCACATAGATCTCAGTGGCTCTCTGAGACACAGACACTGAATGCAAGGACTGAACCAAGAGACAAAGAAACTACCTGCACAAATTGGAGAAAGAGATGAGTAGGTGCCAATGCAAGATTTCATTCAACAACCTAAAGAGCTAGAACCTAGTGGTTCTACTACAGGAAGACCTGAACATTCTAGCCCCAAAGAAGCAGAAGAAAATGACCTTAAATATAACTTTATGAAGATGATAGAGACACTTAAAGAGGAAATTTTAAAAAATCCCTTAAAGAAATGGATAAAAGGACAAACAAAACATTGGAAGAAATCAATAAATCTCATAAAAAAGCCAAGAAAAAAACAAACAGAGGAAGCAAACAGTTCAATCTATTCAAGATTTAAAAATTGAAAGAGATGCAATAAAGAAAACACAAACCAAGGGAAATCTGGAAATGGAAAGGCTAGATAAATGAACAAGAACTACAGATGCAAGCACAACCAACAGAATATAAGAGATGGAAGAGAGAATCTCAGGAATTGAAGATACAATAGAGGATTGATTTATTGGTCAAGGAAAATGCTAAATCCAACAAAGTCTTAAGATAAAATATCCAGGACACCATGAAATAATCAAACCTAAGGATAATAGAGATAGGGGAAGGAAAAGAAATCCAACTTAAAGACATGGAAAATATATTCAACAAAATCATAGAAGAAAACTTTCCCAACTTAAAGGATATGCCAATGAGGTTACAAGAAACTTACAGTCCACCAAAGAGACTTAACCAAAAAAAAGTTCCCTCACTATATAATAATTAAAACACTAAACATACAGAATAAAAGAATATTAAGAGATGCAAAGGAAAAAGGTCAAGTAACATATAAAGGCAAACCTATCAGAATTACCCAACTTCTCAATGGAATCTCTGAAAGACAGAAGTTATTGGATAGATGTGCTGCTGACACTAAGATACCACAGATGCAAGCACAGACTACTATATCCAGCAATGTTTTCAATAACCATATATGGAGAAAACAAAATATTCCCAGACAAAACCAGAGCTAGAAAATACCTATCCACAAACACAGGCTTACAGAAAGAACTAGAAGGAAAACTCCAACCCAAGGAAGTTAGCTACATCCACAAAGCATAGGCAACAGATGACCTCACACAAGCATATCCTAAAGAAAAGAAACACACAAACACTTCCACAGGGTTAAAAAACAGGAATTAACAATCATTGGTCATTAATATCTCTTAATATCAACAGACTCAATTCACATATAAAAAGACACACAATAACAGAATGGATACAAAAACAGGATCCATCCATCTGGTAGACACACCTCAACCTCAAACACAGACAGTACCTCAGAGTAAAGAGTTGGGGAAAGATTTTTCAATCAAATGGACCTAAGAAACAAGCAGATGTATCTATCTTAATATCTAACAAAATAGACTTCAAACTAAAATCATTCAAAAGAGATAGAGAAGGACACTTTATACTCATCACAGGGAAAATCCATGAAAATTCAATTCTGCACATCTATTCCCCAAATACAAAAGCAACTATATATATAAAAGAAACATTACTAAAGCTTAAATCACACAGCAGCCACACACACTAATAGTAAGAGACTTCAACACCTCACTCTCACCAATGGACAGACCTGCCAGAAAGAAACTTAAGAGAGAAATAAGAGAGCAGATGTCATGAGTCATATGAACTTAATATTTATAGAACATTTCAACCAGACACCTTCTTCTAAGCATATACCTTCTCAGAACCTCATGGGATCTTCTCTAAAATTGTCCACATGCTTGGTAACAAAGCAAACCTCAACATATATGGAAAATGGAATAACACCTTGTATCTTATCAGATTACCATAGCCTAAAGTTAGAATTTAACAACACTAATTGTAGAAAGCCTAAAAACTCATGGAAATTGAACAATACTCAATTGACTCTGGGTCAAGGAAAAAATAAAGAAAGAAATGAAAGACTTCCTAGAACACAATGAAAATGAACACATAGTATACTGAAACCTACGGGACACTATGAAAGCAGTGCTAAGAAAAAAGTTTATAGCGTTAAGTACCTACATAAAGAAAGTGAAGAAATCTCGCAATAGCAACTTAACATCACACCTGAAAGCTCTAGAAAAAAAAAGGAGACTTACCAAGAGGAGTAGACTCCAGAAAATATTCAATTGGGAGCTGAAATCAATATAATAGAAACAAAGAAAACAGTATAAAGGATCAATAAAACAAAGAACTGGTTTTTTTTGTTTTGTTTTTAAGAAAATCAAGAAGGTAGGCAAACCCATCCAAAGTCTCTGAAAAGGAAAGAGAGAATATCCAAATTAACAAAATTAGAAGTGAAAAGGGAGGGGCATAACATCAAACACTGAGGAAGTCCAGAGAATTAGATCATACTTAGGGAAAGGTACTTCACAAAATTAGAAAATCTAAAAGAAATGTACAATTTTCTGGATAGGTGTCATATACCAAAATTAAATCAAGACCAGATGAACAACTTAAATAGACCTAAACTCCTAAGGAAATAGAAGCAGTCATCAGAAGTCTCCCAACTAAAAAAGCCCAGGGCCAGATGGTCTCAGTGCAGAATTCTACCAAAATGTCAAAGAAGAGCTAATAACTATACTCCTCAAAATGTTTTACACAATAGAAACAGAAGGAACATTGTAAAATTCTTTTTATAAGGCCACAATTGCCCTGATACCCAAGTCACACAAAGATTCAACTAAGAAAGAGAATTTCAGACAAATTGCACTCATGAACATTTGGTTTAGGAAGTCCTTCTGCATATATGTTGCTTTTATTGGTTAATGAATAAAGCTGTTTCAGCCAGTGGCTTAGCATTAGCATAATAGAGCTAGGAAGGAAAACTAAACTGAATGGTTGGAGAAAGAAGGTGGAGTCAATGAGAAGCCATGTAGCCACTGCAGGACAGATTCTGGAACTTTGCCCAGTAAGCCACAGACACATGGTGATACACAGATTAATAGTAATTTAAGATATGAGAGCTAGCTAGAAAGATGCTTAAGCTATTGGCCAAACAGTATTACAAATAATATAGTTTCTGAGTGATTAGTTTGGGTCTGGGCAATCAAAAATGAATAAGCAGCCTCCGCCAACAGAATGGCACCAATGTGGCCAACTAAATTCACTTATAACCTGGGAGAGTTTGTGAAGGAATTGTAGATACACACACACACACACACACACACACACACACACACACACACACAAATCAGAGATTAATGCAGCTTCTTGCTCTGTTTGCTGGCAGCAAGCAGAGACACAGCTCCTTTAAGAGAGGTGCACTGAAAACTACATGGTTTCTTTAAAAATCGGTAGTTTCCTGATTCACCAGTACAAATGGCTCTCACCCTTTTGGGAGGTCTGGCTATGGAGCATTTGAATGGGTTTTGTGAGAAGAGAGCTACAACTTGCTTAATGGCAGCATAGACCCACTATGTGCCTGAAAATGGGGGAATGTGTATGGCTCTCATAGGCAACAAATATGCCTCTATCATGTTGAATGGGCAGAGCCAACAGGCAAGACCACGTAGTTGGCCCTAGTCAAGTCCACTTAGCATTAAAAAATAAAGCACTCCTGGTCAGAAAATAATTACAGATACACAATAAAGACAGATTCAGATTTTTTTAAAGACCTTTAAATGGCTCACAGTGTTAGGTAAAAGCACATAGGCGAGAGAAAGAGAGAGAGAGAGAGAGAGAGAGAGAGAGAGAGAGAGAGAGAGAGAGAACAGTACAGATAGTTATAATATAAAAGAGTACAGTCATAGATTAAAAGACCAAAGATAACAAAATAAATATTAAATTTGTAGAAAAAGTAATAGAGTAAGAAAAATAAGCCATGTGAAGATAAAATATACACAGAGAGTCTGGATTTTATTTCAACAGAGGACTAGAACCTGTGGATTCCTTTCAGACATCGGTGCAAAAATACTAAAGTACTGGCAAACTAAACCCAAGAAAACATCAAAAGACTTATCTACCATGATCAAGATGACTTCATTCCAGGGATGCAGGAATAATTCAACATAAAAAGAATCTATAACTGTAATCTGCCATATAAAGAAACTGAAAGAAAAAAAATATGACCATAATATAAGATACTTAAAAAAAACTTCAACAAAACCCAACACCGCTTCATGTTAAAGGTCTTGGAAAGATCAGGGATAGAAGAAATTTATCTAAACATAATACAAACAATATACAGCAAGCTGACAGCCAACATCAAATTAAATGGAGTGAAACTCAAAGCAATTCCACAAAAATCAGGAAAAAAACAAGGTTGTCCACTGTCTCCATATCATACTCAAAGATCTAACAAGAACAATAAGATATCAAAAGGAGATCTAGGGGATTCAAAGTGGAAAGTAAGAAGTCAAACTTTCGTTATTTGCATCTGATATGATAGTGTACATAAGTGACCTCGAAAATTCTACTGAGGAACTCCTACAGCTGATAAACATCTTCAGTAATGTGGCAGGAGAGAAGATCATCTCAAAAAAAAATAAGTACCCCTCCTATAAACAAATGATAAAAGGGCTGAGAAATAAATCATAGAAACATCACCCTTTACAACAGCCATAAGCAACAAAAAATATCTTGGGGTAACCCTAACCAAAGAAGTAAAAGACATGTTCAATAAGAACTTCAAGTCTTTGAAGAAAGAAAGTAAATGAGATATAAGAAAATGGAAAGATTTTCTTTGATAGATAGGATTAGCATAATTAAATTGGCACTCTTATCAAAAGCAATCTACAGATTCAGTGGAATGCCCATCAAAATCCCAGAAAAATTCTTCACAGACCTTGAAAGAACAAATACTCAACTTTATATAGAAAAAAAAAACAAGAAAGCCAAAAACAATCCTGTATAATAAAGGAACTTCCGGAGGCATTATTATCCCTGACATCATGATCTACTAATGAGTTACAGTAATGAAAACAGCTTGGTACTGATATAAAAGAAGATTAGGTGTACCAATGGAATTGAATCAAAATCCCCAATATTAATCCACACACCTATGAACACCTGATTTTTGACAAAGAAGCTAAAACTATACAATGAAAAAAGAAATCATCTTCAACAAAAGATGCTGACATAACTGGATGTCAACATGTAGAAGAATACAAATAGATCCATATATATCCTCATGCACAAAACTGAAGACCAAATGGATCAATGGCCTCAACATAAATTCAGCCATACTGAACCTCAAAGAAGAAAAATGGGAAGTAGCCTTGAACGCATAGGCACAGGAGATCATTTCCTAAATATAACCCCAGTAGTACAGACACTGAAAGCAACAATAAATAAATGGGGTCTCCTGAGAAAGAAACTGAGAAGCTTCTGTAAGGCACAGGACACAGTCAATGAGATACAACGGCAATTAACTGAATGGGAAAAGATGTTCACATTGGACATTGGAAATCAGACAAAGGACTGATCTCCAAAGTATTTAAAGAACTCAAGAAACTAGACATTAAAATACCAAATAATCCAATTAAAAAGTGAGGTCCAGATGTAAACAGAGAAGAAGAATCTCAAATGGCTGAAGACACTTAAGGAATTGCTCAACATTCTTAGCCATCAGGGAAATGAAAATCAAAATGACTCTGAGATACCATCTTACCACCAGTCAGAATGACTAAAATCAGAAACACTGATGATAGCTTATGTTGGAAAGGATTTGGAGTAAAGGGAACACTTCTCCATTGCTTATGGGAGTGTAAACTTGTACAACCACATTGGATATCATTACAGCAGTTCAAAAAATTGGAAATCAATCTAACTCAAGACACAGCCATACCACTCTTGGACATATACCCAAATGATGCACACTCATACCTCAAGGAAATTTGCTCAACTATGTTCATAGCAGCATTATTTGTAATAGCCATAACCTGGAAACAACCTAGAAGTCCCTCAAATTGAATAATGGATAAAGAAAATGTGGTACATTTACACATAGAGTACTACTCATTGGTAAAAACAATAACATCTTGAAATTCGCAGGGAAATGGATGAAATTGATTGAGGGAGTCATTATGGTGCTAGCAAGGAACCTGGTACTAGGGAAATTCCCAGGAATCCACAAGGGTGACCCCAGCTAAGACCCTAAACGATAGTTGAGAGAGTACATGAATTGGCTTTCCCCTGTAATCAGACTGACCTTAACAGAAACTTCATCATAGAACTTAACACAGCAACGGATGGAAGCAGATGCAGAAATCCACAGCTAAGCACCGGGCTGAGCTCCTAGAGTTCAGTCAAAGAGAGGGAGGAGCGCTAATATGAGCAAAGGGGTCAAGGCCATGATGTGGATACCCACAAAAACACCTGATCTGAGCTAAGGAGAGCTCACTGACTCTGGACTGACAGCGGGAAGACCTGCATAGGTCCCAAATTGGCCCTTTAAATGTGAGTGACAGTTTTATGGCAGGCGCAGTCTGTGGGGCCAAGGCAGTGGGACCAGGATTTATCCCTAGTGATTGAATTAACTTCATGGAGTCCATTCTCTTTTGAGGGATACCTTGCTCAGCTTAGATATAGGAGAGTGGGTCTTGGTCTTGCCTCAAAGTGATGTTTCCCTATGGAAAGCCTTCACCTCTCTGAGAAGTGGATGGAGGTAGGTTGTGTGTAAGCAAGGGTGGAGAGGAAGAGGGAAGTGGGATTGGTATTTTAAAGGAGAAAAGATTGTTTTATAAAAGAAAGAAGAAATGTAGGCGAGAGAGAGAGAGAGAGAGAGAGAGAG
>NC_022012.1:63136421-63145901 GCF_000317375.1 Microtus ochrogaster
GGGAGGGAGGGAGGGAGGGAGGGAGGGAGGGAGGGAAAGAGAAAAAGAGAGAACCTACTTTTGCCCTTTGCCAAGTGTCTGTGTTGTTGCCATTGTTTTTGAAATTTGTTTTCTTTTTGTTATTGTTGTTGTTTTTTAAGAACACTACTTCTTTTGAAGATTTGT
Organism: Microtus ochrogaster; assembly: GCF_000317375.1. NCBI lineage: Eukaryota > Metazoa > Chordata > Mammalia > Rodentia > Cricetidae > Microtus > Microtus ochrogaster. The sequence continues at coordinate 63,136,587 of NC_022012.1, forward strand.
GGTTTTCATGCCGTCAAGTTGATTGGATTTCTAAAAATTCCATTTAGAATAAATACAAGGAGAAATGAAACAGGGTGCCCAGACAAGGTCTTAGTTTTACAGTTTCATTAAATGTGTCAGTATTATTGTAACCCACTAGCCCTAGTTTACCAAATGCTTTATTAAAGTGTAACAGTCCAAACATTCAGGCTCTTCAGAGGTCTACTGAGGGGTCAGAGAGTGCAGCCAGAGGTCTTAGCCTTATTTGGTTTTCCCCATTTTTGTCATGTAATTCAACTTGTCATGTTGTATTGCTTCGACCATTGTAATTTAAAGGAGGAAATGTTTGTGACTCAGGGCTTTAGAGATTTGGGTTCATAGCATGTTCTATCTCTGTGAGCCTATGAAAGACAGAAGACCAAGGCTAGTTACCTCTTGATGAATAGAAGGCAGAGAGGAAAAGAAACTAAGGGCATAGTACCTAGAGCATCCCCTAGTGGCTTACTGTCATCTAGGCCCACCTGCTATAGCGATACCACCTTCAAGTAATCCACTCCCTAATGAACTCACCAATCGGTTACTACATTGAAAATTGCGTACCTGCATCCAGCCTCCTCTTAATATCACCATTTGCTGATAAGCAGCTTGCAACATAAAGTCTTTAGGAGGCAGTTTACATATAAAACAAAGCCAATGTATACTTTTCAATCATACTATGCTTCAGAACAGTTCCATGCTCCCTTTGGGGAAATAGGTGGAGGATGCATTAAGCCCTCCTTCTTGCTGTGAATGAGGAAAGTCTATCTAAAGCAAAGTATTTAGAAGAAATGACTTAGCTTCATAGCCAGCTCCTCGGTGTCTCCGGATTTGGCTTTCAGAATGTCAGTGATCACCCTGGAAGAAATCTAATTTAGTGTGTTGTGCAACGTGGCAAGGGTTATTCACATCTAGATACTCAAGTTCAAAAATCATCCAAGTGTCTTTGGGACAAACGCATTCAGAATTAGTCCTGAGCAGAAACTTTTACAAGGACTCAATCTACTAAGGATCAAATATGTTAACCTTAAAAATGGAGTATCGGATATAAAAAATGGAAATTGACTCTGGCGGAGACTTGGCACAGCTTTGGATTTCCAGTGTTTAGCAAGGTATTCTGCTCGCCAGGTTTATAAAGCAAACCTGCAGTGGTGGAAAATACAGGCCTTGATTAGTTCAGGAGAGGAGGAGCACTGTGTGACATGATACACTTCACACGCTATGGAAAAGGCTTCTGGCCATTCAACCGTGCTCTCTTAACACCGTCACAGAGACGTTTCTCGTCATAACACATTTCAGAGTTACTGTGAATGAGGAGATGATAACATCTACAGACACACAGTAATGGAATGTCCCTAGCCAGGGAAACGGCTCCCTAGACATTGTAAAGGTCCAAGTGGATCTGAATACCAGCACTGTGCTTTGCCTTCAGGATCTGGATTCCTCCATTGAATCCTATTGACTAACTTCTCCTGGGTTTCCAAAACAGAGAGAAAAACAATCACAACACGAAAGAGCAAAATGTTCTGTCCTATCTTATGAAAAGGAATGGGGTTTGACTCCAAATAGAATATATCGGATTCTTACACTTGCTATGTTTATGAAATTGGAATAAAACATACTCTGCACCATTGAGTAGAGACTAAACAAAGTATTATAATTTTGTGAAAGACAGCATAGTGCTTAGCCTATGCGGTTCACCTCTACCACATATCGTGGGGATCTAGTCCAGGAGAAAACAGTCAGCATGGGCTGGTCGTAAACACTACGGTTCCCTCACAGCTTCTCTTTAGCAGAAACACAGTTGGAGTAGATGTAGCTTTACCACTAAAGAAATTTGGCACAGACACCTTTTAATCAGTTCTTTTAAAGAACATACAAATTTCCATCATCACAGCCATTGGATTTTTACCTTTCTATTATGTTTGTAGGAAAATTATTAAAATTGGAAGGGCAGATGAATGTATACATTAAAATATCAGGAAACAGATGTTCAGATTGGTATATTTGGTTGTTGATGAATGACAATAATGTTATTTTTCTGTAGTTTTTATTATTTGTGACAGAGCTGGTTAGAAATTTTTTAAACTTAATCTGATTCCATTATTCTCTTGTGTGTCATTTTTATTCATATTTTCATAATATTTTCCTTGTAGAGTAGATGCTCAAATCAAACTAATCTAAGGCACCTGTCTCAGGCCCTCTCTGAGCATGTGCTGTGTCCCCGCCTCACTCCTAGGAACTGTGGAGATCATGTCTTCTTATATTGAAATCCCTGTTTGTCATTTTTCCACAGTAAGTTTTTCATGCTCTGTGTTGCTACAGGCAGGTCTGTGCTACTTAGCCATGAATTCTCTGCCTGTTCAGAAGTGACTTGGAACCCAGCAATGCCAAAACCATGTATGGAAGACATTTTACTAGATATGGCCAGATATGGCATCTCTTGATGTCTCTCTAAGATTGTGTATTGATAAACCATAATTACCATGTTATAATTTTACACTGATCATTAAATGAACCGCAAATAAAACGGCTTGGAATAGTTTTTGGCTTAAATGTAAAGATCAATAAATGTTAGCTAGTATTTTAGCTGAATTTCATTTTGTGGCTTTTGTCCAACAACCTATCAAAGCCAGAAGCTGGTTTCTCATTCTTTGAATATTGACAATGCTGACAAAAAGTTTTATTATAAGATGATAAGTATTAAGTGACAGGGAAGGGGAAACAGTAAAATTAAGTTAGTGCTGTGTGGGATGAAAGGGGAAAATGCTCAGCAACAATCACCCTGAAGACAGCTCCACCATCAAAGGAAGCTCGAACTGAATTGTGCACAGTAGGACTTCATGAGATAATGATCCTTTCTACGTGGTTCCCTTAACAAGTTTCCACGGATGCGGATACAACCCCACTCTCGGATGTCTGTGATTCACTGTGTCAATAGTTTAGTCAGCTCTCTAGCTCACACCACTCTCTCCGCTTACTCCCTTGATGAGAAGGAAGGAGGGGGCGGTGTTGGTTCTGCCAGGCACATCTTATGTGTAAAGAGCATAATAAGGACTGGAAGCCTCGCAAGCGTCTTGTAAGAAGAAAAGAATGTAATTTTGTGTTCCCGGGACAAAAACTATTTTATAAATTCAAGGCAGCCTTGTACCTCACTTCCTTCCCAATTCTTTGTTAAAACTGAAATTGAAATATGAAAGAACAAAGAGTTCTCTGTCTTGTGCTCCACTTAGAGGGAGTTATAGTTAATAATTTACATCTTGTTGAAAATTGTATGTCTGAATGCGTAGTTAATGATAAAAAGAAAAACAAATTGTTTTGACATTATTGCATGAAATACACATAATGGCACTACTAAAGAAAAAGCAAATATCTTATGTCTGAGGATGATGTCTGTATTATTTTTTTTGAATGCCTTTTTACTATATCATATATCCAGCAATTAAAAATGTATTTTATTATAACAGTTATCAAAGTTATACTCTTAACAGACATGTGTCTTCTAACAAAAATATACTTGCTACCTATTTTCTCTAGTAAATTAAAAACTATAGAAAGACATATATTTTATTTATTTATTTTTTTATTATTTCTATAATTTTATTTGGGTACTTGGCATTTCTTTTTTTTTATTTTTCCATTCAATTATTTACACTTCCTTCCCTCCTCCAATCCCCTCCCGCTCCCCCACACCCCCTCCTCCCTCTCCCACCCTGCTTGAGAGAGGGCAGGGAACACATATATTTTATATTTTAATAGCACAAATGTACAGATAGCAGCACATTATTCTATCAGAGGAGCACACTTAAAATATTTTACTCACTGGGCATTTTTCCATTCCAAAAGGCAATTTAATTTCCAAAGACAGAGATAATTGTTTCCTTGGAATACAGAACGATTTAAAATTATCTTCTACTATTAATTTTTTGCTAATTTCTTCTTGTGCATAGTTTGCATTTATTGTTACAACTAAATATCTAAAATTCAGCCAGGCAAATTATCTGCATAAGGTAACTTTATAAATTAAATAAATCTGTGATTCTCAAATTGAGGCATGACTTGATAGAGAAAGATAGAGATGGGGCATAGACAGACAGACAGAGCAAGTGTTTCTCCTACAAAGAGTTCAAGAGAAGCTTTCTTAATCACCTACTGCCCAATGGGGACTCTTTTAGCAAACATGATCTTTTCTTTCATTTGTATTTTATTTGACAGCGAAGTGATACCTGCCTCTCCTGCATAGAGTGAAAGCCACATTATTTTGTGAAGTTTTCAGTAGTTGTGATAGAAATATAAATCAGATCAAATTTTTCAAGAGTCAGATTAGTCATCTCTCTCTATATGTCAAAATTCTTTCACATAAAATAAAACAATTGTTCCATTGCATGTGGATTTTAAGAGATTCGCTATTTATGAACTCTTCTCTTTAAAGCCACACACAAATAAGAATAGAGAGAAATCAAAATGGTCTAGGTAGAAATGATTGTACTTTGAATTAGGAGGATGTGAGAAGAATGTTGAATGCTTTTATCGGGTTAAAATGAAGACTCTTCCCATAACCCCCAAAGTCTAGATCCGTCAATATTGTATGCAGGAAGGCTTTAACAACGCATTTTTGTTTTGTTTTTGTTTGTCAATGACCTCAGTACACTGCTCTCAGTGGCCTCATATTGACTTGGACTTCCAAGCAGAATCCCTACATTGTAGTTCAGGGCCAGAGTGTTGGAAGGAAATTTCACATTGCAGCAATAATTTGACATGCTCAGGATGCCGAACTGCCGCTTACTGTACTCCCACTTATCAAAATTTAGCAGTTCCTACAACTCCTTTAAGCCTCAGTTTCTACTTAGAATTCATTCCTCTTCTAGACTATCCTGACAGCACTTGCGTGTGATGCCATATCCTCTGTACCTTGTAGAAATCCCTGCCAAGAGCGACAGATAAGTCACATCGAGTCAATGCCTAGCTCGTACACTGACACAGTAACTTTCAATGTTGTGGTTTGATTTCTGATTTGCAATTGTTAAATCAGGTCCCTTCGACAATGGGACACGCAAAGCTCGGGTTCTTGTCTTTCTATTCTTAGTCATCGTCACCTAAACAGTCCGTTAGAAGATAGTTGGCCATATCTTTACTTCATTTCTTACTAAGATCTCTGCAAACTTCGCTATGTCCACTTCAGTTAAACATGTGTCTCGTTCATCGCACAGGGATTGTTACAATAATCTTGTTAAGTTCCTGGCTTTGATGTTCTTAATCTTTCTGTGGGAACTATGAAAAAAGACACAAAATGATCTCAAACCCATTGCAAAAAAAAAAAAAAAATGACTTCACCTTACAGTTCCCCTTAACTGCTATAGCAGAGGAAGACTGGCAGATCAGACAAGGGAAGAAAAAAAAAAAAAAAACCTTTAAATCCCTAAAGCCTATTTTCCGCATGAAGAGACTTTTATCCAGAGGGCTCTTTAAAGAGCATTTAGACACCTTCGATAAAGCACCGAAACACAGCAGAGGGATTAGAGGAGATGGGAAGGGGCAGGACCAGTCTCTTAATAAAAGTGATATAGCTTAAGACAAGTCGGTGGTTAAAAGACCCAGTACAACTCAGAACAGCAATCCCCTCTGCAGAAAATTACAGATGACTCCACTCTTAAAGCTAGAGCACAAGGCATGAGGGAATGAGCCAGAAAATTAGGGATATAGACTTGCCCAAGGCACGCATTATTTCTTTAATTCCTATGATTCCAAGCATGATAAAACTCTCACTGGTGCTGCTTCCAATTCCAAGATTTGTCTACTGCGCTTCAGTTCTAAGTGCAGGTATCCTGGTGATCTTACGGGAGCTGAAGGGAAAGAAAGAATATCTTTGTAGCTGTCTCTTGGCCAACACCGACCTGGGAGGAAAGTGAACTCTTTCCAAAGTATAGATGCTTCCTGACTTCACGTTGTCTTTATTTGCCATACCCTAAGGTTTTCCATCCTTCCTTTCTTCCTCCCTCCCTCTATCCCTCATTCCTTCCTTCTTTCCTTTCTTCTCTCTCATTTCCTCTTTATTTCTATTTTTTAATACTAAAATTGAACTTAGGCCATTGTACCTGCTGGGTAAACATTCTGCCACTAATCTGTATACCCAATTCACACTTCTGCTGTTTTTCAATCATGGCTCCTACAATTTACATCTGATAAATGGAGTGCCTTTTTGATGCTTATAAATATAATCAGCAAACATATTCTGCTTTAAAGATGAGATTACAGCAGTAGAAGTGTAGACTTAACTATTACCCTTGTTTAAAATGCTCCACGGGTCTTAAATGGGTACTAAGAGCCTAGCTCTTCACTGATAACCACAGAACAAATTTTGTTAACTTTCCATCCTATGGCAAGAGAAGATAATCACACGGTATGGGCCTCGGGGCCCACTGAGATTTTATGGGAATTTACCATAACAAATATCTTTCCTCATAGCTTATATAATTTTAGGTCTCTGCTGTGCTTACTTTACATTTTTCTAAATATTGTTACCATCATTTAAGCAGAGTCCCCTAAGATAAAACAAAAATTGTCAGTAATGCAGGGGCTTAATGTGAAGTTTAGGATGTCATGAACAAGATCGGGGCCAGAAAGGAAGTGGCTTCAGCTTACATGTGAGTAGAGCACAATGAGGTCAGGAGGGAAGAGAGTCTCATCACATCGAGGCCTGAGGATCTGCATCTTGCCACCTCTCCAGCAATCAAGATGGTAAAATAGCAGAATCTTGTCTAGATATAAGTTTTTGCTTCTTAACTATTTTCTGTAAGTAAACCCCCTATTTTCCCAAGTTTTGGAAATAACTTTGACACAGTTATCTTTCTGCTCATTTATATTTGCATGCATGTAAGAGAATATCACAAACTATATGATGATATAAAAGAGAATATCACTTATCAACAACCACAGGTGTTTTCTCCATAAACATTATTAAAATGAATGATGCTATTGTAATGGTCTGGCAGAAATGAAGATATTCTAAAGAGACACTTTATATCTCTCAATCAGACTATCAAGACTCTTCAAACAATATATCCCAAAGAAATGAGAACTTCCCCAGAGTCTCATGCTGGGAGAAAGATATAGCTCTGGTTAGATGGGGACCTTGTCTCCTGGAAAGAGATTGCAAACAGTTCAAACAACTTTTAAGACCCCCTTGTAAGATGAAACTGAAATCTAATAAGTTTGGGTAGTGATAGGTAGAACCACAGAATGACCAGATGTTCAACCCTTGGCCCACTATTTAAATTGATCTCACTTTAGGATTCCTAAGAAGGACTTAAGGTATTTGCTGGGCCTCTCTGTCTCTCTTCACAACATGAGCACTGAATAATAATTTTTAATTTAATCCACTTTTAATTTGATTCTTTTAACTGACTTATTTAGGAGAGTGGCCAGATCCAACTAGAGACATGGATTGTGCCCCTCATAGTCAATAACACTATCATAAATACAAAAATGTAAATGAAGGGTTCTTGTTCTTAGGGTGATAACAACCTTTTAAACAAATAGAAAAGCAATACAAAAATAATCTACAAACTACAATAAAGAATTACAATTAAAAGCATCACATGTATGCTGTATTTAGCTACAGGATGTGAAAACAGCATTTACTTTCTTATATTTATTTGAAATAAAAAGCGTGTCAAGGGCTGCTTCTTGCCCCGGTTGAGACTTGTTTCCTATGGCATTCATTTGTATGTCTGCATCCTCTAAGCCCCAATCCTATCGCACAGATACCTCTGCTCCATACTATGAGCTGACAGGACAGACACAGCAAGCATCTGTCTTACAGTGACTACAGCTAGACCTCTCTGCTGTGATCATGAGCTGGGTTCACAGCACCTGCTCCACACTTGGGGAGTCCTGTTCTCCCTGTGCAGGGCATGTCCAGTCTATCCAATTCTTCTAAAGGTAGGACTTCTCATGGTTGCAGTAGATTTTTATTTCTGGCCTTTTCAGCTTTCTCCTTTATCAGAAGACAAATTCGTGAACGGACATTGTACAATGAGGCACGCATTGACAGTGCATCATCTCAACACTCAAACTTAGGCATATGTCCCACGAATGCAAAAATCCTCTATTTCCCTTATGATCCCTTTGCTTAAAACTGGGATGATATTCTGGTGAATACTCCTTCAGGACCTTATGTCTTTACCATATAAAAAAGAAACTGCCAGGAGCATTTAAAGAACATTTCTTTCAAATAATAATAAAATTACACCTTCTCATTTATGCTAATAACAACTGAGAAATAGCTAAGAAAAATGAGAAAATAGGTAAGGTGCTGCTGACCAGAAAATCTTGAAGGATATTTTTAAATGTAAACCCACAAATGCTTGGCTGCTTTGTTAAGAAAAAATTTAGACATTTCAGGAAACCTGTACCACTAAAACCTTGTAGAATTTCTCTAATTTCAGTATCATGAAGAAGGGAAATAAAGGATCTGCAAGAAAAGCAAAACAAGCAGCATCTTGAGAAAGAAACACATCATTTATGATTGTTCTAATTGCATGCAGTTACTGTTACAAAACACAGCATGCAGAAAGAAGGGATGTATTTGTCTTACAGGTTCAGGTCACGGTCCATCATTGAGGGATATTAAGACAGTAAGAATCTAGAGGCAGGAGGAAAGAGCCATAAAGAATGCTTCTTGCTGGTTCACTCATTGGCTTGTTTAGGCTTTTACTTAGCTAGCTTTCTTATCTAACATAGGACCACGGGGCCAGGAGATGGTACTACCCACAGTTGTCTGAGCCCTTCTACATCAGTTAAGAAAATATAGTCTCTCACAGACATGTTGTCCATGCTGATAAAGACTGTTATTCAATTAATAATTAAAATAAAACAATATAAAAAGCTTTTTCTAAGCTCTGTCACTTTTGCAGTTAATTCTATCCAGAACAATGACTTCATACAGTGCTATTAATTGTCTAACTATGATTTTCAGAGATACTTTGGGATATCAATTTTATTTGAGTTTTATTTAGATCTAAGATCTTTTGTCAATAGTAAACAATTGTTTCAGTAAGAGTAAAGTAGCAATGAAAGTCTAATACAGTTACAGCTTGGATATAGCAATGAACAGACTTTTTTTTAAATAGGAAACTTTACTCACAGACCTTCCATTTAGAAGAGTAGTCTAGTGTAGTAATAGTAGTGGCGGGGCTGTGTCCCACCACCCAGTTAGCTTTACCCGAGATAATTACACGGACACTGTATTCATTTAAGCACTGCTTGGCTCTTTAGCTCTAGCCCTTTTCTCGGCTAACT
>NC_022012.1:63148796-63162209 GCF_000317375.1 Microtus ochrogaster
CAGGAGTGGAGCATCACGTCTCTCTCAGGCGTCTGCCCCCTCGAGGAGAGCTGTCGAGTCTGACCTCACTTCCTCTTCCGCCCAGCATTCTGCTCCGTTCACTCCTCCCCCTACGTTCTAACCTATCAGGGCAAGCAGCTTCTTTATTTAATCAACCAATGACACTCCTCCCACCTACGTTCTAACCTATCAGGGCAAGCAGCTTCTTTATTTAATCAACCAATGACCTTCCTCCATCAGTCTGGCTTGGAAGTACAAGACACACTCTGTGATTTGGGAGTGGCTAGAATAAAATCTACAATGTCAGAGCAACTCATTCTGCTGCAGCCTGAGAGTACATAGCCGGGGGGGGGTGGGGAACAAAGGCAAAACAAAATTTAAAAAAACAAAAAGACACTGTTCCCAAAGGAAACAACATTTTTTATCAGCATGGTGCCACAATCATGCTGGAGAAGTAGCCCAGTCTGCTTGTTTAGAAGGACGACTTTTGGAATTACTTTCTTCTACTGATGGGTCCATGGAACATGGAACATGTCAAGCAGTTTGTACATACTGAATATGTCAACAAACTAAAGTATATTACTACACAATTTAACAACAAAAGTAGCTAAAGAACTAAAGAACATTTGTAATCTATAATAGAATACTATTTTTATAACAGACAAGGGTTTCGGAGAGGGGATATGTTAACATTTATTGCACCTAAGTGACCACTTACTAATTTTTCAAAACTTAATAAAGAAAACACACTGAAGATTAAATCTGTAACTTGTTTAATAAAGTAGTGGTTGGCATCTCTAACTGTTCAGTTCAACTTACCAATTTCCAAGAATACTTACCTTGCCATTTTTACTATGTAATTTTACTCCTTATACATTGAAGGCAAACTTTGGAAAGGAAACAAGGAAGCTGACTCTGCCCCCATGCTTCTCTTTCATGATTTGCATATATTACTTCTGCTTCCAATAGGGTTTGTCTGAGGTAACTATCGCGACATTAGATTAGAGGAAGGGACCGAAAGGATCCCTAGGCAAATGACCCATCTGTGCACTTCTTCAGATTCTCCATGACCCTAAATCAGTTCTGTAGTGCCTCCAGTGTGCCAGAATTTCAGCTTTGCTCTCTCTGCATGTAAAAAAATAGTTTGTTACTACTTGTCTGTGATAGGATTGTTGGGTGTATTGAAAAGTTGTTCAGCCTGTCACTACTGTTCAAATTCAAGATACTACTGTGTATTAATTAACTCTACTCCGGAACAAATTCTTTTCTATAAGGTACTTTTCCAATGAGTTGAGAACATATCTCTAAGCAATGATATATAAATGCAGTACATTTTGAAAACTAACGGAATTAAAAGCAAAGTTTGAAATCATTAATATCATTGAAGACAGTATGTTTTCATGGCATCAGAAGGGAGTCAAGAATATTTTAAATTTTGGCCTCTCAAGAACATATGGTGAGCTGGGCAGTGGTGGCGCACACCTTTAGTCCCAGCACTCAGGAGGCAGAGGCAGGCGGATCTCTGTGAGTTCGAGACCAGCCTGGTCTACAGAGCTAGTTCCAAGACAGGCTCCAAAACCACAGAGAAACTCTGTCTCGAAAAACAAAAAAAAGAAAAAAAAAAGAACATATGGTGAAAAACCTAGTTCCCAGTATCACTTAATGTGACTTTAATAAGGTTGGGAAATTCAAGAAAACTTTTCATGAAACAAAACAACAGCAAAATAAGAGAGGAGGGTGGGATGTGTAGCTCAGCAGTAGAGCACTTATGTAGCATGTGTAAGTATTTGAGTTAAATCCCAATACCACAAAATAAGTTCAACTTATTTGTAATATTACCTAACATGAGAACACTATGCATATTGTAACATGCATAAACTGTATGATATTCAAATCATATTTAAGATATTTAGCTTCTCTTTATTTGTCATTTCTTTATTTTTAACTTCTTTAGAATCCCTTCTTCCTCTTTCTTTTTCTTTTTTATAATATATGGCACACTACTGTCATCTATAGTTACCCTGCTGTACTATAACACAATGTGGGATTCCCTTCTGTATGCTGTGAATATATTTTATTATTATTGGTTAATAAAGAAGCTGCTTTGGCCTAATGCAGTACAGAATATAGTCAGGCTGGAAGAAATTTAGAGAGAGAGTAGACTGAGTCAGGGAGATGCCATGTAGTTGCCAAAGGAGAAAGATGTTAGAGAACCATACCAGTAAAAGTCTCATGGCAATACATATATTAATAGAAATGGGTTAATTTAAGATGTAAGAGTTAGTTAATAAGAAGCCTAAGCTATTGGTCAAGCAGTGTTGTAATTAAGATAGTTTGTGGATGATTATTTCAGGTCTGGGCAGCTAGGAAATAAATGAGCAGTCTCCAACTACAATAACACACCAGCATTTCTTATTCCAACCTAATTGTAATGTATATATAACATTACATTAACCTTTTATCATACCCCTTTCCCATCCTAGCACTGGTAATGAGGTTATTACAAATTCCTATGGCATCAACTGTTTTTAGATTTTACAAACGAGATGAAGCAAGTCTTGTCTTTCTAAATGTGGCATACACCCTTTGACATAATGATGGCTAATTCCAGCCATACTGTCATGAATAAAATAACCTTATTCATTGTTACCCGTGAATAACTGCCAAATGTTTACACATACTACTTTTCCCCCATTCATCAGTTGATGGACTCTTAAGTTGCTTCTATTATTTGGCTAATATGAATAGTGCTTCAGTGAACACAAGAGCACAGATATTTGTTTAACACATGAACTTTATTTACTTAGACAAATAACCATACTGGCAATGATGAGTCACATGGCAGCAGTACTTTCAATGCACGCGTTTTGAGCTCTAGGCCTTTTGCTACATACCAGTGTTTCTCCCAAACTCCTGGGCTTCAAATCATTTTCTTGCCTTAGTCTTTGCCAGCTAGGAAAATAGCAAGCACACACTATCATAATTAACCTTAATTGTATGAGGATTTTTTCATATTCTTTTCCATAATGGATTTATTACTTTTCAAACCCAACAATAATAATTGAGAGTTTCTCTTTCTTCACATCCTCTGCAGTACTTACCTTTCATATCTTTTGCAACGATAGTTCTCATGGAGGATTTGATGTATCATGATGATTCTTTTATGAGTAAAATATTTTTTATTTCTCTAGTTATTTACAGAGTGACATAATTTTAATGTTATAAGCAATTCATAGGAGACTTTTCAAAATGCACTTTTCTTCTAGTTAAATTTGACCTGATTATGTCTTTCAATATGCAATTTTATGTAATTAAGACCACAAATTAACTTAAAGAGAATAATTAATAACTTAATATCTAACTAGGTAGATATAATTATATTATTTTGTACTCATTTTAACCCAAAATATAGTTTTGTTACTTTTATCCCGTTAAGATGAGCTTATGTGTAAAGTTTATTTTTAATTCAGTATTGAAATATTTATAAAACTGATAGACATGGAATATAGTGAGGTAAATTTGAAGGAAAAACCCAACACTGAAAATTCATAATACTTTATTTTATAGAAAATAATCCTTTAAATTATGATGTATATTGCATTCCATATATTTGTGGTGGCAGAATGGGGTCTTTTTTTTTCTTTGTTTCTTTTCTTTTTTTTCTTTTTTTTTCTTAGAAAAAAGAAAAGATCTCCTGAGTAAATTGGGAGTGTGGGGATCATGGGAAAGGGTAGAAGCAGAAGTGGGAGGAAGGGAGAGGAATGGAGAAAAATATATAGCTCAATTAAAAAACCAAGCAAACAAAAAACATGATAACTTTTATTTGTATTTATCTGATGATTAGTGATGCTGAACAGTTTGTCTTATATCATTTGGTCATTTGAATGTCTTCTTTGAAAAATATCTGCCTTGGTATTTGACAGATTTTTAAATTAAATACTTAGGATATTGATGATTGAGTTTGACAATACATATGCATTATTGTGCAGCTTGCATATCTTAAATGCATCATATAGATATTATGGGTATCAACTTTCTTTCAGATATATAACTCATAACTATTTTTTTATTTATAGGTTTTCTCTGAACTCTGTTGATTTTTTTCCTTTGATATTCAGAGCTGTATTAAGTTTACGTAATTCTATATGTTTTCTTTGATTTCTTTCTTGTACTGTGGGCCCTTATCCAGCTATTATTGCCTATTCCAGGATAACACAGCATTTATGCTATATTTGCAATAATTTCTGGGTTTCCAGTCTTACATTTGTATCTGTAATATAGTTGCGTGGACATTTTTAAAGATGATATTCCAACTGTACTCTACACTGGATCTTATTTCCTCAGAACATTCTAGGAAAAGACATTTTTAAGCTTGTGAGGTTCCCAGCTGAGTCAGACTCCTGATAACTTTTCTTCTCTGGTTGTGTACATAGCACCTTCCAGTGCAGTGAAAGCTAGCCACTAGTGACGAAGATTCCGGAAAGTACCGACTTGATTTTCCATGTTCTGTGACTCAGTTCCTTAGATACTGTTCTATTGCTGTGAAGAGACACTATGACCAAGGCAACTGTTTTGAAAGAATACATTTAATTAGGGGCTTGTTTAAATTTTAGAGGATTAGTCCATGATCATTATGACAGGAAGCAGATAGGTGTGGTTCTGGAACAGTAGAGAGCTTTAAATCCTGATTGCAGATAGCAGGCAGAGAAGGAAACAGTGGGCCTGGGATGGGATTTTGAAAACTCAAAGTTCATTCCCAGTGATACACCTCCTCTAAGAAGGTCAAGCCTCCTCAACAAAACTAAACCTTCTAATCCTTCGGGAACAGTTCTACCAAATAAAAACAAACATTCAAACATATAGCCTATGTATGGTAGTGTCTTCAGCATTTATATCTTTTCACCATGTTCTAGAGAGTAACCCAAGAACTGACAATGGCCAGTAATGTTTGAGGGTCTATAAGGCTTTACTGACCAACAACTTCAAAAGAGGTAACCCATTCCTGTCACTGAGCCTCTTATTTGTTATCATGTGGTCTTAAGTAGGGACAATGTTGTCCCATTGTAGAGTGTTCTACCTTTATAGAAAATCAAATCATTATAGACGCATAGATTTCATTTAAGGCTGTTTATTTTTTCTAGGCTATATATGTATATTAAACTTTGTAGAGTTGAAGTTATGTAATACATAGATTCCTACTTTGTTCTTTTTTCTCAACATCCATGGCGCAGAGCAATATGGGATTTCTTGTAGGTCCACTTATATTTTAGGATTGTCTTTCTGTTTTCCAAAAACTTATTGATAGAGGAAATATTTAATCTATCAATTTCTTTTCATAATGCAGACATTTCAATGAAACTAATTCTTCTTACCCATCAACATGGAATATTTTTCATTGTGTCCTCTTCAATTTATTTTATCAATCTTTATTAATTAGGTTAAATTATTCCTGGCATTATTTTTATTTTTATATTTCATAAAATAAACTGCTTTTGCCATTTAGGGTTGCAATTGGAGTACCGTGACATTACTGGGTTTTGTATGATTATCTGTTACCCTATTATACTATTGGATAGTTATACATTTCTTTTATTTATTGCAAATTAAGTTATATTTTTAGTTAACTTATCCAGCATTTTATCATTTAGTGATATTGAACAATATCAAATTATTTTGCTTCTGGTACTTAGAGGATCATGGTGGCTTTGCTTTTTAATCTGTTTATGTGTGGTAACATTTATTAATTTATGTATTTCAAGCTCTCTTTGCATTGCTGGTATGATTCTTTGGAATGTGCTATTGGATTTGGTTTGTTATTATTTTATTATAGATTTTTACAATTAACTTCATTGGGGATATTAGTTTGCAATATTCTTTTTATGTCCTTGTCTCATTTGGGTATAAGTGTAATGCACTATGGAAGGTAATATCTATTTCCCATTTAGTTTTCATTTTACTTAAAAAGGATGATATTAATTTTTTCTTTAATGGTTAGCAGAAGTTATCAGTGAAAAAAACCAAGTCCTGGGATTTTTTTTTGAGATGGGAGATATTCATTAATGATTCAGTCTCATTAGCCATTATTGGCTAGCTTATCATTATAGATTTATTCAGGTGTTCTCTTTCTTCTTAGCTCAGTCTTCTTTATAAGCTGTTTGTGTCTAGAAAGTTGTCCACTCTTTCTATCAACTTTATTGGTATAGTTGTTAAAAAAATTAAATGATTCTTCTCATTTCTGTGTAGCCCATTGTGATGTCTCCCTTTTGATATTAGTTTTTTTCTAAATTAACCTAGTTAGGTTTTGACTATTTTTAAATTATTTTTGTTTATAAATATGAATGTCTACAAACCACATGTATACCTTGTGCCTGTGGTGGCCTAAGGAGGGCATTGGATCTTCTGGAGCTGGAGTTAACCAATGGTTGTGAGACATCTGTGTAAATTCTGGGAATTGAATTCCAGACCTCTGGGAGTGCAGCTGGGGCTCCAACTGCTGAACTACCTGCCCAGACCAGGTAACAAATGTTCCTTGTATTCGTTCCTGATCTTTCAGATTTAATCTCTATCATCTATTTCTTTTATATATGATCTGAGCCTCATTATTTACTTCTGTAAATTCATTTTGAAATTTGTTGTTAACTGTCTAATTTTTTGAAATGTAGTTCTGTATATTATTTAGGATATTTAGGATTATTCCACTTTTTGATGCAGGTGTTGATTCTCTCTCTCTCTCTCTCTCTCTCTCTCTCTCTCTCTCTCTCTCATTAAACATGCTCTCTCTCCTGCCAGGCATAGTTTCACTTCCCTCCTCTCCTCCCAGTCCCTCCCTCACAACCTCCCTCTGTTCCCACCCCCAACAGCAATCCACTCCTCTTCCATTTCTGTTCAAGAAAGGGCAGATTTCCCATGGATAGCAATAAAACATGGTTTAGAAAGTCACAGTAAAACTAAGCATCACCTATGTCTTAAGGCTAGACAAGGTGATTCTGTATGAGAAGAGTTTTAAAAAGCCAGCAAGAGAGTCAGTCAGTCCTTGCTCCCATTATTAGGAGTCCATAAGAAGACCAAGCTATATAACTGTAACATATATGCAAAGTGCCTAGGTCAGTCCCATGCTGGTTCCTTAGTTGTCTGTTCATTTTCTACCAACCCTCATGAGCCCAAGATAGTTGATTCTGTGGGTTTTCTTGTGGTGTCTTTGACCCCTCTGGTTCCTACAATTCTTTCTTCTCTCATCAGCAAAATTACTTGAGTTAGCCTAATGTTTGACATCTGTTTCCATCATCTGCTTGATGAAGCCTCTCTGATGACAATTGTGGTAGGCACCAATCTATGAGTGTAGCAGAACATCATTTAGCATCATTACATTGACATTTTTCCCTCCAGTCTTATTTGGTTCCAGCCAGGGTCTCTGGGTCATCCATCCTGTGGGTCCTGGTGCTCCAGGCAGTGTCAGTAGCAGCCTTTCTCTCTTGGCAAGGGTTTTAGGCTAGAACAGTGATTGGTTAGCCACTCCTTTGATTCATAGAAATTTACCTCATAGACCACTTACTGCATTGTGTTGTTCTTTGTATGTTTCAAGAAGCTTAATTTTCTTCATTTTTTCTACTTTCATTGTTTTTTATTATTTTCTTATTTTGTGTGGTGGGTGTTTTGTTCACGTGTGTTTTTACATTACATACTGAAGTGGCTGGCCTTGAGGTCCAGGATAAGGCTCTGGATCCCTTGGAACTGGTGTTACAGACAGTTGGGCTGTCATATGGTTGCTGGGAATTGAACCCAGATACTCTGAAAGAGCAGCAGTCGGTGTTCTTAACCACTGACCATTTCTCCTTCCTCTCATCATTTAATTTGGTTTTAATTAAGTTAATTGCCACATATTTTTATCATTTCTAAGTCACTTCTTATTGCTGTTAGTAGTTTTATTGCATTGTGGCTAGAAAGGATAATCATCCAATGTTATTTTAATTATTTGAAGTTTGTTGACATTAGTCTTGGGGCCTAGCATACTTCTGGAGAGTCTTTATAAGCTAAAATTATGCATTAGGATGGGCTGAGCTGGGCATGTTTATTAGGACTTTTTGATTTAGAGAATATTTCAATTTCCTTGTATCTTTGTTGGTTTTCTGTCTGAATAAACTATCTATTTCTAAAATTTCAATATTAAAATAACCTATTATTTTTGTGTTTTTCCATTTACCTCCCCACCTAGATCTATGGGTTGTTCAGTATATACATATTTGGAATTACTTCCTTTTACACAATTGGTTCTTTGTCATTTCATAATGATGTTCTTTGTCTCTTTTTACTTTTTATGACTTCACGTGCAGTATATATGAGATAGTGATGGCAACTTTTATTGTCTTTTTGATTCAGTTTGTATAAAAACCTTATCCCATCCCTCTCCATAAAGTTTTTCCTGGGAGGTGAAGTGAATTTCTTTTTAAGAAATTTATTTGTTTTTCAACTTCATTTTACATTCCAACCATAGTTCTCCCTCCCTTCCCTCCTCTCATCCCTCCTTGTCCCCTCCCCACCACCTCCTGCAGCTGTCAATCCACAACTACTCCTCCCAACAGGTAAGGGCTCCCATGGGAGTCAACAAAGTCTGACACATTAAGGTGGAGCAGGACCAAGCTCCTCATCCCAGCACTGAGGCTGAGCATGTCATCCTACCATAGGGAATGGGCTCCCACAAACCAACTCATGCACCAGGGAGAGATTCTGATCCTACTGCCAGAAGCACTATATACTTGCATAAATTTTAATTCATTGAATTATTTTATGTCTCTTCATTGAAAAATTAATCCCCTTATACAGAAGAAAAGGCTTTATTGCAAACACACTTTCCACATTTGATAGTTTCATTGGAGTTTATGGTTTAATTGAATAAGATTTAATAAATATTCTTTAGATTAATTTGCCAAACTATTAATTTTAAAAATAACATTTTTATTGATTTGGGGGGCTCATCTTGGGAGAAAAGAAAGAATATGATCAAAATATACTGTTTGGAAAAATTGTATTGAACTTTGAATTTTACTGAATTTTTTATATTCTTTCTCTTCCATTTGTCCCTTGTGATATAGTAATATACTCTAGCAATGTAATTTGTTTCCTTGCTTATTAAGTTAGATTTGCTATTACAAGCTTCACTTTATGGTAAGCATGAGGACTGCAAAAAAACCCATCTTTTTATTATGATAAGCTATCTTGAAATGATAGCAATCTAAATCATAAAAGAAAGAAGGATGAAAAAGCTTTTCTACACACCAATAACAAACATACCCAGAAAAAGATCTTGGACACAAACTAAGACACAATAGTGTCAAAGAAAAGAAGATGCATTTGTATAATCTTAGCCAAAGAAGAAAACTTTATATCTGAAGAAAATGATGGAGGACAAGATTACATGGACCAAAGGCCTAAATGGGAGGTTTGTAACACTGAAACTGCTGGGAGAAAACATAGTCAAGCAGTACTGAACAAAAAGACTGGAAGGATTACTCTCCCAGATTTCAGGATAACCTCTGAGAGATACAAGTTAACAAAGGGCTTTCTCAAGAGTATTTGCTTAGAGATAAAGACAAAGCATTGATGAGCAGGATCTCATAAAACTGAAAACCTTCAGTACTGCTAAGGAAACAATCTACTAGGTGAAGAACCCCACAGAGTGGGAGAGAATCTTTGCAGGTTACACAGGATTAAGATCCACAACACATGAGGAACTCAAAGACTTAATTGTCAAGAAAACAGCCCAATTGAAAACTCGACCTAAATGAAACCTGAACATTTCATACAGCAGTTAGCACCCCAATGTAATTGGGGAAATCTCCTCGGGCCCCACACCCAAATGAAGGGCTACAAGTAATTTCCAGCTTAGAAGAAAGGCAGATTTATTCTACTCCAGGAGTGAGCCCTCTGACTGATTATCCAATACCGGTGGTAAGCTCTAGAAACATGCAACACCGGCTGACTCAGCAGGTTGTACTTCTAAATTGATTGGCTTATACGGAAATGTAAAAACACTGGTTAAAGAAGAGGAGGCTAAGATTGAGTTGTGAGAAATGGAAATGTTAGAATAGAGAACATGGAAGGGAGAAATGACAATCTTATATTTAAATTAAATAAAATATATTGTAGAAAATGCTTAAGTTTTTTTTTCTTACCCCCTTACATTTGTCTTTTGTGATTACATAAACTACTCTAGCAATGTGTTAAGATTTCTTGTTTAGTAAATTAGATCTGCTTATGACCAGCTTTCACTTTATGGGAAGCAGGAGGATACAAAATGCATCTTTTTATTATGACAAGCTACTCTGAAACGATAGCAGTCTAATGTGATCATAAAGACACATACATTAGGAAAGACAGAGGAAAAGTTCTAGGAAAATTCTGGAGTTGTACTCTGTTCCTTCTGATGCTTTGAATCCTTGTTATTTCCATTTCCATATTTCCATACTTATTATCTGGCATTATGCTTATATTCTTACAATTCTTGTTTTCATACTAAAGAGACAAGTAGTTTACACACCACAGTTGTAGCATTAAAACATTGTAATCTTGGATAGCTGTCATTATCAGTTTATGCCATCCAGTGGTTTTCCTATTATTGATTAACCTTCTTCTTCCTGTCTCATCCATTTGCCTTGGCATTTCTTTTAGGACATGTATGTAAATAATGTAGGAAAAGTCTTGTAGACATGATTGCATTTAATCTGACTGAAAAACATTTATTATCTTATTTACCTTTTCTTTAGGTTTGGAAATTATTTCTTTAAACAAGTCTTTTATACCTTGGCCATTTTCAAATTTCTGAATTTCTGTTTAAGTACATTGATTCAGGTATATTACTTTTTGTTCGCTCTGATAAAATGCCAAGACCAAAGCAACTTGCAGAAAGAAGGGTTTATTTGGATTTCTGGTTCCAGAGGGGTAAGATTCCATTACCACCCTAGCAGGAAAGCGTGACTGTAGGCAAGCATGGTAGCAGGATTTGAGAACGGAGAGCTGAAAGCTTATATCTTGAACTGCAAAGAAGAAACAGAGAGAGGGAACTGGGAATAGTGTGAGCTTTTGACACCTCAAAGCCTACTCCTGGTGATACATTTCCTCCCGCAATGTCATACTTCCTCAGTTTCCCAAACAGTGCCAGCTGGGACCAAGTACTCAAGTTCAGCAGCCATGGAGTCATGTCATTCAAACCACCACGCCACTCTTCTGGGACTATCCTAAGGTTCTATCAGCTTTCTCCCATCTTCTTTCTTATTCCTTCTTTAACGACATATTTTAAGCTCCAAATTATTTATTTGTTTAGCCCTACTCTGGTATTTCATGCTTGCTGTTGCATTTTCAATTTCTATTAATATATATTTCAGTTAAAGAATTCATTTGAGGTCTTTAAATTGCTTACATTTCTGTTAATTTTCTGGAAAATAGAGTCATTTCCCTGTGTTTTCTTGAAGTTCCTTGAATTTTGTTGTTGTTTTTAACACATTTTAAATGTTCCCTATGAAATTTCTCCATACTAATTATTATCTGGTAAGTATTGGCAGTTGGTAAAATATTGGTAGTTGGTGAGCTCATGGTTTCTTAAAGGCCATATTTGTTGGCAAGTTATTTGATCTTTACACTGGAGGTCTGGAAATTAGACAATTGTCTTATCCTGTGTGTGCGTGTATGTGCATGTGTGTATCTGTGTGTGTGTGTTTGTGTGTGCATGTGAGTGTATGCGCATATACTTTTCCAGAAATTGTAAACAATCTGCTTGTTTTCTCTGAGCATACAGACATTACATTTATTTCATCATTGGACATGCCCAATTCAAACTTTCCTGTGGATTTGTTATCATGGTACTGTTACTAATTTAGCACTGTGGGTAGCCAAATCCCATATTTTCCTGGTTTTGACTCAGGATGAAGGAGGCAGTACCAATAGCGAATACCCTTATTCTCAAGCCTTTTGTTGAAGTTGAAGTAATGTTAACCCTACCAGTCAAGAATAAGACTACTACCACAGTTTAAAGCCAAATTTGAAGCATGCTTTAATTAAATCCTGGCAAGGTTGGTGGACTCTCTGGCCAGGGTCATCTCTGGGTTTCGAGAAAATGGCCACAAGCCATGCCTTGCAGAGGCTTATAAAAGAAATTCCACAAGGTCACCATAATTTCCATCAGTAGCAATCAGGGACAAGTATATATCTTGACATATTTTCTACCTTCACACCTCCCGCTTACATCCAATCAGGAGCAAGCATACATCCTATCATGTTTCCACATACCTCCCACCCACATGTGATCAAGCACATCCAATGCATGTGCAGATGGGTCAAACAAATTTGTTTAGGAGAAGAGAAACATAAATAACCTTCAACATTTAATTTTAATTTTCACAGTAGGCTAGCTGTCTTTATACAATCAGTGAGGTAGAGTCAGGCACTGAGAATTTATCTACCCCTGAGAAACATTGCCATGGGTGGATCCCCCTCAAATTGTTATGACTGCTGTGGTGGTTTGAAATGTAGAGAGAGCCTGCCCTTTGGGGGCGGGACGGCCCCGGGCAAATGTATATAAATTGGGGTGCACAGACACTGGTGACCTCTTCTTCCTGTTTCCTGTTTCTGGGCATCGCGGGAACTTTGGTTGCGTGAGTGTGTTTTTAATTAAAGTGGTGTTATCTTATACCAATTGGCCTGTATTAATTCGATCCGCTTTCACTTGGCGCTCCAACGTTGTGGCAGATTTTCCCCGCACCTGCACCAGGACCCGGGCGCTAGCCTCAGCCGCCCCACGGGTCCCAGTTTCAGCCACCACGCTGCACGCGGGAACCTAGTGCAGCCTTTGCGAGCGAGATTGGTCACCTGAGGGAAGCGTTCCGTACCCGCCGACTCTGCTTGCGACTCACTGGACCAGCGCGCTCCGGTGTCCGATATCGGGCAGCTCATTAGCCGCCAGTGCCCGTCAAACCCGCACCCTACCCCGAGCGCGAGCGGGCACGCTCTCTCGCTGCTAGTGCTCCGGAGCTCCATTGCCTGCACAGACCACCTCAGCGGCAGACTTGGTGTGATTCAAGGTAACTTCATAAATCCTCAGCCAGAACGATAGATTTCGGTTTTGAGTTGTTTCAGACCGGACCTCCACGTGGACTCAAGTGGACTCTTCCGCCACCTCTGGCAGAAACCAGTCATTACAGGTAAATTTTTTCCATAAAAAAAAAAAAAGATGTCTGAGAATATTACCCTCGAGAATTTTAAGGGTCTTTTTGAATGTGCCATGTGGGAGATCTTACAAGAGGTGTCTAACACCCCACATCTATGCATTCTTCTGGGATTAGTAATTTTCCTTGGCACTAAATGGTTTGACAGCAAGGATATGATAGAGTCTTTAAGGGACGAATCCAGGATTCTTAAGGCAGA
>NC_022012.1:63168459-63171400 GCF_000317375.1 Microtus ochrogaster
TCTCTACATTATTTAGACTTCTTGAGATAGAGTATCTGGTAAAACTTTTGTTCTCAATATTGTTTGTTACATTTATTATTTGTTATTATTGTTTATAGTTGTAGTTATTTTAGTTCTGTCTTATTTAGACAAAAAAGGGGAGATGTAGAGAGAGCCCGCCCTTTGGGGTCGGGACGGCCTCGGGCAAATGTATACAAATTGGGGTGCACAGACGCTGGTGACCTCTTCTTCCTGTTTCCTGTTTCTGGGCATCGCAGGAACTTCGGTTGCATGAGTGTGTTTTTTATTAAAGTGGTGTTATCTTATACCAATTGGCCTGTATTAATTCGATCCGCCTTCATTGAAAGAAAATGGCCCCCAAAGTAAGTGACACTAATGGGTGGCATGGCCTCTGAAAATGTAAGCCACCCCGAATTAAATGTCTTTTCTTTATGAGAGTTTCTATGGTCGTGTGTCTCTTCACAGCATTAGAAACCCTAAGTAGGACAGGTGTTGGTGCTGGGAGAGGGATATTTCTGTGAAAGACCCAACCATGCATATGTTTAAAGAAATAAGGACTTTGGGAGTTTGAGTTAGGAAACCAGTGGAATGATTTATGGTCTGCTTAATCGGCCATACCAGTAGGAACAAGGAAGACAGTAATACTAATAGTTATTTGACCTGTAGGGGCCTGGCTCAAGAGATTTCAGAGGAGGAGAAGAATATTAATATGTGGTAGAGATCATTCTTGAGATATTTTGATGATGACTGTGGCTGTCTTTTGCCCTTGTCCAAAGAGTCCATTTGAGGCTAATGCAAAGAATTTTAGATTAATTCTGTTGGCAGAGGAAATCTCTAAAGAGCCTAGTATAGACTTAGTCATGTGGTTATTACTGGTAACTCTAATGAAGGTTTATTAATGAAGAGGAGCAAAATGAGCAGGGTGAATTACAAAATGTAAAATTTTAAGAAAAAAGGAAGACCAGGAAGTGAAGTGGGGCTTATTCCTGCTTCACAGAATTAAACAAATGAAGCAGAAACAACAGCAACACAACTTTATATCATTAAACAATGTTCCACAGCATAAACAAAAGTAACTCACCTTAAAATAATCTTCCCCAATACTTCACAGCAACAGAAATGCTAACTGTCAACTCCATCAAAATGTGTCATACTCAATCCATGGCTAATCAAGAATGGCATAGCACTGTGGTAAGAATTCTACCTATAGTTGTGGTTATTTGTGCTTCACAGATGATATAAAGCTGCCTAAAATAAAAGTCTGATAGACTGGGGTTGTGCATCAGCTCTTAGCATCTAGTCTGTTCCAGAGGTTCTGGAATGAGGAACCATTATAAACTTAGCATCTAATCTGTTCCACAGGTTCTGGGAATGAGGACCATTATAAACTTCACACATTTGGGTTTTATTTCTATGGCACTAAACTAGAGGTGAAACTCCTGTGTGTAGTATCCAGTTCTACCATCAGTGGATGGGAGCTTTTTCCATGCTTGTATGCATGAAGTTAGGGTACATTGTGTAAAAGCAGTCCTTTGGGCCTGTTGATAGGGTAGAACTTAGGTAGGTAGGGAAGACATAACTGAATGCTGGGAGAAAGAAAAGCAGAATGGGGGAGAGACCCCATGGATTCACAGGAGACAGATGCTGGGAATTTTACCCAGTAAGCCACTGCCACGTGGTGATACACAGATTAATAGAAATGGGTTAAATTAAGATGTAAGAATTAGCCAATAAGAAGTTAGAGCTAATGGGCCAAGCAGTGACTTAATTTAAAAAATAAAAAGCAGTCCTTTGACCACTTTTGCTGTTGCTGAGCTGAAATATACCTCAATATCATTGCTTTAGTGACCTACATTCCAGGGTTCACACTGCAATGGGCTATTTCATGATGTCCTAAAGATTCTTGACTGACTATATACTCCAGATAATTCTCTGTTATTAGTTCACAGACAATTTTTTTACTTAATACATAAAATGGCACATTTATATAGTCTACACTATGAATTTTAATAAACATTTACATTGTGCAATGTTCAAGTCAAAATAAGCATTTATTTGTGGTGAAACAGCCACAATTTTTTTCTTTTGTCTATCCCACACACACAAGTCAAATTATTTTCTTGAAATATATAGCACATAATCATTATTTACATCATACTACCATGAAATAGACTTCTAGAACTTCTCCTATGTAACTAGCAACAGTATATTTTTTAAAACCTAGAATAGAACTAGAAATAGAAAAGCCATCTTCTCAGTGGACGAGAAATGAGTCACCGGAAGGTGGCAGCCAGCGGAATCGGATTAAAGGAGGAAATCACAGCTCAAGAGCTATGTATGGGAACACTTCTGATGAAAAGCTTAAGGTGATGTGGGGGACAGAGGAAGGGGTAGTTCCAAATTTAGATGTGATTCATGAGCTAAGGAGGAAGGACTGGGGTATCAACCAGTATAGGAGTGACAGGTGGGGCTGCTCAGACACCTCTCCCCTGTTCATGGTTGGACAAGTCTTCAGGGTCAGGCATGAGCAGTAACAATGAACATGTGGGTCATAGTCTGGAAGTACCCAGAAGAATATGGAAAATTATGTGATTATCAGCCCTTCCTACAGCCTTGTCAATCTGTATTCAGTAAAATGAAGGGAGAAAGGCATGCCTCCAGGCACAAAACCTCAGGAAAACAGGACTGAACATCAGTGAATGCTGTGTATACCCGGGGAAAAAGGAGTTAGAAAGTACAAAGAAAGTCCGGTTTAGTGGTGCATCTCTGTGAGTTCAAGCCCAGTCTAGTCTACACAGTGAGATCCAGGACAGTCAGAGCTACCATAGTAAGATTCTGTTAAAAAAAAAAATAATGGAATGAAGAAAGAAAGAAAGAAAGAAAGAAAGAAAGAAAGAAAGAAAGAAAGAGAGAGAGAGAGGGAGGGAGGGAGGGAGGGAGG
>NC_022012.1:63171500-63176156 GCF_000317375.1 Microtus ochrogaster
GGAGGGAGGGAGGGAGGGAGGAAGGAAGGAAGGAAGGAAGGAAGGAAGGAAGGAAGGAAGGAAGGAAATAAATTTGGAAAGTTGAATATAGAAAAAATAAGTAGCATCAGAACAAAACAAGTGAACAAAAAAAAATCAAAACGAGCTGGGCGATGATGGTGCATGCCTTTAATCCCAGCACTTGGGAGGCAGAGGCAGGAGGATCTCTGAGTTCGAGACCAGCCTGGTCTACAGAGCTAGTTCCAGGATAGGCTCCAAAGCCACTGAGAAACCCTGTCTCGAAAAACCAAAAAAAAAAAAAAAAAAAATCAAAATGTGCACTAACTCCAGAAGCACTGAAACATGTGCTTGTAAGTAAAATCCACCAGATGATGTGAACACACACGTGTAAGTAAAATCCAGCAGAGGGTGTGAAATCAGAGAGGGCTCACACAATGACTATGTGATCACGTTTTTAAAATCCTTAAATTTAACCACAAATGAATGAAAATGGCAGCGTAGAAATGAGGATGATATCGATGTTCTAACACATTTCAAAATAGAAAATGAGGAAATGATCATTTCTGTCAGAATTGAAGACAATTAAGGCATGTGTTAATCAGGTTAACTGAATCTTTACAACACAGTAGCAGAAGTTAGAGCAAACATTCACACCAAGATAGGCTGAGCTCAACTTTCAAAAGATTCCACATGTGATGAGAAACATTGGAAGTTATCGCATGAAAGAGTGGTAGTATTAGAAGCCAAGAATTATCTTGAAATCAGAATTTTAGCTGAAAATGCTGAATTAAATGGGGCATCACCTTTGCAACTTTATTAAAATAACCACATATCAAAGTATGAAGTCCGTGTAAAATATTCTTAATAATTTAGCACTTAAAAAGACTTTGTTTGAAATACTCAATTAAAAACTATTATAGAGCCGGGCAGTGGTGGCGCATGCCTTTAATCCCAGCACTCGGGAGGCAGAGGCAGGCGGATCTCTGGGAGATCAAGGCGAGCCTGGTCTACAAGAGCTAGTTCCTGGACAGGCACCAAAGCTACAGAGAAACCCTGTCTCGAAAAACAAAAAACAACAACAAAAAAAAGTATTATAGAATAGTATGAAATTCATTTCAAGCATGGACAAGGAAAATCAGAATAAATAAATGAAGAAACTATCCATTGTTGGATTAGACCAGAAAACTTAGGTTAGTTCAACTTGAAGCTTAACAAAAATACCAGAAGTGTTGGACTATATTTCAACCTAAAAGGAAAAAAAAGGCACACATAAAAATCTAGACTTGAATTTTATTTGTTTTAAACTACATATTGAAAGGAAATACCTTTTGTGACTGCCACATTGGATAGACATTGAAAGTTTTATGATATAGGAGAATCGGAGGACATATAATACTAATGGAAGTTGGTAAAACTTTCTGGCTATCAAGCTATATTAAAAGTTCAGTGTTCAATCTTTAAATCTAGTATATTGATATACTCATAGAATTGTCTAGATGTCAGCAACAAAAACATGTGCAGGATCGTAAGTATAGATGCATATATATGTACATGTATAGTTGATATTATTAATGATGCTTATAGTCTAAGTCATTGTAATATTTAGCAAATGCTAATCTTTTCTCAGGTCATAAAATATAGTAAGTTCTTCTTTATTTTCATAATATCTTCATCAATCCAAATGCCAAGAATATTATCTATGCCAAGAATATTATCTATGTTTGTTTGCTAACAATTCTGTAAAGCAAGTCATTTCCACAGTGTTGAAATTGTTCATTTCTATAGCCCTCTTTCTGTCTATCTGTTGGAACTCAATTTCCCATGGCTTCTGCACTACTTTAGTGCTTTCAGTGTGGTCTTGCATTTTGACGTACGTAGTTGGTAAAAGGTTGGGGTAAAAGAAAATAGACAAGAGGATCCCTTAAAAGGGTGCAGGCTTTATTTTAAAAGGAGCAGAGGAGGATGCAGGAGGGTTTTGTTTCTGTAGGAATCAGGGTCTACTGTTCACATGCAATCTGCCCTAGTCATAGGGCAGACAGGGGAGGAATGGAGGAGAAGGATGTGGATGAGTTTCCCTTTGGGCCCCAGCTTTACCTTTGCTAGAAGGGACAAAGAATGGTAAGCAATGCTGATAAACTTTAGACGATAGATAAGCATCTCTTATGGGCAGCTGTGATCAGGGGTCTGCACCCAGACTTGGGCAGGAATGCAGAAAAACAAGTGACTTTAGTTCTGGAATGCTGATTCCTGTGGTTTGGAGACAAGGGAGAAACCTTTCTTACAGTATGGCCATGGCGGCAACTAGCATATTATCTGGCAGATAAGAACACAGTCTCAAAAGACACCTCTGCTCTCTTCATTGCCTATCCGACTTTTTTTTTAATTTATTTATTTATTAAAGATTTCTGTCTCTTCCCCGCCACTGCCTCCCATTTCCCTCCTCCTCCCCCAATTAAGTCCCTCCCCCCCCTCCTCAGCCCAAAGAGCAATCAGGGTTCCCTGCCCTGTGGGAAGTCCAAGGAACCCCCACCTCTGTCTTTGCCTATCCGACTTTAAGAATAGGCACTAATAAATTAGAATGTCTTCAGGAATCTCCTACTGGGAGAAACAGTAGTGAAAACATTGGGAAGAGAATCTTGTCTCCTCGGGAAAAAAAAAATATCAACTTGTCAGATGATCTTGTAGGCTGAGACTTTGGTGGGCACCTATCTCTTGCTTAAATTTTACCCTCACATCAAACTCGAGGTCACTACATCTCTTTGTCCTTTCCCCAATGTTATCACATGGAACAAATCTCCTTTATTCTGCTTTTCACTATGAATTTGGCTACTCTGATTGGCTTAGTGAAGATGACCAGTCAGTCACAGCTTCATTAGGTATGGGATGAGAACCCAAAGGTACGATGAAGACGTGTGAGCATTTTGCTGACTTTAGAAGATGTGGCCATAAATATCCTTGGCTTCCGGATTTACATCAATGCTAAGCATTCTGATTTTTTTTGAAAAAAAATTTATTATCTCATGAATCCACATGTGAATCACTTCCCATCATTTCCAGTTTCATCATGAGCTATTGATGTTAATCTAGTAACTCCAAGAGCATCCCACATGCACATCAGCAAGCCTCTTTTCTTTTGCACCAACTGTACTTCCAGTCTGCTACACTGACCATAGTGCCAGGAGCCCACCTCAACTCATCGACTACCAGGGACTATCCAAATTGATTACTCCTTAAGGGACAGCACAACCTTTTTTGTTTAGGAACTCTAGAGAGTACTTCGGCATAATGTGTGTTACTGGAATTAGGGGTTACAGGCTCTCCTGCAAAATTCACTCATCGCTGCATTAACAAAAATGTATGTACATTTTAAATGAGCCAAAGCAAAAGTACCTCTACACAGGTCAAGCCTAAAATTAATCTTAATTGTACAGTTTATGTTTGCCTAGAAATAGGAGTTCAGAATTTTCCAAATATTTAAACTGTATTCTTAAAAACGTTTTTTATAACCAATCTGCTGCAGCAAAGTTTTCAAAATTAACATTTGAAAGGACTATACCTCAATCACTAAGAAAAAAGCTCAAAATTACTATTTTAGTTAGAATTTTAGGTAATTCTGCCAGGCTAGAGCCCAGTAAAACCATGCCCTCCGTATTAAAATTGTATCTAAATCTTAGCATTTTAACTAGCTTCAAAAACAAAACAAAACAAAAAGCAGGCACAGAACCAAATGCCCTTAATAGTTCCCAAGTCATAAATAAATTCACACACATTTCCAAAGAGCCTTGTCAATCATAATTTTTAGTGTATAATGCATTTTACAAGGAAAAACTGCAAAAAGAGGAAAGTCAGAGCTTTCTTACTCAGTGTCAGATTCTCCAGAGCCAAAGACTGGGATTCGACCCATTGCTAGAGTAGACACCAGTGTAAAAGACCAGAACACTATATTTCTGCCTGGTGGGTAGCAATGCAATGAAGACGTTAAATGCTTTTGGTTATGTAAATTGCAGAAGAAATCTCCTTATCACTCTTGTTTCTGTATCTCAGATCTTTCAATAAAGCCACAGTGGCTCAAAAGAACTCCAAATCTTTTAGGTCATATATACATACATACGTAATAGTTCAAAAAAAAAACACCACATTTGTTCGAACAGACTTTCAAATTGACAAGGTCTGGCCTACCAATATCATTATTGTTAGATCATAGGTTCTCTACCTTTTTCCTTAAATATTTATTTGTACTTTATGCATGTGGGTGTTTCCCATGCATGTATGCCAACACACAGTATTTGTGGGTGGTCCATTAGGCCAGAAGAGGGTGCCAAATTCCCTGAAACTGGAGATGCAGATGATTGTGAGCTGCTTTGTGGGTCCTGGAAATCAAACCTGTGTCCTCTGCTAAGTGTATCCAGTGCTCTCAACTACTGAGCCATTTTTCTAGCCCCAGGCCCATCCGTTTAGCTGGACTCTATTCAATGTCAGACCTCATAGCTTAAGAAAAGCACACCACGTTTTCCACTAGAACTGACAGGCTCCCTTGTATGAAGGTTAAAACACACAGGTCTGATGGAGGAAGGTCATTGGTTAATTAAATAAAGAAGCTGCTTGCCCTGATAGGTTAAAACATAGATGGGAGGAGTAAACAGAGCAGAACGCTGG
>NC_022012.1:63176316-63184521 GCF_000317375.1 Microtus ochrogaster
CTAGAATCTCCCTGGTAAGCCACCTTGTGGGCTACAGCAGATTATTAGAGATGGGCTAGTCCAGGTGCGAGAGTTAGCCAAGAAAAGGCTAGATATAATGGGCCAAGTGGTGTTTAAAAGAATACAGTGTCCGTGTAATTATTTCAGGTAAAGCTAGCCAGGCAGCCGGGGAGCGGCTGGGGTGCTGGGGATGCAGCCCCGCCGCACCTATTACAACACAGGTCTATGCAGGAAAAAAGAAAACCTTAGACAAAGGAGGCCTAACTTTGACTGGTGGAAGAAATGGAAGAGCATCGTCTCCCTATCTCTGCAGTTCCTAACTTTGACTTATGGTCCAGTCTCCAGTACCTCTGAGACTTCTGTCTCTTCTACTGCTGCAGCCACCATGTTGTTTACTTTACCCGTAATAGCCCAAAGAGTTCAGCTGAAGAACCCTAAAGCACGAGGCCAGTCATCAAAGGATAGCTGCTCCAAATGATTCAGAAACCAAGTTATCAGAAGGGGCCCAAAAGTAAACAGGAAACCAAAGGCCATGGTACATATATTGGAGATAAACCAAGGGGTCAGACGTTTTCAAGAATCCAAAGCAAAGTGCAAATAATTCATTTTTCTGCTTCACCAAGTAGGTTAAAAAGAATTTGATTCCATCTGGAGTGGGAAAACAGGAAAAGGTCCCTAGAGTAAAATGACTTCAGAACTGGCTGTAAGCTTCGCTCTTTCCTTTCCTTCAATGTTCAACTTGCTGAGGGTAGCAGAAGCCTTAAAATGCACTTTTGTTCTTTTTGTCCCTTTCTGGTTGCCATAAATATAAAACATCTGCCTTGATTTTTTTTTTCCAGTGCTGCTGCTCTTCTTGAGACTCAAATTCTAAGAAGAGCCATCTGATTGGTTTGGTTAGGAAGTATGGCTCTCCTCATGTCAGGCACAGGCAGGGTATCTGGCGACAGTGCCATCAAGATAGGCACAACAAGGTCAGGATAATCAGGTTGCTATTGCTGAACTAAGGCACCACCAAGCTGTAGAATCTGTGTCTTTCCATTTCTAGATGAACTCTTCAAGCTTATGCCAATGAAAAAGCCATGCACTTAAACTCATACAAAAATCACTTCATGCTGAAGTATTTAAGTATTTTAAGTTTCACCTATTTGACATTTATGTCATGACTTGAAAGCACAAACAAAAATAGATTTATTTTCTGTAATGACACAGCAAATAAGTACAGAGAAGATATTATATATTCTTTCACAGTTTCCAGAGCCTGGAGTAATGGGGTGGCTTGATTTGACCCACTTCTCAAATGTGTCTTAATTCTATAGTTATTTATTTAGTCAGGGTGCATCTTATTGGTCCTCTTTTAAGTGCATGTGGCTGTTGTCAGAACTCAGAGCATGGGTGTTTTCATGAATGAGAACTCTGACTTTTTGCTGACTATCTACTAGTGATTGCTTTCTGCTTCAGAGGACCTTGCAGTTCTTTCCCACACAGCCTTGTCTCCACACAGCAGCTCACTTGAAGAAGAGTGTCATCTGTCAAGGCAGATGAAGGTCTTTGCTTAGATGCTCACAGATCTCATCATACCTGCTATAAATATTTTCATGGGTATGAATTTGATTTATTGGAACAAATTTAAGGTCAATTTTGTTATACTGTGTGTGTATATATATTATGCAGCTAATTTTAAAATGTAATGTATAATTAATAAATATAGGTTAATAGGTAATCATCTATAATACTCAAGCTTGTAGTCATGTTAGTTAGGTTTTCTAGATATATAGAGATGTATTTCAGTTAAATAAGTATTCTTCAAATCTTTCAGAGACCTTCAGAATATGGCATTTAAAATGTTTAAGAGCTTAAGACTTTTCATGACAATGATACACATCTGCTCCTGGTAACACCAATATACTCCAAAAGGAAGATGGGCATCAAAGAGGCTCCTTATGGAGTCTCGTAGCCATTTGGGCAAGAAACTACTCTTGCCTGGACTGCTTAACTGGACATGCAGGACTCACAGAGAAAGGATTGCTGAATTTGCCTAATGGTGAGATGATCTTTCGGGGTTCTTGCTTCAGGAAAAAGTCTGTCAGATATTCTGCAGGACACAGAAAAATGTGACTGACAAATTGCCAATGTAGATGGAACTGTTTTGGAAAAGTCTGCTGGATACTATGAGCTTGTAGGCTGAAGACCCTATGTTACAGAAGAACTTTGGGTGACTGTCCAGGTAACGAGATGTCTCTGTCGATTTTAGAGTTTTGGAAGTTGCTTACAATGAACTTATTGTTTACTTAGACAATATTATATCCCTCTGGAGTCTTTGATAGAGTTGAAGAGTAGATAGTAATAATATAGTTTTCCTTAATTATGATAAAAGATAAAGTAGATATAAATATAACTATAATTCTTACCTGATATGTGCTTTGTTATATGTAATTTTATTGTGTGAAAGTTAAAACCTTCCTTTTTTATTTAAGCAGAAAAGGGAAAGTGATATGGAATTACCATTGATAAATAAAAGAACTGCTTTGGACTTATAGCAGAGCTATAGGGGAACAGAGCTATATGGGGATAAGTAAGCTGAATGCTGGCAGAAGGAAGGCAGAGTCAGAGAGAAACCATGTAGCCCTACCAGAGACAGACAGACGGAACTTTATCTGGTAAGCTCAGCTACGTGACAATACACAGATTAATAGAGATGGGTTAAACTAAAATGTAAGAGCTAGCTGATAAGAAGTTAGAGATAATAGGTCAGGCAGTGTTTTAAATAATATAGTTTCTGTGTGTTTATTTAGGGGTTGAGCAGCTGGGAATGAACAAGAGGCCTCTCACAACACATACCTATCCATAATAATGTTTCATGTGGTGAACTCAAGGGATACTCACTACATTTTAAAAAATACCTACACCAATAATTTAAAATAATGAAATTATGGCACTGTAGCTCACTCATTTTGCTTACTAGTTAGAATAACTCACAATTTGTCCTTTCTCAAGGGAGATATTAATACCAGGCACAATACCAATGACTAAGATATCTTTTATTTTTGCCTACCACTTGCAAGATTATGTATCATTTAAAAATAAAATTAAATATAAAACACTTACGGCCAAAGAACAATATAGACTATTAAAACAGTGTATTAATTACAGAATAAACCAATAAACCCATGATCTTCCCAAATTGTGTGCTTAAGAGTAGCTTTATTTTTCTATTGTAAGCTTATTACAGAGTCCATATTTTCTATACTTTTCAAGGGAGGCTTTTATAGTCCAAAAGACATTTATCTTGTTTATGATCATAGATAAGGCCAGTGGATTAAGCTTTCAGGCAGATCTGCAATTTAGAAACTGCATCAATGATCAGGATGACCTGTGCAAATTAAACTGAGGTTTCCTCATGCAGCAAAGGCTCTCTGTTTCTGCTGCTTGGTAGCCCATCTGTTCTATTGAAAGCCTCACTGTGTGGGTAGCAAACATTTCTATACCCTGTGCACATGAGTATAGCATCATTCATTTTGTGTGGGGAGGCTTGATTCTCATTCTTTAGGGTATCTACAGCATTTGTTGGTGAAATGTGATTGATGATAAGATTTGGGTTAACAAAAAACACAGGTTCGATAAGACATACAAAAGCAATTAAAATAGATACTTCTAAATTGAGTATTTATTTTTAAAAAGGTGAACTGATTTTTTTGATTTTTTTTGGCATTTTTTTCTTATTATTAAAATTTTCTGCCTCCTCCCCACCTCCGCCTCTCATTTCCCTCCCCCTCCCCCGCTCTCTTCCCCCTCCCTCTCCAGCCCAAAGAGCAGTCAGGGTTCCCTGCCCTGTAGGAAGTCCAAGGTCCTTCCCCCTCCATCCTTCTAGCATTTCTATCTGGCACTCAGTTAAAACAATTTAAACTTCCTTGATTTTTTTTTAAAATATAAAGCTCTTTTATTTACGTGAAACATAGGTTAAAACTTTTTCTTGTTAAATTGTTTTAATTGAGTGCCAGATATAAATGCTAGAAGATAGCATCTACTTTATGGGCAGGAGCATAAACACCATCCCCTTATGCTGCAGATCAAACTCAGGGCATCATACATGCTATATATGTACTCTAACACTGACCTAAACCCTGTTTACTTATTTATTAAGATACAGGGTATTATAACCCAGAATGTTATACTACATGAGTGTTTTTCAATAACTCTTCAATGCACCCTTTCAAAGTAATATGATTTCACAATGTTCTAAAATACCCGAGTAGTGTCCACTACTGGCAGGTTACCTTAGGAATCCACTAATTACTTCATAAGTGGCATATTGTAAGACATTGTTATACCATTAACTAATTTAAAAGCTGTGCTTTCAAGAACTTCATGAGCCAAAATTTTAGGAAATCTGGTTTGAAAGGGTCAAGAAAAAGAATGGTTGAGACTGTTTTCAGTATAACTGGAGGCCACACATCACCAGTTGCTTAAATGGTGAACTGAGACAGCAGAGGGAGCAGGTAGAGGACGTCCTTGAAATAAATACTGAAGAAAATGATGTCAGACCCACTTTTTTCTGGGATTAATAACCCTTGTTGTTGTTTTACTGCTTCATTGGAAGGACAGGGGCATTGCTCCTGGAGTCCACTTCAGGCAAGGACACTGGCACATGTCAACCTGTAGTAGGAAGGCCGCTTGTTTGTTCCCAGCTGCTCAGTCATGAAATAACCACAGTTCTTGGAATTGGTTCTTGCCTTCCACCTGGCTTTTGAGGCATAGGATCTCTTGCTGATTTTGTCAATGTGTTGTGTACTCCAAGAAAAGCTGCTTTATCAAGTTTTTTGCTTGTCTTCCTGCCTCTGTCTCCCATCTTTGTAGAGGAGTACTGGGATTGCAAAAGCATGCCACTACATTTGGCATCATTTTGTGGGTACTGGGATTCAAACTTGTGTATGCTCAGCCTTGCCTAGCAAGCATGTTCATCACTGAACAATCTTCCCAACCCCCTGATATAAGTGTTAAGGAAAATCCTGACCAGGCAAATTTATCAAGTTTGTTCTCAAGATCAGGTAGAGGAACACAAAATTTGGATGGCATTTCCTAGGAACACATAGTGTAGGAAACAGCATACTCTGATACAAGTTTGAGATTAATTTTGCTAGAACATAGTGTACATACATTCCTACTGTACAACTTATTTAACAATGTGATGTAAATTTCTAGTCCTTGACTGTTATTGCCAATTGTTTAGGATAATAATGAAATACAGGTTAGTTATTAGACATCTATTATAATCAAACTTGTATTAAACATATTAGGTATGTTTACAAGGTCAAACAAAGAAATCTTTTAGATAGACAGGTCATCTTCAAACACTTTAGAGATCTACAGAATATGGCATTTAATATATTTTAATAATATAGTCTCTTTTTATGACAATGAGGCTTGTCTGCTCCTAGCAGCACCATTCTACTGGAGAGACGGTAATGGGTATCAAAGGAACTCCATATGGATTTTACTTTCTTTGTGGCAACAGTAAGTCACTGGATAAGATAATGCTCTTGCTTCTACTGTTGACAGTATGCTGTCATAACTGGACAAGCAGGACACGCAAAAATTGTCTGCCAAACATTGTAAAGGTGTGGAGGGACAGCCCTTCAGAATATTCTGCTTCACAGAAAAGTCTGTCAGATATGCTATGCCTGTAGGCCAAAGATAGACGCCCCAGTGTTGCAGAGGAATGTTGGGTGACTGTCCAGAAATCCAGCTGTTTCTGTCATTACTCACATTTTTTGGAAGTCTCTTGCTTGTACTTCATGCTTACTTATTTAATATTATTTCTTTCTTGGTACTTTGATGGAGTTTTATAGTTTTCCTTTTTTGACCTGACGCAGAAATCAAGTAATGATAGAAAGTAAATTAGGTACAAGACTTTGGACTCACCAAGATAATATAGATATGGAGCATTTTCTGAATTTGTCAAGTGCAAATGGACTAGACATTGTTGGTATATTTATTGTAGGTACATATTGTATATAGTCATTGTATGATGTGGGATTCCCCTCTGTATGTTATGAATATGTTTTATTACTATTCAAAACTATTATAGAAACTATTTCAGCCAGTGGCTTAGTAGAGTAATGCCAGTTGAAATATCTAAACAGAGATATAGAGGAATAAAGGAGGCAGAGTCAGAGAGATGCCTTGTAGTTGCCAATGGATAAAGATGCCAGTTATCAGCTGAAATCTTACCAGTAGGCCACACCCTAATAATGCTACATAGAATAATAGAAATGAGTTAATTTAAGATGCAAGAGTTAGTTAGAAATATGCCTAAGCTATTAGTCAAACAGTGTTGTAATTAATATAGTTTCTGTACTATTATTTGGGTCTGGGCAGCTGGGAAATGAATGAGCAGTCTCCACCTACAAATGGCACCCAATATATACCGACTACATTCACATAAAACCTGAGAAATCTTGGGAAAGAATTCTAAACGTAAAAATAGAGTTAAACATGTCTTCAGGTAGCAGCATTTTCTCAGGTGGGCTCTGTTTGCCAGAAGCAAGAAAGGCATGATTTCTTTAAAAGAATGCTTCCAACAACTAAATTCCCTAAATGATTGTTTAAAAATGTTTGTTTATAAATAAAGGGGAATATGCTACAGAGATGAACACTTTACATTGGTATGGATCTTGGTTTATTGATACAAATTGAAGGTCAATTTTTTATATGTATATTTATGCTATTGTTTAAAGTATCTTGCTTGGGAAGCTCATTTAAAAAATGAAATGTATAATTAATAAATACAAGTTAATAGATAGTCAAATATAATAGTCAAGCTTGTAGTCATGTTAGTTGGATTTTCTAGATGTCAGAGATATATTTCAGATAGATAAGTAGTCTACCTTTCAAAGACAAACAGAATATGTCATTTAAATGTTTTAAGAACTTAAAGACTTTTCTCAACAATGAGACATGTCTGCTTCTGGCAGCACCAATTATTTCAGAGAGACTGATGGACATCAAAGAAACTGGTTATGCAATTTGCTTTCAATGTGACAAGGCTAGTCATTTAAGCAAGAAACTGTTCTTGCCTAGACCATTCAATGGTATGCAGGATGCACAGAAAAATGACTGCTAAACTTTCCCAAAAAAGTTGAGATGATACTTCTGGGTTCCTGCTTCATGAAAGAACTGCCAGACAACTTGCAGAACACAAAAGAAAGCATCTGATGAACTTTGCCATCACAAGCAAAACAGATCTTTAAATTTCTTGCTTCATGGGAAAGTCTGCTGGATACTATGGGCCTGTAGACTGAAGATGAATGCCCCAAAGTTACAGAAGAACTTTGAGTTCTTGTCCAGGCAACAAGATGTCTCGATCAATTCTAGAGTTTCTGAAGTTGTTTCCAATGCACTTCCTGTTAACTTGATAATATTATATCCTTCTAGGGTCTTTGATGGAGTTGAATAGATATAGTTTTTCTTAATTATGATAAAAGATAAAGTAAGTATAAATATTGTAACTGTAACAGGTTAATTTAAGATGTAAGAAATAGCTAGAAATATTCCTAAACTATTTGCCAAACAGAGTTGTAATTAATATAGTTTCTGTGTTATTATTCAGGTCTGGGCAGCTGGGAAATCAACAGTCTCTGCCTATAAATGTACTTATTGTATATAGTTTGTCTTATATTAGTAATAGCCTTATTTTTGGACAAAAAGGGAAAATATAGTGATTTTTCATTTATATTTTAATAAATAAATCTTGCCTGAAGATCAGAGAGTAAAACAGCCAACATGGTCAGCCTTACCGACCAGGTAGTGGTGACACACACCTTTAATCCCAGTAGCCACACTAGCTTGCCATAGAAGCCGGTCAGTAATGATGCATGCTTTTGATTCCAGCACTAGAGAGGAATATAAGATTGCAGGAGACAGATCTTGTAGTAATAGGAGCTGTGGGCTGTGTGCCGCCACCCAGTTAGCTTTACCCGAGATAATTACACAGACACTGTATTCTTTTAATCACTGCTTGGCTCTTTAGCTCTAGCCCTTTTCTCGGCTAACTCTCGCACCTGGACTAACCCATTTCCAATCATATGTGTCGCACCCCAAGGTGCGCTTACCAGGAAGATTCTAGCCTACGTCCATCCTGGGTCGGAGCTTCATCGCTTATGCCTCAGAGAGCAGAGCTCTCGCCTCTGCCCGCAGGAGTGGAGCATC
>NC_022012.1:63186797-63196445 GCF_000317375.1 Microtus ochrogaster
GCCCAGCATTCTGCTCCGTTCACTCCTCCCCCTACGTTCTAACCTATCAGGGCAAGCAGCTTCTTTATTTAATTAACCAATGGCCTTCCTCCATCAAGATCTCAGACTCATTCTAAGGATTCCTGGAAGGATTGCCATTTTGGACTAAGGTAGAGGTAAGAGCCAGTGACTGGATGTTTTGTTTTTGTGACCTTCAGTTTGATCCCCAATATCTGTCTCTGGGTTTTTATTAATCATGTTGCAAGAAAACACCCAGAAGGTTTGATAATTTCCAGTCTTCTAGAGAGCATAAGGCCAGAGCAGACTAGCAAGATTGAGAACTAATGGACCAATTCTAATAAAAACAGGGCATCCTCACTTAAGATGCATAGGTCTGTGGATGATGATGATCTAACAATATCCTTAAGTTTTAAGGAAAATTTGGGTATATACATGCCTTCCTGATAAAAGTTTCCTTTCTTTCTTCCTTTCTTTCCTTCTTTCCTTCTTTCCTTCTTTCTTTCTTTTCTGAGATAGAGAAAAGGGCTGTCAGTCAGTTTCAGGCTGGAATTCAGGGCCACGTATACATGCAGAGACACAGGAAATCTGACAGGTCCCAAGGCTGCCATAAAAGCACAGAACATAGGTGGACAAGGTGGACAAGTGAGCCCCTAATGTCTGTGCTC
This sequence comes from Microtus ochrogaster, assembly GCF_000317375.1. Classification (NCBI taxonomy): domain Eukaryota; kingdom Metazoa; phylum Chordata; class Mammalia; order Rodentia; family Cricetidae; genus Microtus; species Microtus ochrogaster. The sequence continues at coordinate 63,187,463 of NC_022012.1, forward strand.
TTTCTCTCAACTGCATTCCTTCTCCTTCTTGAACAAGATCCTGGTGGCAGAAGTGCAGTAGGGCTAAGGAAGGGGTGGTGATGGCTCACACCTGTAATTCTAGAAATTGGTAGTCTGAGGCAGGAATACTTGCTGTGGGCTAAAGTGTGTCCCTGGATCTGGTTCACTGCTGTAAGAGTTAGGAGTGGGTGAAGAGGGTATATACATGGTTGGGTTATTCACCCATCAACATTAATCATCAGGATAAAAGACATGGCCAAGAAGGATGACTTCTTCCTCCCTAGAATGTATCAATCTTAGGTACAATGGAGGTCAATGTAGAAAACAACGCAGCTTTTTCTTGGAACTGGACTGTGATGTGATATGCATTCTCTCCAGCAAGCAGACAAGCCCATATCCTTGATTAAGACCATTGTATGCTTGATAGCATGACAGATTAACAGGAAAGTGAAATGGGCACAGGAATGAAAAGGTTTCCTGGAAATGTTCTCTATGGAAGGCAGTTGTATGGATGTGATCAGGAGAACGAAGCCAAATCTGTCCAAGTGTTCGTCAGTCACCATGCTGTCTAGCTCCCCTGAATGCAGCAGTTTTTTACTCGTTAGGGGTGACTTTGACCAAAAAGCCACAAAATGACCCCCACAGATGAAGCTTTGCCACAATCTTCTGCACCGTTCCACTCTCGGTGTCAATCCTTTCCACGCCTACAGCAGAGGCCAATTAATCTTATCACACACTTCCGATGCAGCAGGTGTCACCTCTTTTATCTGTGTTTGCACTGTGTCTTGCTCCTGCCTCCCAAAGTGGAATTACTCCAGTCCTTTTATACCAAACTCTTTCTCTTTAGCACCTCTTTGCCAAATGCACCTGCTTATCCAAGGTTGCTTTAAGAGCTTGAGAAGCCTTCCTCTGCTTCAGGAGTCTTTCTAGAATCAAGCATCATTTCCAATCTCTTCTTCTGCCATATTTCTGGTACTGAACTTTGTTTATTCTAAAAGTTATCATTTGTTTTTAGAACATTTTCACAAAGGGCAGCTATAGGAAGATTTAAAAGGCCCCTAGAAATTTAAAGGCTACATACTATAAATCTTCTGAAAGTTTTCCCAATTTAAATAAAATTTGGGTTATTTGTTATATTTGAATTGTTTTGGTTCTTGGTTTTTAAATAATATTGTGCAATTATGTATTAAACATTTGTAATTAAAGTTATAGAATATTTTAGCAACCGTTCTCCTTCACTTAAAATAGAAAAAATAACAAGTTTAAACATAGGGTAATACTATTCCTATGTTATTTATAACTGGATTCTGAGGTTTATTTATTCACAGAGACCTATTAAGCTTCCTGTGCTTAGATGTCGAACACTACGATGAAAGACATTAGACATGATGGCAAAGGTTCTAGGAATCTTACCACAGCTTTACTCTAGTGTCAACCTGGGAAGTAAAAAGGGTATGGCACAATAGGTGAATAATAAAACCATGATACACCCAGGTAACAAAAATCTATTCTGTGATAAAATGATGGACATTTCATTCAGGAAAGGTAATCAGAAGCATGAGGTGCTCACTGCTAAATGAACAAACTCCACCTAAGAAGACTTGGGGGAATCCTACCACGTAGCATCTGGGGAAGAAGGATGTTTATTTATGGCATTATTCATTAGTATATTTCAAAGAGTTAATAAAGAATTATTCAAGCAATCTCATCATTATATCAGCATTAAACACTTTTATTACACATTTATTTTATGCACAACATTCATATTTTATGTTAATATTTCAGAATAGTCAATGGAATAGATTTCTTACATATTCTGGGTACGTGATTCACAATCGCATTATCCTTAAAAATAAATTCTCACAAATGCTCCCTTCCTATGCTGAAGATTCTAAAATCATTAAACAAGCGAGAGGAACAGTGGGAGAGGTGTTTAAGCTGTAGTAAAAAGTGCAGCCAGAAAGAAAATCCACCCTTTCTTCAGTCATTGGCATGTACTGCTCCTTTGTGTAAAAGAAAGTCATTAAAATATTACAGTTATATTTAGACACAACTTTGCAGTCAAAGCACTTATTGGTTCCATGCAATATTGACAGTGTCCTTGGATTTCGTGAATGAGGTATTCTCTCTCCACAACGCACCATGCAAGTCTTCCTTCTTCCTCTAAATAATTTTAATACAAATAATTTGTTTCTAAATTAAGTTTTTCCTTGTCACAAACACGTTCATCATTACTTGGAGTTCACATAAGACCGTACAAATATAAATATCTGGATGGTGTCTACATATGACAGAGTGTATCAGGGAGTCTGAATCATTACTTGACCCCTAGGAAGGCCTCGCCTTTTATTCACTCTGTGCCTGATATACATGGAAATATGTGCTGGACGTACAGCATTAAGAGTTAGCTAGTACTTTCAGAGTGAAGCCAATTCAGTCTAAATTCCACTCGGCTGATTTTCTATTTATTTGATTTAGCTTGTGGATAAATTTACCAAGGTTTCAAACTCAGTTTCTTCATCTATAAACGGGGATAATGCAGCTCAATCCTCGGAGTGGAAATATGCTAGTATTAAAATGTACGTTCCGCCACGGATAGGCTTCTATCTCATTTTATTAATGGCTATAGTCTTAGGACCTAAATATGATGAATGTGTGTTTGATATTTGATGCATACATTCACATGTGGATAATCTTAATGAATTGATTCCTAATGTCCACTCAGTTAAAACAAATAACAAAACAAAACAAAAACTACTCAACTATTTTAACTTTCAATGTGTTCCCACAGGATGTTGCTATTATTATTTATTTTCAAGGAAGAACTGAGACAAGGTGTTTTACTGTTTGCTAGAATATGGACTAGGGAGAATTTAAACCCAACTAGACAGATTTGAGGGTCCACACTTGAAATCTCAATGATGTTACAGTACTAAACCAGGCTGAAATGGTGTTGCTGAAGAAAGGGCTGTGCTTATTACAAGAGAGTCACTGAAAGTAGAATTTCTTTTATCCCTCTGGTTATTATTCCTGTTGATTTTTTTATTTAAGAATTATTTTTGAAGATCCGTCTGTAAAGATACTTGCCTCCAAGGCTGACATCCTCATCTTAGAATCCACGTTCGGGAAAGAGAGAACTGACTCCTGGAAACTTCTCTCTAACCTCATCTAAACAATAACTCAACACAACTAACTAAATAAAATGTAATAAAATATTTAGTAAAAAACAAAATTATTTTTTTATAATGTTAGCACATGAAGCAATGCATTTCATTGTCATCGTACTTTGTTCTTGTTTATCATCTTATCTCCTTTGTTGGCACCCTTCTTCACAACAAATACTGTTGTCATCTCTTTTTACATCATATGTATTCCATTACCCTCTTTAGCTCCATTCCCTTTCCTCAAGATTTGTTCCATTCATAGTCTGTCTACTTTCGTGTCCTATGTATACATGCATACACACACATACATATATGTATATATACAAATCTATTCTGTGTATATATATGTTATATATGTGAAAGAAAAGTGCAACAGTTATCCTTATGAATTTAACAGATTTCAGTTAACATAGTGTTCTCTGGTTCCATCCATTTTCTGCAGCATCCATTATTTAAATATCCTTTATGGCTGAATAAAGTTCTATTGTGTGTCTCTAGTTCATTTTTCATATAGTCATCTGTTCACTAATAGAATTATGTGGAATTGAAAACCTGCTGCGTAACAAAGACTCAGTATGATGAATACACAGCCTACACAATGGGAGGTAATATTTGCCAACTACCGATGAGATGGGTGATTAATAACTTGACTCTATAAAGATTTCCAAAAGTTAAACATGAAAGTGAAATTTGTGAGTCAGTGTTGTGCCCACCTTCTAAAATGCCAGTGCAATGCCTCAGCGGCCCAGCTGTTAAGTCCTGTTTTAAATGGCACTTCTGTTTGTGCACTTGAATATTTTATTTCGCTTTCTCCTAATGTCATTCTAAGTAAAGTTCTGAGTCATACAAACATAACCCTGGGGAAAGAAACGAACTCAGAAAGATTTAATGACCCTGTATATACTAGTGACTGATTAAAAAATGAATTGTAAAATAAAATACCATGATCATAAGTTTTCAACTATTAAAGCACATTCTACTTTGCTGGCACAGTAAATACATGTATACAATGATTATATTGTGAGTAATTTCCTTCTACTGGACCAAGTTCCAAAGATTTTCTTTTTCTGATAAGCTAAACCAATCCTAAATTTTACTGTTGAATTTGCGGTCATTCTCATTGTACCTGCCAACATTGGCTTCCAAAGTTCATTAGCTAAGGAAATTAAATATATATTTATGTTTATATATTTAATAAAGATATATAAATACTAACTTAAAATAATGAATACTATTTACAGGTTGTCTCTATAAAAAAACAGTACTTCACTCAAGTCCATGTTCTAGAAAGAGATAGAAAGCAGAAGGTCCTGGTCTGTAGCCAGGACCAAGGGGAAGACTGTATGCAGGTTATCCGTGAGGGCAAGTACAGTGATCACGTGGATCTGCCTTCCTTCTCCAGACCCTGGACTAAACCTATAATGCTCCCCTCATAGATTCTAATCCCCAGTATTCCTTAAGGCTAAATATGACCATGTACTCAGGTGGTTGAACTATATATTATGAATCAAAATAATTCATGCAGTTTCCCCTTTAAATGATTAACAGATGCATATACTTACTCACTGCCTTATTTTCATCTTTTAGAGCAGGATACAGATGTGAAGCTGCAGTGGATATGAGTATTAAATAGTTCAGCATCTGAGAATGATAGTGCAAGGGGCTGGATAGTATCTTGGTCTTTGAAAGACTCCATGGAGTAGCTGCTTACTCTCTTAAAATTATTTATTTATTTTCTCTCTGGATTTGTGTTTTTGAAAGCAAAAATAACACCTCTTGTGTGACTCATGAAACATTGAGGCTTCTCAGCAGCTCACAACATTTTACAATTAATATAGTCCTTAGTGTGTGGCTAGTGGTATAATTTACCACCATCTATTGCAATAAGAATGTGAATTTATTGAGATTATTTTTCTGTGTTTGACTGTGTACCATTTGTATTGGACACAATATTTTATTTGTACCTCAAAACAACATAATGGAGTGTGTGTATAAACTATTCTGAGACCAAGTTGAACATTTTCTTAAGCAAATTATTCTCTTCCATGGACAAGAAAGTAGGAAATCTATAATAGAAATTAAGCTTCATAACCCCTGTAAAACCTTACAAACTTTCAGTCAAATACTTATCACAGTCTCATCCATTTTTCAGGTGCTTCATCATGAAGTGAGCTTTTTACCAAAGCTCCACATGACATCAATGAAATTCTACTGAATCAATGTTAAATGTAAACTACTTTTGCTGATTTTTTTGTTTTGCTTATTTACAAAGTTCCTATTACTACTCTGTATAGGCATTTGATACTCTAGTCTACTGTAGCAACATTCATATGTAGGAAAACTTTGCTTTCCCACCCATCAATTCCCAAATAACTGACACAGAGACTTACTATTGTTTATAGGTGTTTGGCCAATAGCTCAGGCTTATTGCTTATTAGCTCTTACAGCTTAAAGTAATCCATTTCTATTAACTTATATTCTGCCATATGGTGTTACCTCTATTTCATCTGTTTCCTCTCCATGTCTCTCTGGCAACTCCTCTCGCTTTGCTCTTCTTCCCAGTATCCTTAATGTTGCTGTCTGTATAACCTTATCCTGTCCAGCTATCAGCCAGTCATACTTTTTACTAAATCAACCATAATGTAATTTACACAGTGTACAGAAGGATAATCCCACACCAGTCATAGTTCATTACATTGACATCACTACTCGTCCAGTGAAGCAGGGAAGAGAGACGTGCAAGGGAACAATTGATTAACCCTACTCAAAGTCCAATCAGACAATCACTGGGCAGAGAATTTAGGTATGCTGGAGTAAAATAAAATACTTAGGGAGTAGGGGAATTTCTACACTCATTTGTTTTTCATTCGACACATAAAATAACCATACTTATGGAGAACTCTAAGATATTTCAACACATGAGCTCATTGGCTAAGAGTACAGAACTTGCAATGATTTGGAAAGAATATTAAATCTGAAGCATTTCAAGTGGAAAGGAAGCAGAATGAACATGATTTGGAGCTAAGACAGCCTGATATACTACCGAAATTCTCAGAAACCAACTTAATGGAAGCGGAGATTTGCTGAGAGAAGCACAATAAAGAGCCATCAATACAGACTGCAGCTTGCAGGCACCACCAGCATGTCAATACAAACTGCAGCTTGCAGGCACCATCAGCATGTCAATACAGAGCACTTGCTTTTCAAAAGGTCTCAAGTAAGGGTGGCATCAGGATTACAAGACCAAATGGGTATTTTAGAAAGACTGATCTGATTTATGCTTTGTGATCAGGGAAAACAGGAAAAAGAGCCAAGCTGTTGGAATAACCCAGAAATGAGATGGACACACTACTACTGCTTGTAGGTGAGATGAAAAAAGAAATCTAAACAGGCATGTCCACACTATAAAGAAAGACTCTACCAGACTTGAAAATAATAAGAAAAATGACCTTGTAATGTCATCTCCAGATCAGGATTTGTTATTTCTGTTTCAAGGTCACAGGTGTCTGGGCAGCTACCATTGCTTGCCATAATTATTCAATGTTCTCATTCTTTTTGACAAGCATTAGTTGACACAGAAACAATAATTTTAGCATCTGGCCATTCAGTGAGTGACACTGAATCCTGTAATTATAATAGCTTAATTGATCAACATGACTAAAGAAGTAAATATATGATGTAATACAAAGAGCTAAGTAAATATTAACATGGATAAGAGAACCAGATGCAAGAACCAAACAAAGGACACTGGAACAGTAAACCGCAGAAAATAATACAATCCTAAAATGCTTGTAAGCAGCCCTCAACAAACACCATATTCTGCTGAGAACAACAGATATAAGTGTGCTCAAAGCAAATGAGAATATTGATACCTCTGAGTTCATGATATCAGGTGGGCAAAGACTTGTAAGAAACCAAATTTATCACATAACACACACACACACACACACACACACACACACACAAATAAGGTAGCATAAAGTGGAGGTTCTTTTTCTAGATACTTTAGCGTGGAGGACTTAGTGATTAAAAGTTCACAGTGATTTGTTGGTGGGCATTTAGTTAGTGACCATATGTTTTGCTTGGTTTTGGTTTTTTGAGACAGGGTTTCTCTGTAGTTTTGGATCCTGTCCTAGAACTAGCTCTTTGTGGGACAATTCTGTATTCTGTCAATTATGTTTCTAATAAATGCTGATTGGCCATTAGCCAGGCAGGAAATATAGGCAGAACCACCAGACAAGAAGTAGAGGTGGGTCAATGAAAACAGGAGAATTCTGGGAAGGAGGAAGCCCCTTCCTCTCCAGTCCTGTCCAGACATGGAAGAAGGAAGATATGACCTACTCCACTGAAAAAGGTACCAAGACATGTGGCTAACATAGATAAGAATAATGGGTTAATATAAGTTATAAGAGCTAATACGAAGCCTGAGCTAATGGGTCAATCAGTTTATCATTAATATAGACCTCTGTGTGTTTTCTTTGTGGGAATAACGACTGCAGGAACTGGGCAGAACAGAAACCCCAACAAACAGGACCTCATGTAACACTCTTGCAGTCCAGGCTGGCAGGCTGGCCTCAAAGTCACAGAGATATGCCTATCTTTGCTGGGATTAAAGGTGTGTACCAGCACCGCCTGGCTAGTTAGTGTACATATGTTTATGAGTAATGCTTTACACAAAAATACAGATTGTTTTCATTTAACGTATTTGTTTCTGGTTTTTAATAAGTGTAGCTTAATAACACATCTGGTCTTATAATTGAGACAAGTCCACATGAATTTAGCAAGTAGCCATTTGATCACTACCCTGTGATGAAGCAGCAACTATTTCATAAAGATTTTCTGAATAACTAACTGCACTGAGCAGACCCATAGAGACCTAAGGTGCTCAGAAACTAGTTCAGCTCAATTATCATGAAGCAACTAGGTCCTATGTGTGACTATGAATTGGAAAATAGAGATTATCTGTTATTTTGTTGAGTCTCCTCTAGGATATAACTTTTCCATATAAGTTATTCAATTGATTTGATGCTTCATCCTCAGGAAGCATAAATTATTCAAGGCATACATTGCAAGAATGTCAAAGATGAAAGGTAAGGCTGTGCATTGCATATGGAAAAAGATAAAGAGAGTGTGTTGCATATTTTTTACCTGTTACTTCAAGAAAGACATCTGCCCCATTGTTTTAGTGATCCTGCATAGCTATAAGAAAAGATTATGACTTGGGTGCTAAAACTCAGATTCTTTTCTTACAATATTGAAGACTAAAATATTCAAGGTTCAAGTGTGGACAGCCCAAGTTATTCATGAACAACACTTGCTTTCAGGTTGTAGAGGGTCGCCTTCTTGCTGTGTTCCTCCAGGGTCTTCCCTTAGTGTTTGTGGGGATGGGTCATTCTGTTAGTTTTGATTTCTCTTTTGGTTCCTCCTAAAAAACATTTCTGGGATCATAAGGGAGGGCTGTCATGAATATGACAATTTTTTCTCTAAAGACTCACTTTCAAATAGCATTACAATGGGAACTAATTTTGGAGTGTACTAACCTTCCCTGATTTTTTAAAAACTTTTTCAGTTCTTTATTCCCATCATTGCTTTTTCTTATACATGGATCATTTATCATGCCAAAATCTTGAAAAAATAAAGAGATACAGATTGTGACTTTATTTTAAATTCAGAGCCTAGGTTCTAATTTTTTTTAAGTATTTATTTATTATGTATACAATATTCTGTCTGTATGCCTGAAGACCAGAAGAGGGTGCCAGACCTCTTTACAAATGGTTGTGAGCCACCATGTGGTTGCTGGGAATTGAACTCAGGACCTT
>NC_022012.1:63198154-63220198 GCF_000317375.1 Microtus ochrogaster
CAATTAAATATATTTAAAAATAAAAACTCCTTTATTGACTCTCAGTGCAATTAATACAAAAATCTCATGATCATCACTTCTGACTTAAGTTCCACCTTCTACTATGGTTTTCCCCATGTGCCATGTCTAGCAGTAAGGGCTTCTGGGCTTCTTAATGGATTTTAATCAGCAAATTTCCTCTTTTATAATTTATTTTATAATTATATTTGCAGTAGGTTTTCTTGTGTTTATTCACACTGACTTGTTTTTGTTGTTTAACTCTAAAAGTTCTTTTTTTATTAAGATTTTTTTTCAGCACTCAGTAAAAAGTAGTCGTTTGGATATTCTTCTTGGCCATGGATTTAGGTAATGCATTAAATATAAAGTCTGAAGTTCACAGGGTTCTTTAAGGTGATACTTGGTATTGCATTTTCTAGAGCTCTGACACTAACAAATGCGAAGTAGGTGCACAGTGAACACACAGAACAAGCGCATTAAGGGATAAATAAAGTAAATGAATTTACTGGCAATGAAGTGTGTGTGTGTATGTGTGTGTGTGTGCGCGCGCTTATACGTGCACGTGTGTGGATGCACGTGTGCACATGCACCTCCGTGTTTGTAATCTTCAGAAATACTAAAAGAAAAACAAAAACTAGACAGTTATGAGCTAGTTAGTCAGCTATAGCATCTCAAGGGATCTGTGTAACATAGGCATGTCCTTGAATGAGAACCATGATTCAAGAAGCAGACCCAATTTAAAAAAAAAAAAAAAGAGTACAGACTTAAACAGAGAACTCTCAACAGAGGAATCTAAAATGGCTGAAAGACACTTAAGGAAATGTTCAATATCTTTAGTAATTAGAAAAATACAAATCAAAATAACTCTGAGATTCCATCTTACACCATAAGAATGACCAAGATCAAAAATACTGATGACAACTTGTGCTGAAGAGGTTTTGGGATAATGGGAACACTCCTGAATTTTTGGTGGGAATGCAAGCTGGTCCGGCCCCTTTGGATGTCAGTATGGCGATTTCTCAGAAAATTAGGAAACAACCCTCCTCAAGACCTAGGAATAACACTTTTGGGTATATATCCAAAGGATCCTCAACCATACCACAAGGAAATGTGCTCAGCTATGTTCATAGCAGCTTTGTTTGCCATAGCCAGAACCTGGAAACAACCTAAATGCCCCTCGACTGAAGAATGGGTAAGAAAATGTGGTACATTTACACAATGGAGTACTACATAACAGAATCTTGAATTTTGCAGACAAAATTGTTGGATAAGAGCCAACAATAACAGTTTCATTTCACCTTATTAAGAAGCTGTATAATGGTGCAAATATAGTCATATTCTGAGATATTATGGGCTAAGGCTACAAAAGATAAGTTTGAAGATATACACCAAACTTCAGAGTGTAGCTAACTGCTTAAATGTGCCATGTAGATGCTGTTCCAGCTCTCCCTTTTCCTTACTGCTATTCAGTTTGGAATCGAGTACTGACTTAGCCTGCTCTTTAACGTTGTCATATCTAACCTTCCTTCATACTCCTTCAGAAACTTGCTTAGCGCAGCCCCATCCCTTTCTCCTACACTCTTTCAAGGTTCCTTCACCTCATGCAGCCTCCCCTTCCTCTATGCTGTCCACACTTTATTAGTAGGATGAGCTCTTTAGTTGTCACCCTAAAGACCTTTATGATTTCCCAGTCTGATATGCTTAGAGGAACTGTGGTTAGCACCATTTCACCCAAGGGGTTTCAGGAGGCTCTTTTGACAGTCTCTGTAATTTCTTTTCAATGTACAGATCTCTTCTCAGTTATACAATTCCCAGAATCCCTGAAATGCTCTCTGTAAAACTTTCTCCTCTGAAGTCTTCCTCAGCAGTTCTCTGTGCTGCAGATATTCTGAAATCACACTTTTCTTAGTTTGCTGTTGCTGGGAATTCTCTCCTGCACTGAGCTGGGGTGGTTGAGCTCAGACAATTTGGCTCCTTCCCTCAGGGATAAAAGTTTTACTTTTTTTTCTGTGGTGTTTGGAAACTATTGCTTCGTATGGTTTTTTTCCTTCTTCATTTTTTTAGCTGCTTCAAAGATAGTAGGATAGATATAGTTCCCATTATTCTATCATAGCCAGCACAAAAATTCAACACAATAAAATCTGTCAAAAATTCTTATGTTATTTATATTTATTTATTTATATTCACAAGTTTAATTTTGGAATAAAATGGTGTCTTGATTTCCAAAATGTACGTGTAATGTATACATAAATTGAACCTGAGTGGGTATATTCCTTCAAATGTGGTACCACTGTTTCAAGAACAGTTTTTCAAAACAAGGAAGTGAGGCATGTGGTGGATTGCTTTTATCTCAGTACTTAGAAGAAGAGGAGGAGAAAGACTCTCAAGTTTGTGGCTATCTTACAACAAAGCAAGACCCTATTTCAAAACAAAAAGCAAACAAAAAGTAAAACAGAATAACCTAAATGAACTAATAAACCAACAACCTGGGTTATATATGGTAGCAAAGTCCAGACTCTGGGTTCCATCCCAAGCTCTGGGGAGGAAGAAGAAGAAGATAGCAACGCGTTCCTCACTGAGTTGTCTTGTCCTTATATTCATAATACATATAATATAAAATTAATATATATAATTTTCTGCCCATTGTTTTATTGTAAAACTTTCCAGTAACTCTTGCATCTTTTTATTTGTTTGTTTTTACTTTGTTCTGCTTATTTTTTCTATTTATTTATGAGTAGCACATCATTTCAGTTATATATCTTGTTTATATGCACTTAAAGATTATCAATTTTAACCATTGGTGATATCTTTATAAATCAGGATATATCAAATGGTAGTATTGTCAATTTATGAGGAAGTCAATATCACACACACACACACACACACACACACACACAAAACAGTTTTTTGGGGGGCTGGCTGACGGCATCCACAGACCTGCCCGACACTGGTGGGTAGAGTAGGTGTCATTAGGATAAGTGATGTGTGGTGGAGAAATGGGGGAGAGAGAGAGGTAGAAGGAATGAGTACTGTAGAGAAAAGTGAAGGTGATGGGGAGGCAGCTGATGTGGGTGGCCTGCTTGCCACCTGGAGCCAGAGTGATGGCTTGGCCCAAAGTGAGCTGAGAGCCCTATCTGGCTTCGTAGTTCTACCACAGCCAAGGTCTCTGTTGACTTCCATGACAATGTTGCCACCAAGGGCCACAGGGATGACCAGGGTCTGGGCCACCACCTGTGGCCTAGTTGGTGTTCTAGGGCCACCTCGCCACTGGTGTCATGCCAGTGAGTGGTTTGTCATACCACCCTGGGCTATGATGACTTAAGGCCTGAACTGTTGTCAAGATCAGTGAGTGTCTGGATCCCTGGCCCTACTGCGGCCAGCGTCTGAGTTGAAGTCCACGGCTTCAGTAACCACTGAAGGCCATGCAAATAACGGGGACCCAGCCAGCCACCTGAGTCCATGTTGGTGTCTGAGAGTCATTCTGCCTCCTGGGCCATGGTTATGTCTGGCCTCGTTACGCAGCATGGTGCCACTTCTGGGTCCATGGCACTACCTCAACAGGGATTTGTGTTGATGTCCCTGGCTCCTTTTACTACCAAAGGTCGTGCAAATGTCCAAAGACTGGGCCACCACTTGAGGCTAGGTGGGTGTCTGATGGTCACGTTGCATCCAGAACTATACAGGTCTGAGTGACCCATGCTGCTATCTGGTACTTGGTGACATCCATGCACAGACTGTAGCCTCTGGTTGTGCTGGTGTCTGAGGACTATACCACGGCTGGGGGCCTATTGATCTCTGTACCCTGCACTGCCACCCAGGCCCATGGTATCTGCTGGGCCTGAACTGCCGCTGAAGGACATGTCTGTGTTCGTGTTCCTGTTGTAACTGGGGTCTGTGTTGATGTCCAAGTACTGTTACTGCAGTGGGTCATAGGCACTATGCCTGTTGAAATCTGAGGGCTATGCTGTCCTTTATTGACCCTGGGAAGGCTGCCCCTGCCCCTCAAGGGACACTGCAGCCAAAAAGCTGGCCCTGACCCTCATGGGGGAGCTACTCATTTTCCGTACTCAAGAGAGGCAGCCGCACCCCTTACCGCAGTGTGAGAGAGCTGGCCTTGATGGCATGGGCCATCTCTGGCCCTGTCCCTCTCCTGAGGAGAGTGCTTCCAGTAACCTAGACTGATCAGCTCAACTACCAACCACACTCATATCCTGGGTCTTGGGTTGACCCACCCTAACATCTGCCCCATCTTTGACTTGCTGGAATTTGTGAAGGGACTGGTCCTGTGGAAACGATAACTACAGAATCTCCATGACCCAGGACCATGGCAGGGTATCCAAGAGGAGTTTCAGTGAGGGTCCAGTGATGACCGTGTGCTGGAGGCCAGAGGCTTTGAACCAGACAGATGGCTCATGGCAGTAAACATCTGTGACTGCGGTTGATTGGGTGAAGGGGTCTACTGTGTGACACACTGTGATTCCCAGTGCCACTGGGAGGAATGAAGGGGTGTTGGGGAGATGAGAAAGATGGAAGAGTAAGGAAAGTTTTTTGTTTGTTTTAAGTAATTTCTTTTAGAGGTTTTCTTTTAGGGAACACTGCAGGGTGAGGTAGATATGAAGGGACTAGGAGGTAAATGTGAAATTTTCACAGAATCAATAAAGAAATATTTTTTAAAAATAGGTTTTCTTTCTGGAAGAAATTGCCCTGTCCACTTCCTTAATACATAGTAACAAGTGATTCTCAACACTGTATTGGTGTACGATTCATCTCTCTTCTTTTCTACATTGAACTTAAAAATCCTGATAGCCTATCTAAAATACATATATTTAAATTATAGATTACTTTAGAAAGTTTAAAGGAAAATGCATACATATTTTGTATTCTTAAAGAAAGTAGTAAAGACTCAGTTGAATAAAGACAGTATTATTACCTTGAGTTTGGTTGAGGATTGCCTCATAACACCTTTGGAAGGTACACTCAGAAAGTCTATTCAAGGTGCTGGCATTACAGCATGGTTCCTCCACAGAACAAAGCTGAAAGAACACCTATCTCCACCATGAGCCTTGCAGCTGCTGTTGATAGCTATTTATGTTGTATAGCGCCTTTTGATTTCTAAAAGCTAATCATCATATTTATGATGCTAGAAGGTTCCCAAAATGCCCAAAGTACAAATATGTTTAGCCATGAACAGTACTGGGGGCACACATGACTGATTTGGGTTTCTTTTGTGTGGCGTATCGTGAAACAAAGTTATAACTGCGCATGTTGAAGTTATTTATATTTTAGCCTGCCTGAAGCAAGCACGGCAGCAATTGAAATGCAGAGCCTGCCACTGGTTGTCTCCTCCATAACCCTAGCCAGACTGAAATTTACAAAGTTTAGATGATTGTACTTTGGAAATTTTATGTCATGTCACATTCATTTTTTAAAACTTCTGTGTATTTTCTCTCTTTACCATTCAGAAATAAAAACGTGCCAGCTGCAAGTCTTTACTGTTTCTCTTTTCCAATGGAAAGCATCGTGGACAGAGCAGTATGGAAAGGGGTCTATTCGTCCAGCTAGCGCAATTTAAAGGCTGCTGTAGGGAATGTAATCATGGGTAGTAAAGTGACAGCGGATCCATCCATAAATAGCAAGCTCCATGTCACTGAGGGATGGGAGGAGAGGCAAGGAAAGCCTAATAAAAGACACAAAAGAATATGTTAAATGACACTCTTGCCCTCCATGTCATCTCTTCCCTGTGAGGTGTAGCACCTTCTGTTCCTGAGGTAGGCTTGAATATCACTCCCTTGCTTGGGGATTTTGTCAGGAGTCACCAAGGTGACAAGACTGCAGATGAAGTGAATGAGCAATTACAGAGCTCCTCCGTGGCAAACTCTTTCCCCTCTGCCTCTGGGGAAGAGGAAGTTTAGTCAGAGCAAAATCCTGAATTCAGCGGAGATGTCAGCTAGATAGTGACTGCATCTCTCTCTGATCCTCACATCTGTGAGTGCTCACGGCAGGAGCTCTGTTCTTTTTTCCCTCTGGCATGAAATAGAAACTTAATAAAAAAAAAAAACTCTGTGCTTTGTTGTACTTCCTTTTACCTTGATGCAAAAGTATTTTATCAGCTATTTTGTTATAAAAAAAACATTGAGTGCTTTGTAAATATTGAATCCTCCAGGTTGTCTATTCAATGTATCAGAGTGAGTGTACTGCCATCCAGGACACAGCATATTAAAGATAGTTATTACAAAAGAAAAAGAGAGATTACTCCCTGAGTGTGATCTCTCAAACCCCTATTTTTAACAAAAGAAAGAAAAAGAAAACTCATGCACAGTGGTATGTATTTGTAATCCCAGCCATGGGAAAGCAAAGCCTGGCAAGTTAGCAAGTCAGGGAGCCTCAGACCAATGAGAGACATGGTCTCATCAACATGATGGGGAACACCCTGAAGAATGCTAGCAGAGGCTGACGTTTGACTGCCACACAGGCACACGCAGACGCACATACGCAATTTTAAAAAATAAAATGTCAGTACAATGTGAGATTTGGAAACTTTTTAATGGCTTACATGGAAGTATAAACATAAAAATATCCAATACCCACTGTTATGGAACATTACTTTACACTGTGTGAAGATGTGTCACTGTGATTGGCTTAAAAAGAACTGACTGGCCATTAGTGAGAGAGGAAGAGGTTAGGTCTGATAGCTAGAGTGGAAGAGATTAGGTGTGACTTCTGAGGGCAAAGAGCTCTGGGAGGAAAAAGACAGAGTCACCAGCAAGACCCAGAATAACAGATTGGGCATAATGGAGCTGAAGTAGAGCATGAAGAAACATAGATTTAAAAATATGGGTTAAAGGAAGCCTAAGCTAAGTAAGGCTGAGAATTCATAATTACTATGTCTCCTTGTCATATTTTGAACCTGCCCAAAAAGAAAAGTCTACAACTCACTTCTCATAGTAGTTCCACTTGTGTTCTTTAACTTGTCCTGAGATGCCCCCTCTAAAGGCACTGGAGACTGACAGTTACAAATTAAAGTTTGCTGGCCAAGCATTAAAAGTAACAGTAGACACCATGACTCTCATGCCTGAGTCTCCCCATTCACGTATTTCTCAGTGTCAGAATTACATCTGCAGACTGGGACGTTTCCTAAACTGCACGTTAAGAATCTCCTTGTCAACTAAAGATTTAACATCTTCAGTCCGTGTAGCCTCATATTCTCCAACTTTCTTCAGCTTTCCAACTCCCCAACAATACTTGAGAGCAGCTCCACCATTCCAGGTGGTTCAGTTGGAAGGCCCCAAATGTGGGGGTTATTCAAGATACCTTTCTCTCATAGGGCACACCTGGTACCTTCAGTATCCCTTTGATATGCCAGTCACTTGGATGTCCTGATAGCCTACCAACTGATCCTGTCAGTTTAATACCCCCGACAGCCTTTCTCTAGCCAACAGTTAGAATGACTCTTTTGTTTCTCAATTGCTCTGTTACATCGTGTTTCTATTTGAACTGAAGACCTTCCACTAACGTAGAATCTTAAATGGCAAATTCCTTATAATGGCCATAAATTTTAGCAAAGGGCACTCCACATTTCTTCTCCCCCTTTCAGAAGATTGCAAAAAGGGTTTCCATCTGCATGGTTTTACTTTTTTAAACCTGATATTTCATGATACCATCATCACAGTTGGTTTACCAGCAATAGTATTGGTGTTTCCTGTGTGGGTTGTACGCAGGTGTCCTCATTTTTAACCTTGCCCTCTTTCTCTGCTTGAGCGCCTCCTTCTGTGTGTTGTATTGCATCAGCGTCTTCTATGAGTCTCGTTCTCATATCAGATATTTTCCCCTAAATATTTTGGGGATTATAATGAACCCGATATAGGAATTTGCACAGAGATTATGTGTGGATACTAGTTTTCATATTAGTGAAATAGCTAGTAGCCTCAGTGTTCGATCACATTGTGAAACTGTTCAGAAAGAAACTGCCAAATTCCTTTCCAAATTGTCTTTGACTTTTCATGCTACCATCAATGCAAATTGAGGCTTCTTATTGTTACCTTTATGCAAGTGGTTGAAAGTTACAAGCTGTTTGGTTTGTTGATGTTTTGGTTTGATTCTTTGGTTTGTTTGTTTTTGGTTATTTTAGTAGGTGTGTCGTGGTACATTATTTTTAATTTGTTTTCTCTTACTATTCTGTGTTGATGTTTTCAGTGTTTATCATTTTTAGTAAGATACCTATTTAGGTTCTTCCTCAACTTTCAAGATTGTCTTATTCATTTCTCGGTGACTTAGTGGATTATTTTTTTATAGTTTAGATACAAGCAAATTTATTACATTAAATTTGAAGATATTTCCCCCAGTTTACGGTGTAGTTTTTGTTGTTTTAAAATTGCTGTTTGCAGAATGAGTATTTTTTATTCTAATGATGAAATAATTTAATAAGTTTTTTTTGTTCACGTGTTATGTTTTTAGTTTGGATCTGAAAATTAATTCTCAAATCCTAGCGCACATAACTTTTCTTCATGTTTCATCTGTGAGTTTTATGTGTTTTGCACTTAGACATTTCCATCAGTGACACAACTCAGAGAGGTGTAGCCACATCCTCCAAAGTAGCTATTAGGTTTATTGTGTCCTGATAAATGGTGTTGCAAGCACTATGATAGAAGTTCTTATACATTTCCTCTTTCATGAGTGTCAGTGATGATGTAATAAAATGTAATATCTCCTTGGAGTTTTATGTATTTTCCTTGTTAAGGGGATCTGCATGCATAATTATTATCTGGAAACTATAATCCTAAGATTCAAATTTCTTCATTTAGATGTCTTTTTTGTTGTCAATCAGGTGTGTTTCTAAAGACTTCTCTCAATTTTCCACAAGCTACCAGAAAGTCAAGGAACTGTTTTAATTTGGAGTTTATTCTGTCACCCATAGAGGCCACTCTTCTCCTTGACTCTCCATTTCCTTCTTTCTGGTCCTTGCAGTTTGCCAATGACTGTAATGATAGGGGGGATGCAGGGGGCATCATCAAGGGTGAGAGGAGTGATAGATGGATGCACTAGTAAGAAGTTCTCCCAGTTCCTACTTACGAACACACGCCTGTGCAAATGGTTTAATGGCTGGCACAGAACCCAGCAATAAAGACACCTTTATCTTCATGTTTTTAGTCAGTCAAGATTTCTCCTTTTATATAAATGCTTTTCTTATCAATTTTAGCTATAGATTTCCTATATGTTTAGGTGAAAAAATTTTACTATAAGTGATTTTTATAGCAACCACATAAATGAATTCCTATGTGTGTGTAACTCCGAATTGAAAGACATTTGAATAGGATGGCAGGGGAAACTTTTAGGGAAAGGTTAGACTACATGCTAATTCTATGAAAACACAAACCCACGCATAAAAAAATTTTCATATAAAATGAAGGGCCAAAGTTCTAATATTTGTATAAGAGTATCCAAAATTCCTAAAAATGTATTCCATTGGCCTGAAATGATTAAGAAAATGATGAAGAAAATGAAGATATGTTGCAAAAAACAAAAGATAGGAATTGATTTCTAGGAAGATCTAGGAACACATGGAAACTGTTCCTAAAGAATGGCTTTATCACGTGAAGTTTTATTTTGGCAAGTGAACTTCTTTTTTTTAATTTTTTTAATATTTATTTATTTATTATTTATACAGTTAGCCAGAAGAGGGTACCAGACCTCATTACAGATGGTTGTGGGCCACCATGTGGTTGCTGGGAATTGAACTCAGGACCTTTGGAAGAGCAGGCAATGCTCTTAACCGCTGAGCCATCTCTCCAGCCCGGTATTTGAACTTCTTTTCATTTAAAATAAAACTGTGCAAAGTAACATAATGGTTTCATGGTAAAATAATAACCATCTAACAACAGACAATGACCACATATTGAACACATAATAATTATAGATGTCTGTGTGGGAGGCTAGTCATAAGCTGGGGATAGAATGATTATGTGGATACAGCCTGATTACCAATCGGTGTTGTAACTTTTATACATTATTCTTTTTCTGGAGAATAAATTGTGAAAGCTTTAGCTCTCTCAAGTGGCACTGAGTTATTCTGTGTAACCCAGCTACATTGGCCTTTGTCTCAGACAGACTCAGAAACACAAGAAATCGCCTTCACTCCATTGCTTAGAGATTAAGATGGCAGTCCTGAATAGAAATGCTCACCCTCACCACACGGACTTTTAACTGAACCTTCACCTACTTCTCAACTAGCTTCCTAAACAACTACTGATTCTTGAAGCATGTGTACATTTAGTCAGTGAAAAGAAGAGGCCATTGTGATCTGGAGATACACACATTCATGGGTCCCTGATGTTACCAAGCATAATGTTGAATGATAAGGCTTACGTTGGGTCCCCTACTGCAGCCCTAGTGAATCAGCTAGGAAGTGCAAGAGTCCTTTCTCCAGTACCTGTGGGAAAAAAAAAAAAAAAACATTTCGAGTCTATGCCTTTCTTGAAACTCTTTTATTAAAAATTAAAATGTAATTATTTCTTTCCATTCCCTGTCTTCAAACTTCTCCCACACCCTTCTCAAATTCCTGTCCTCCTCTTTAATTGCTTAAAGCACCCCAGAAGAGGAGCCAACTTCCACTCTCTATCTTATTTCCTCACACCCAATGTCATTTTTTGTTGCTTTTAATTAAATTTGTTACTTTTTAAAAGCTTGCAAATAAAAAAGACCACACCCTGAAATTTACCCAAAGTCTATACATCTCTGTATAATTAGAATAGCTATTCTGAAGCTATGGAACTTCTTGTTGGATTTTGCACTTTCTTTATTGAATGTAATTTTACGAACTTATCCACTATCAGCAGATGAGAACTCTATGAGAGAGTTAGACCTAGAAAAACTATTATCTCTATATCCTTCTTCATAACTCATACCCATTACTTACAAGCAGTCCTTCCTTATCCCCTAGTATTTAACCTTCCTTCCTCTCTTTTCCACATGTTACATTTATTTGCTTAGAATCAACTTCATGGGATAACATGTAGTTTTTATTTTTCTGATATTGTGGGACTTTGCTTAGTATTTTACCTTCCCAGTCCTTCCATTTTCCTGAAATTGTTGTGACCGTATTTTTCTCCCAAGGTAAATATATGTATGAGATTTTCATCACCTATTTATCTGTTGATAGAAAGCAGGCTGTCTCTAATTTCTTTGTGTAGTGAATAAAGCAGCAATTAACATGGGGGTGCAAATATCTCTCTGGCAGGATTTGAAGTTCTCTAGGCAGTTTCCCAGGAGCGAAATAGCAGAGTCATGCGGTTGCTCTATTTTTAATTTTTTGAGAAATCTCCAAACTGACTTCCATAATTGTTGTATTGATTGGTTTCCTACCAGCAGTGAATAAGAGTTCCCTTTCTTTCCATACCCTCTTCACAACGTTTGTTGTCAAATATGTTGATAAGAGCCATTTTCACTACCGTGAGATTGTTTTAATTTACATTTCCCTGAAGATTATGAATGTTGAACACTTTTTAAATAGTTATTAGTCTTTGTGTTTTTTATTTGAAAACTATCTATTCAATTCATCGGACAACTTGTTGATTGGCAGTTTTGTTTCCTCGGTATTTAGTTTCTGCAATTCTTTTTAAATCCTAGATATTAGCCTTTTGTTTGAAGTACAAAAGGTAAAGATTTTTTTCCCATTTTGTGGACTGTTTGTTTGCTCTAATGATTGATTCTTTTGCCGTACAGATGTTTTTATTTTCATGTGATCCCGTGTGTTTATCTTTGGGTTAGTTTCTATGGCACTGGTGTTCTATTTAAAAAGTTCTTTTCCAATGTCTTGAAGGCTATCCCTTACGTTTTCTTATAGAAGTCTCTAGACTTCTAGAGTTAAGTTTTGTTGATCCATTAAATCTTAAGACTTTTGATCCACTTAAAATTTGTTTTTGTACAAGGTGAACGATGTGAATCTGATTTCATTCTCCAGCAGATAGAAACCCAGTTTTACTAGCACCATTTGTTGAATAAGTCATCCTTCTTCCAACGTATGTTTTGTCTCCTTTGTAAAAAATTAAGCAGGCATAGTTTTGTTGTTGCATTTCTGGGTTCTCTATTCTATTCTATTGGTCTTCCTGTTAGTTTTTATACCAGTAATAAGTTCTAGTCTATTGGTCTTCCTGTCAGTTTTTATACCAGTAACAAGTTCTCTTTATCACTATAGCACTGTAGTATAATTTGAGTTGGAATATTATAATACTTCCAATTTTGTTCTTATTCTTTAGGGTTGTTTTGGCTATTTGTGAGGTTTGTTTTATTTTTCTTTTTATGTTTTCACATAAATTTTTATTATGTTTTTTTTCTAGGTCTGTAAAATACGGCATTGGAATTTTGACACATATTGCTTAAATCTGTAAATTAATTTTGGTAGCATATCTATTTTCACAATATTCTTCCTGCCAATTCAGGAACATAGACTATCTCTCCATCATCTAGTATCTTCTGTATTTTCTCTCTACAGTATATTGAAGATTCTGTAGAAATCTTTACTTATTTTATTACATATATTCCTAAATACTTAAATTTATTTAGGCTTTATTTGCTTAGCTTGGCAGTGATGGGGATTAAACTCAGAACCTCATGCATACAAGGCATGAAGTTTACCACAAAACTACATTCCTAGCCCTTAGAGTTATTTTGAGTGGGTTACTTTGCTCATTCTTTCTCTGAAAGGACATAGTTGGCACGTATGGAGGCTACTTATTTTTTTAAATATTAATTTAGCATCTTGCAGATTGACTGTGTTTATTGTGTCCAAGAGTTTTCTAATAGACTCAAGATTGTCTTTTAAAGCTATTCTATTTTAAGTGTGTGGGTGTTTTTGCTCCGTGATTGTTTGTGTGCCATGTGCATGCAGTATCCATGGATACCAAAGAGGGCATTCGATCTACTTGGACTGGAGTTCCAGATTTTTGTGAACCACCATGTGGCTACTGGGAACTGATCATGGGTTATCAAGAAGAGCAGCAACTTTTTTTTTCCCACTGAACCATATTTATTGTCATTTTGTAAAAAAGTCCAGCTGAAGAGTGGGAGGAGTGAGAATATGAACAAAGAGGTCAAGACCATGATGGGTATATCCAATGAAACAGTCTACCTGAGCTAATGGAAGCTCACAAACTCCAGTCAGATGGAGAAAAAACAAGCATTGGTCTAAACTAGTCTCTCTGAATGTGGGTAACAGTTGCATGGATGGGGCAGACTGGGGTGCCACTGCCAGTGGCACCAGGATTTATCCCTACTGCTTTTTGGGAACCTGTTACATTTTTGGATGTATACCTTCCTCAGCATAGATATTGTAGGGAGGGTCTTGAACCTTCCCCAAAGCAATGTGCCTTACTTTCTCTGAGGATTGGATGGGGTTGGGTGGGAGGGTGTATAGAGAGAATGGGAGAAGGGGGGTGAGTGGGAACTTGGATTGATATGTATAATGAAAAACGTTTGTTTTCTTTAAAAAAATAAAAAGACCTGAGAATGCTGAGAATGCTCAAGGAATAGCAGGCAGTGCACTAAGGACATTAACTCAAATGAGGTGTTTCTGAATACGAACTCTGTTCCTTAGGAAATAAGACTAACTCTTGACAATGGTACTTTGGAAAAATAAAGAAGTTTTTTTTTGTTTTTTTTTGTTTGTTTGTTTACTATAAGTAAGCTGTCTACTGACTAGAAGTAGCCTGCAGGATGGGAGAACATTTTGTAGAAGACCAGTGTGTAGAATATACAAAAAGCACACAAAAGTAAACATGGAGAGGACAAAACCTCTGGAACTGAATGAAGAGTTCTCAAAAGTGCAAATGCAAATGGCTAATAAATAGTTTTTAAAGTGTTCAATACCCTTAACCACCAGGGAAATACAAATCAAACTAGTTTGAGATTCTATCTCTAGTAGGGGTGACTTTTATAAGGAAAACAAATAACAGCAAATTCTTGCAAGAATGTGGGAAATAGAGAACCTTTAGATACTCTTGATGAACTTGTAAACTAGTACAGTCATTACGGAAAGAATTTTGCACATTTCTCAAAAAGCTAGAAATCAGTCCTTCATATAATCAATATGTATCACTCAATAGACCCAAAGGACTCAATAGTCCCTTTATTAAAGATTCCTGCATATTCATATTCATTTCTACCTATTAACAATAGCTAGTATGCAGGATCAAGCTATATGTCAATCAATAAATTATAGTGATAAATTATAATGAAAATGCAATATATTTACACAATGGCATTCTATTCAGAAAGTAACCAAACATAAATTATGAAATTTACAGCATATAAAAGTAGAAAAACCTATACTGAGTGAAGTGATCCAGACCCAGAAAGACAATACTGTATGGTCTCTCTACTGAGCAAATAGTACAATGGAAAATTCAGATAGCTCTGTTTAAATTGGACTGAGTGTCAGTATAGCGTAGGTATGCAGAGAATAACTGTGAATGGTGGGATCAGGGAAAAGGTCTGAAGGAAAGGTAATGGCAAATCAAATGTAATATTAAAGTGAAATAAGTAAATAGGGGGAGCAATGTTTCAAGGGAGATGGAGTATGGATGATAGAGAGAATGAGGGGAAATATAGATGGTAAACCCAAACTAAGGATTATGAAAAGACCATATAGAAATCTACTATTTTATAAACTAACTAAATTAATATGTATAAGTGTTCTGATTATACATTTATCAAAATAATATTATGAATGGCTAAGAGATGCAGGAAAAGATTCTCAGTATAATTAATCACTGGCTGGAGAAATGCAAACTAAACAACCTGTTAGTTTGGCTGTCATGGAGAAAATAGCCAGTGCAAATGAACAACATTTGTGAAGATATTGAGAAAGGACTCCACACAGAAATGTTATGTGAATGAAAGTTCATGTATTCACTTTGGAATATGATCTAGGGATTTTTTTTAAATAAAAATTAATAATAGAAGCATTATACCATCCATGAATCCCCCTATCGGCTTTATTGCTGGTAGAAGTTAAATCACATGTTGAAGAAATATCTTTGTTCCCCAACTTATTGAATAACTTTCACAGTGTGCTAGATATGGGTGTTTATTAATATGAATGAAGAACAAAATTTGAGTACATATGTCTTTCGTCTACATGAAAGAGGAGCATCTCATAATTTGTGACAAGGTGTGTAGTCTTGGGTGGCATTTTGTAATGAATGAAATAAGCCACCCACAGAAATAGAGATCTTATATAGTCATAATACACAGACTTACAAAATATAGGCACTGATGCAGTATTACTCAAAACAGCAGAAAGTAGGAAGGTGGTGCACGACCTAGAGATTTCTCAAGTTGGGGAGATTTAAGACAAAAACATAATTTCAGTTGGATAGATGGCATAAATTCAGTAGAACAACTCTATCACATGATGACCACAATAATAAGAAATCAGTGTACTCATGTAAAGCACTAAGTGACAATGGTGAGGCAATGGTTTTATGAGTTGTTAAATTTAGGCATTACACAATGTTGATCCTACATGTGGTGTGTGAGATTATACACAGTTTTAGAACTGCTAGTCAATTAAATACTATATGAATAAAAAGTATAAAAGGGTGCTGGGGCTGGGGAGGGGGTGCTCCTTCAGTAGGAGATCCAGCGCAAGTGCAATCTAATGAGAAGCAGACGATTTCCAATGTTGATGCTGGTGATCTTGGGTCTATGATGTCTCAGTTGTCTGCATCTCTTCAAAGTGTCAGGAAAACAAAAGTCACACGGTAAAATCAACAGTAAGGCAGCTCTTGTGAAGGAGGAAGCTCTTCACTTGAGGATGTGGATAGGGCCACTGAGTTAATTCCCATGGAGTGTGTGGGTTTGGTGAATTTTCATGGCAGGGAAAAGTTAATAGCAACACCTGTTGCAAGCCTGGGCACCTGTGGAACAGCAGAGCTGGCCACTGCTAAAAGACACTATAGAAAGTTATCAGCACATCAGCATGAGGCCCAAACACCAGGAGTCTTAGTTATTTACCAACTTGTTGAAAAGTAGTCTCAGTGACAGAATTAGCTTAGGTGTATTTTGGCAGAGACTAATGTTTTCCAATATGTTCCTATATGAAAATGAGAAGTTTGTCCACATCAGAAGTAAGCAGGCCTATACCATGCTATACCATGGTATGAGAATGGGAGGGCTTTTTGTAAAAAAAAAAAAAATCAATACAAGTAAAATAACATTTCATCCAAATTCAAGTGAATTTTTAAAATAAATCTAGTTAAGCCAATGGCTTTTAAACTTTATTTTTGCAGATTCTAGGTATACATGAATGCATTATCTACTTTTGTAATGATTGAAGTATGTAGTCTCTGTGCAATCCTTTTCAACTCACACCTAGTACAAAGTGTATTTGCCATTTCAAACATATTAACTCAAGTTGGAAATTTAATGTATAGAAAGGTAATCATTTTTCAGTTTCAGAACAATAAATTTGCTATTGCCCAAAATACTCTAAGAGAAATTTCTAAAAATAATTTGTTTTCTCTTCTTCACTAACATTAAAAAATAATTGCTAGTTAATAGTTGATTTATTATAATATAACTATATAATCTAAACATTTTCCATATGAAGTATAACTACAGATAGGAAATTAAATCTAAACAGACCTTAGCTTTGTTTTCAATAGGCTTAGTGACAGGGAACAAAACAGATTTCCAAGGCAGTGTTAGCTGGTGCAGATGGGTGATGAAACTGGTGGATCTAGAATTATTTTAGTTCTTCATTCGTTTTGGTATTTCACTCCCTTATTGACTCTACATCTGGGTGATAAAGGCAGTTGCCATGGGACGTGGGTCAAATAGAATATCTAAACTACAAAACAAATGCTTGCGAGAAACTTGGTCATAAGCTAATGGGCATTCTAGTTTCCAGGCTTCCCTATGAAGACTACAATGCAAGCAAAATCTAATATATGCTAGAGTAATCATTCTCCCTTTATAATTAATTATTCTTCCTCTTCTTCTATCCCACTTTCCTTCCCTTGCTTCTTTTCTTCTTTCCTTCCTTTTCCTCTTTGCCTCCCTTATCAATTGCTTTATCCATTGCTATGACAATGAGCCCCACAAAAGCAATGTAAGAGGTTGGATTCAGGCTCAGTTTGAGAGATGGTCCATCTAGAAAGGAAGCCAAGGCAAGGGGAGCTTGAAATGTGTGATCACACTGAATCCACAATCAGGAAGCAAGGAGGGATAATATCTTCTGCCCAGTTCCCCTTCTTTTTGTTCCATCCAGGATCCTATCCAGTATGTGATGTGGTAGAGTCTTCTGTTTTGTGTTGATTTCATTGCTTAAATAAAGAGACTGCCTTGGCCCTTTAATAGGACAGAAAATTAGGTAGGCAGAGTAGACTGAACAGAATGCTGGGAGAAAGAAGCCAAGTCAGGCAGTAGCCATGATTCTCCCACCTGAGACAGATGCAGGTTAAGATCTTTCCTGGTAAGCCACACCTCTTGGTGCTACACACATTATTAAATATGGGTTAAAGCAAGATGTGAGAATTAGCCAATAAGAGGCTATAGATAACGGGCCAGGCAATATTTAAAAGAATACAGTTTCCATGTAATTATTTTGGGTAAAGCTAGCCAGTGGCCGAAAACTGGGTGACGGGAAGCAGCCCGCTGCTCCAACTACACATATGGTGATTCTGCTTAACTAGGGTTAGTCTTCCTACTTCAGCTAACCTAATTTAAAAAAAAAAAATCTCCCACACACATGGCAAAAGATTGTTTCCATAGTGATTCTAAATCCTGTGAGGTTGACAGTCAAAGTTAACCATCATGATTTCTCTCCTCTCTTTCTTCCTGCATCTGTAATAATTATTGATGGATAGCAATAAGTAAATTAGATGTTTGGAGAGGTTATATTTGCTGAAGATGTACTCACACTGTGTATTCTGCTCCATTGATTTAAAAAATTACAGACTTGTCAAGTATTCATATTAAGTGTTGATGAAGAATATTTTTCAGATGGATGAAATGCATACATTACAAATGTAAAGTTTTCTCTGTAAAAATTATGTGCAGTGTTCTGCACATTATTGATTCTCATTTAGCATATTTTACCAAGCTATAGATCAGTTTTCTGAGTTATTAAAAATAGTTATTTGCCTTATAATTCTTGAATTGCCATGTCAGCAATATCATGATTAAAAAATATATCAAAAGCAAGCATAGAGCTGGTAAGATGACTTAGGGGATAAAAGTGTTATTATGTACCTTGAGGACTAGAACTCAATCCATATTGAGCATGTTTTAAAAAATCTGAGTGTGATTTTACTTTCAATTTCAGAATTCCTAAAGCAATATGGAGGTGGTGGTGAGAAAGGATAAACTTCGGAAGCTTGAGGACCAGCTGGAGTACACAGTACAGCAGCAACAAGAGGAACCCTGCCTCAACAATGTGGAAGGAGAGAATGGACCCTTGAATAATGCTCTCTGATCTCACCCTGCAGCCTGAGATATTTACTTCCTACTCACTCATCATACGCACACCAACAAAAGAAAGCATATATAAAACGACTATAGTTATCTCTGAAATCTACTGCTTTTTTTTGCATCTGAACTGCCTATTTTAACTTATAATAGAATCCTCTCTTACACAAAATATAGAGCCTTAGCTCTTTCTTTCTCACGTTTTCCCTTCTGCTAGAATACATTTTCATTACTGAGTTTATCAGTCCTATATCATTACTGTATCCTGTGAAATACTCAATTTACCTATGTTATTAAGTTTAATGTCTGCTTTTTATCATCAGGATGTTGGTTCCATAATCTTCATACAGTGAATCAGAGAATAACCTTGGAATGTTATAGAAACTGTACGTTTTTAAACTATATTATTTTACTACTTGAGAAATTTAGATTTTCATAGAAAACTGTTGGTATACAAAAGAATTCCACAATTGCCCAGAATGAAGTATAACAGAAGCTTATTTATCCAGGGATAAACTCACTGAAAGGGTAGCACTGTGTGTGCACTGGGAACTAGAACCAAATCCAGCAGCCAAGAGGCTTGTGCATGCTTTTCATCTGCATTTATAGTACTTGAGACCATGACCAAAGTGGGACAATATCTTAAAGGCTATTGGCCTAAGGAGTTTCTACAGAACCTCCCCATTTTGTCTAAATAAGAGAGGTCTAAGCCTAATGCAAAAGAATATACAATAAGAACAAATATCAAATATTATCCAGGGAAAAGAAGAGGCAAAAGCATACTTAAAAGTTTAGAAGTACAACCAGTATGAATAACATCAAACAATAAACATATGCTAAATGTTTCAATAGTTACCCTATTCTAAGGAGTCAAAGTCTTATGTTAAAAATGGCTTAGCTAAGTCATGAGAGGAAAGAAACTATGACTATCTAATCTTCACTCCATCAAAAATCTTTTTGCTTTAGTTAACAGGAAGTGCAATCAAGCAACTTCCAAAAGATGCAAAAAATGACAGATAACCCGCTACCTGAACAATCACCCAAAATTTCATTTGCAACTTCGGGGCAACCAACTTTGGCTAAGGCCTAGAGTTTGTTGACAGACTATTTTCAGAGAAAGGAAAATTTGAAAAACCATATTACCTTGTCTTAGCAAGATTTAGCAATCTTTTTGCTTGTATCCTGCTTGTCCAGTCTGGACACTGTATATTTTGTCAGTGATGGAGGCAGGAATAGTTCTTTGCCCAAAGGCCAGTTTTGACAAGAAGAAAACAAGCTCCAAATGTCTTTGGATCCCAACATTCTCTCAGGAATAGATCATTGCTGCCAGGAGCAATCATGTCTCATGTCGACAGAATCCTAAATTATTTAAATGCCATATTCTACAGTTCTTTGAAGTGTTTGGTTACCTGTCTATGTGGAATACAATCTCTACACATTTAACAAACCTGATTAGTCTAGCTTTAAGTATGGCAAATATGGATGACTATTTACCTGCAATTCTTAATACCTATATACTCTAAAGACTAAGGCTTCATATTAAAAAAATTAAACAATCTTTAAACAACTGTACAGCAGATGAGGACAATGACCTCAAAGTGTAAACAAAGTAGAATTGTATAATACAATATGATAAATATATACTCAAATTGCATCAATATGCAAAATATCTTAAGCAGAAGTAGAAACATGTATGCAGACAATATGACAAAATAACTTTGCATAGGTGCACAAATATTGTAAGCAGAAATAGGAACATATTCAATATAGCAAATATAATTTGAATTTGTATCAATATACAAGAATCTGTACATATGTAAATTGTCTATAAATAATAGCTCATAAGTAATCTCACTGTTACTCACTATGATTATTAGTGTAAGTTCACACTAATCTGCCAATTATCCTATTCCATTCATTTCCCTTTATTTTTTTTTCAAGAAAGTTCCTGAGCCTACTTCATTTCTACCCCCAAGCCTATACCAGTTATAACCAATGCCTAATAGATGTCCCTAACTCTGAGGAAAAACTTTATTGGGAGAGGGACTTTGTCTTTTAGAAATACTTCCAGATATCATGGGGGGGGCGATGTTATTTCTATGGGATCCTGTAAAAACTAAAATAATAATTAAGTTTCAAGATTACTGTATGGCATAATTACAAATAGTCTCTCAGTAGTTGGTAGGGCTTTTCTGAAGTTCTTATTTGAAGTTATGGCCAGAACTTTGTAAGAAGGTGCACCATCTCAGCTATCCAAGTTGGAATCACCTTGGCAGTTCGTAACCCAAAACCAATCTTAAAGTAGTGATATCAGCATAATGAAATCATATCCACCAGGTGGAATCGTTATTGGGGGGGGAATATTTTTCTTCAAAACTTCAAAGATTACAGCAGGAAAATGTATTATTCATTGTGGAAAATTTAAACATTTATTCATATAGACATATTCAGTGAAAGGTACCATAAATATAAAAATAGATATATGGAGAAGTAAAAAGTTTTTGAAAGCAAAGTTTTGATAATAGTAGTCCCTAAATTTTATCTTTCTTCTGTCCCATACCAGGTGGATCCTGACATGAGACAGAAACTCTGAATGTTTCTTTTAACAACATGCTTGGATTTAGAGGATAGCCACTGTCCAACTCAAAGCCAGCTTTGATTTTTAAAAAATGGCAACTACTATTATATGTATGTCAGTAAGATCATACCCTGAAAATGATATGGATATCATAAGTCAGATTTCTCTTTGTTTGGTGATTCTTTCTGATAGCTATCTTTAGGCATCTAGAAGTCCAAGGTCTCTTGACTTTTCAAAGATGGGTATTTTCCTGCAAAGACAAGAACAGAACTTTGGTCCAACCACTATAAGGTTCCCTTACAACCTGTAGGATTGTCACCTCTGTGGATAAGCTGTCATTTTCTTTGCCAAGAGATTTTCCTTTTCAAACCAAATCTTTATTAATTTTGATGGTATTCATGGCTTTTCTTCTCCTGTGGAAACAAAAGTGAAACCTCTTTCCCAATGTAACACATCTCCTGCTTTCCTTTCTGAGGTCAGTATGTCCTTTGTAATACATGGACTGATATAATTCAGAAGTATTTTTATTATTATTATCCAATGTCTCTCTGCAGCCATTGTTCATTTCTCATTAGTGTTAAGAAAATTCAAGATCAATAAAGCATTATGCAATCTTTTTCTGGGGGTATTTTTAATCATTTTCTGTTTATTTGTTTATTCTGCCCTATTATAGGCTGACACAGCTTCTTTTATTAACCAATGGTAGTAAAACTTGTTCACAGTGTACTGAGGGAATCCCACATCAGAAAACATTTTGAGTAATCTCTCCTCCATTCTGTTCCCTCCAATTCCTTTGCTATCTCTTTTTACTTCCAATGCCATGCGCTCTGTTTTGGTTTGTTTCTTTTCCAGTTGTCAGAACTTTATGACCTTTTGATCTGAACGGCTATGCCATTTCCTTTTTCTTTTTTCCTTTTTTTTCAGTTTTTTTTATTGAGAAAAGGAAAAAAAAAACAAGTTTCTGCCTCCTCCCAGCCTCCCATTTCCCTCCCCCTCCTCCCACCCTT
>NC_022012.1:63224775-63235610 GCF_000317375.1 Microtus ochrogaster
TTGGCGTCTGCCCATCTCTTCTTCCAAATGCTCCCTTATGGATCTTCTTTTACCGGATCAGGTCTCCTTGCCTACTGATGTACCTTCCCAGTGCTGGATCTCCCCAGTGATGGCTCTCCCCAATGTTTGCTCTCTCCAATGTTGGCTCCCCTGGCGCCGAAAGATCAGGTCTCCTTGCTGGATGCTTAGCTCATGAACAAAGAGCCTACCTTGCTTGGTGCAGGCAGGCTATAGGAACAAAGGAACTCCCGCCCGCTTGGGTGCCCTGAGCATTCCGACCCAGTGCCCAGACAGGCTGGCTGTGTGATGCTATGAGTCGAAAGAGGACAGTGAGGCCGAAGTGGGGAGGGTTCTGGATGAATGGTGGGTGAGATAGGAAGAAAGATGCAGTATGCAGGGAGTAGAGGCCCTGCAGAGAGCCCAAGAAGGATAGGGGGTTGAGGAACTTCTGAGTTCCCTGTCCCAGGGTGCCGCCGCGGGGTCAGACACTCACCCCAATGTTGGCTCCCCTGGCGCCGAAAGATCAGGTCTCCTTGCTGGATGCTTAGCTCATAAACAAAGAGCCTACCTTGCTTGGTGCAGTCAGGCTATAGGAACAAAGGAACTCCCGCCCACTTGGGTGCCCTGAGGATTCCGACCCAGTGCCCAGACAGGCTGGGCTGTGTGTTGCTATGAGTCGAAAGAGGACAGTGAGGCCGAAGTGGGGAGGGTTCTGGATGAATGGTGGGTGAGAGAGGAAGAAAGATGCAGTATGCAGGGAGTAGAGGCCCTGCAGACTCTTTTTTCCTTTTTATTTTCCTTTTTAGACAAGGGCTCACTATGTAAACTTGGCAAGCCTAAAACTTGCTATGTAGAGCAGGCTTCTTGAACTCACAAAGAGTTGCCTGCCTCTGTCTCCCAAGGGTTGTGATTAATGGCACGTACCATCACATCTTGGTTTCAATAGCTAAAATTCACTTTTTCAGTGCAGTGTACCATTTTTATTTTCAAAACTGTCAAGCACATTTGCTTACATAGCGTTCTCTCTTCAAACTTCTCTAACTATTCTTTGGTATATGCTTAATTAGATGTTAGTTCACCTATAATGAAAATAATATAGAATATATCTCACAATTTTACTTTGTATAGATTTTCATTAAATGATAATTATATTCCCATTCTCAAGCTTTTATAGTTTCCCATATGTACTTGGCATTATGAAGGAATATGATTCCTTGGGAAAACAGCCGTAGAACTCATGAAATAAAGATTGTTCTTAAAATTCCAATTTGGCATTATTGTTTTGTCTATATTAGAATTAAATTGGTAAGCTACAAACAAAAAGGTCTCTTAATAACCCTTAAAAAGAGAGAAAATGAGGAGGAGAATCCCAAGAACAGAGCTGGGACTAGGCACACTGGCTAAGAAAATAACTCCTCAATGTAGCATCTTACATGAAAGTACCAAGAGATATCATGAGCTATTTGAACCAGTACTCTGGTTCAGTTGTTAGTAATAGAAACTGCACTGCTATTGGAGTTACTAACATCTGAGGGAGATGAACTATCCACCACGCTGTAAGAATAATAGTTGCCAATGTGGGCTTGTTATACGTTTACTTTAGATACATGATGGGTGAGTGCCTATAGAGGGCCATTCTTAATCACACTGCAGTGATGTGGTTCTCTCTGCTTTTAATGAGCTCTTTCAGACCTTCCTTTTGTTGTTGTTTTCAGTAAATCCTTAATGGTCTCAAATTCTGTGTTCAGACAGCTCTTCTCTTTATTATTTTTCATTACGGCAATCATCACAGCATGTGGATAAGATTGAGTTGCAGGAATATTTCAAGTTTTGCTAAGGCCCCTCGATTAATCAGTAGAACATCAGTTTTAATGTAGATGTGATGCATCCTTCTAGGAGGGATTCTCTGTGTCCCACTCAGAGTCAGGAAGATAAGACAGAAAATGCGATCCACATCTGGGTTTACGCTGCTGAGTATGGAAATTCCTTCATAGTAGGCTCAGACAATCTAAACAGTTGATGAGGGGAGTTTTCACAAAATGTTCACTCCTGTGCAATATTGGTCTACAAAGACAGTCTTCCTCCATGACTGGATACCTTTGCAGTTGACTCCACAAGGCTTGCTATTTTTGAGGGAAGTCCCTTACAGCATAATTGAGGGGGGGGGGGTTGTATTTATTTTGGCTTAAAGAATGAAACTTTGCCCTCCTTTTTTTTCTCAAGGTTTGTGTGAATAAAATTTAGTTTTCCAGAACATGAGCTACTACTTGAAAAAACATGGATAGTACATTATAAGATAATTTTAATGTTTTAATTTTATTTTGAGAACATCATATATGTGTACTACATCTATATCGCCCCAGTTCTTCTATGATCCTCCAACTACTCCTGTGCCACCCCTTCTCCTTCCCCAATTCACACATTCTTCTTTCATTATTTTACTATTATATAGGTATGTACACACACACACATACACACACACAACACATATATAACGTACTGAGTCCATTTAACTTTGCTGCTATGCCCATATGTATTCAGAGCTGACAACCTAGGTTTGGACAATGATTGTGATTGTGAAAGCTTGCATTGGAGAAAACAAATTCTCCCTCTCTCAGCAGCTCTTCATCTAGAGGTAGGAATTTGTGGAATCCACTCACCATGTTTACATGCATTCTGCTTCTCAGGCAACCAAGTCCACTTAATGTTGCAGGTACATCCATGGGTGTAAGCCATCCATAGAGCACGAGTAACCTCTCAGAGAGCACACCCCTACTCTAACAATACCTTAGCCAGTGGTAGAACTTTCTAAATGTCCCCTTCATCAGTGCTGGGTGTAGGCCATCCATAGAGCATGAGTAACCTCTCAGAGAGCACACCTCTACTCTAACAATACCTTAGCCAGTGGTAGAACTTTCTAAATGTCCCCCTTCATCAGTGCTGGGGGGTTTGGCTGGCATGATGTTGTCTAGGTCTTTTGCCTGCCGTCACAGGCACTGTGAGTCCATGTGTACAGTGACTTCGTAATGTCTGGCAAAGCTCTATTTTTCTGCTGCTTTCCACTAACTCTGACTCTTACAGACTTTCTGTTCTTTATTCTGAGATGATCCCTATGCCTTGGAAGCAAGGGTGTGTGACATAAATGTCTCATTTAGAGTGCGGGGCTCGTTGAGAGGTCCTCAGGGCTCATGGTAGCTAGCCACACTCTGTACCACTAAGCTGTACTCATTGCACATGGTGTTACATGTCATAGATTATAGTTTTCAAACATTGGAGAAAGCAGTCCTATGACAACTAAAATGCCTTTCGTCAGTAAGTCAATATGGGATTGAGCAAGTAGCCAGGCCCTGAAGAGCATGTACTGTTCTTGCAGGTGACCCAGGTTAGATTCCCGTATGCAAGTCAGGTATTCACAACCACCTGTAACTATAGTCTAGGGGATCTGATCCTCTCTTTCGTCATCTGTATGTACTTACATGTATGTATACAGTGTACATAAACTCTCACAAGCAGTCAAGGAGACTACAGACACACACACATACATGCACACGCACAGCATAAATCTTCTAAAAATAATAAGGAATTTAAATCTCAAAAGAATTATGAATATTGTGTTATTTTATGATTAGAAAATAGAGTATCATAAGGAATTTTTAAATTTTCAGGAAATATTTTGAATGTTGTCACTTTTTTTTTCCTTTATTCTGAGTTCATCCTGGTAGTTATACCAGTGGCCAGACTATAATAACAGAGATGCTAACTTTGATCTCATTTGTCTAGAAGGTATATGATTTAAAATACTTAAGACTTGAAATAAAAAATCAAATCTTGATGTTTTACCATATGTTCTGTCTATAGGTAAGATACTTAAGACTTGAAATAAAAAAATCAAATCTTGATGTTTTTACCATATGTTCTGTCTGTAGGTAAGATACTTATGACTTGAAATAAATCAAATCTTGATGTTTTACCATATGTTCTGTCTGTAGGTCCTCTGAAATGACGTTTACTCTAAGCTCATTGTCCATTGCATTATTTTCAAGAGTGTGGAAAAAATCTCTGAAATTATGGCTGTTTTCAAATGAGCTTATATATCGACAGCCTGCCACAATGGAGTTTTCTATAACACACAAGATACAGGAGAAGCACCCCTCCAGACTTGTACAGACATAAGCACAAACCTGACAGCCAGGTGTAAGTCTGCACTTAGTTAAAAACATAGTGAGATGGAAAACGGTCTTCCCACCTTTTCTTATCTCGAAGAGCTTTTCAAAGGCACTTTAGGTAAATAGAGTCACACTGGGGGATAATCCTTCAGCCTATGAAACTAGAGGGCACAACCCAGTCCATTAGCAGTTCTGGACATAGCCCCCATTGGGAGAAATAAACCCATGTCTCAAAAGTTTCCACAGATTTACAACAGAAATTTGGATAAACCTTTTTTGTATCATACATTTTCAAAATAATTTTTAATCAAATTAATTATTATTGAAAAATAAAATCCTTCTATATTTTTGTAAGAGCACCTAGAAAAATGTCCTTATGATCCTGTATAGAAGAGTGCCAAGGACATGGTGTTCTAGAGATGCTTATCATGATCAGAGGAAAAAAATCCAAAGACAGACAGAAAAAAAAAAACAGGAACAAGTTTATTATAGTGACAGCCATGGCACATTCTGAACAGGTGGATGATGACAGCCTAGGGGAGCCCCTGAGTGACAGAGACTGAAAGGAAGCTTTACATTGCAGGGCGTTCTGGGAACTGAAAATAAACAGTTCCAAAAACTGAATTAAAAGGGTGAGTTTGATCAAACATGATCAAAATTGGTGACTTTGGAGGTGTGCACATGAATTGGTAGCTTTAATGAGATACTGACAAGGGTCCTTGAGTTCCCCTGGAGACCACAGATATCCACAGAAACAGCTCCATGCAGTTACTACACAGGCAAGGCCACAGCTACCGAGTTTAAGTTTTACTATGTGGCTTCTTGTCTTTCACTATCCTACCTCAAAGACATGAAAGAAAATTTTTTTAAAAAACCTCCATAAACAAAGAATTTATATGAATGAATTCTAGCTGTTCATAATTGCATTACCTGCAGTAGCCTCCAAACAGAAAGATGACAATAAATGAGTTACAGTATTTTATGTAGTATAATATTATGCAGTCATAAAAACAAATGTGGGAGAATTTCATGAGCATAACCTCACAAATGTAATAAACTGCAATTTGCAGAAGAGCACAGAATCTATAATTCATCTATAATAATTTAAAATTTTCAAAGCTATAGAATATTTTACTTATAATACAAATTTATGTAGAAAGCAAATAAATAAATGATAGCAATAATGATTTTGTATCGGTGGAAGTAGGACTAAGGTTATGAAAGGACATCAGAAAAATTTTCATCTATAATGCCTAATCTTATACTGTTATGCTTTGAAAGATCTTCTTAATTTCATAACTTTAAATAAACTATGCAAATGAGACTAACAACTTCTGATCTACATAAAATGCCAATAATTGCATAGTATGGTTGTGAATTCTCACAGGAGATATTTTCTTGATTACTTCATTTCTTTGCTTTCTCTTCTACTCAACAAATATTTATTGGGTACTCATTATGTATGTGATATAGAACTGGATATTAAGATCCTTGTCTTAAAGAAAATAGGCATTCATGATGCATTGATTTTCTCAAGTCTATCTAAGAGTCTAACTATGTTTGGTAAATTTGGTCCAAATTTGAAATAGTTCCAACACTGTACCCCATTCCCGTTTGTATATTTTCTCCGAGAGTATCACATACAGGATACTCTTCTCAGCTTTGTTCATTTGAGTTGACCACAAGCTGAAAGTTTTCTTACAGACTGTAAGTTTAAGACCTAGTTTTACTTAATGCCCTCTTTCCTGAGTCCTTCTCTTGATTTACATTTCTAGGAAAAAAAAGTTCTCTCTTCTTGTGTTACACCATCACTTACAGTTTAACTTTCATAAAAAACAATGCTAATGTGCACCCGGTCATTTGTGATGACTTCCCCATGTTCTTTGGCACACAGCAAATGTTGTCAGATGAAAGTGTCCGTCTCTTTGAACCTCTTACATGCTCTCAATGTTTTTATGTTCTAAATATTTGCAAATTTTAGGAAACCAAATAACTAAAATCCATACTCTTCATATTTGGTTTTTAATTTTTGAAGATGAGTCCACTTGGATCATGCTTGTCCCAGGGTGAAGATGGAAAATGACTCTGAGAGGCTCATCTATTTTCTTGTAAGTCTTTTAGTAATCTTCTCACACAGAGTTGGTCTTGCAAGCCTTCTTCGTTTCCCTTAGCACTTGGCTCAGAAGATCATTCACTGGTCATGAGAAAAAGTTATGTAGTTGAGGTAATATAGACTTGTCATTTAGGCAAAGTCTCTAAAATATACAACTTTCTGTGATTTTTCTAATTTTCAGCCACAAAGCAGTAGCTCTGTTTAATTTTCCGTATGGATGCAGAACATTGCATTCGCCTTCGATGTGTGTACTGCCAATGTTTTTGCATATTGCATCCTAAAACGACTGAACAAACTGTAAGGTAATGAGGTCCTGGAGCTGTCAATCTGTTCTCTCTGGCATCTGCGGTAGTTCTCTGGGTCTTATGTTAACACTGAGAAGACTTTGTCAGCCACTGGTGGCTGTGTGCCCATGGAGAGTGGACTGAGGGACTGGTGCTGCATAGGGGTGTGGACCATCACCCTAGGGAAGTTCTATAAGAAACACTAATATAAAAGATATTGTAATAGCAACATATGGGCGAGATACACTGGATTAAAACTTATATTCTATCCATGGGCAACAATTCAAAATCACAAAGTGCTACAGATTTGCAGTGATCTCCCCCACATTCTGCCAAAATTGAATAGAGAGCCTTGTGATAAGTAAGGTAGAGAGAATCTCTAATTCTTTAGCTTATGAATATGAAAACAATACCTTGAGGTGTGTTTATGTGTGCTCTTGAATGTGTTCCTTATATAGCTGACTCTATTTCTCAAATAATTTAGACAATGATTATACTCAAGGTGAAACTCATTCATCAAAGATCAAAGCATTGTCATATGGATTGACAATCACTTAAGACTATTTGTTTTTAATTCATTTACACTTGTACATGCAACATTCCTTTCTTCCAATCAAACAAATTTGAAGAAATATCTGCTGCAGCTTTTTGGTTGAATGCTGCAGGTCACCTCATTAATAGGCAAACAAAGGAAAGGGTCGGACAAAAAGCAGCACCTAATATTCTAGACTTGGCAGCAGGCAGGGGGACAGGTGGTAGCAATCTCTCATGCTGAAAGGCGCTCAGAAAGGTGACACTGAACATGGGTATTAGAGAAAAGTTTAACTACCCACTTCTCCAATTTAGAAATGCTACTGAGAACCCAATGTTCTATAGACGAAGGATCAAAATCCTCAGTTAACGGTGATTTGTATGTAGAAAGGAAAAGGGCATGCTCTAAATATCAGGTAGTTTATTTCATGCCGTGCCAGAGGGAAGACAATAAAGGTAGGACTATATTCTGCAAGGTTGAAAATGAATCTGCCATAAACATCTCCTCTCAAACCCACAGGCATGAATGATAAAATATAAATGTGGTGTCTGTAACATTGGAGAGGTGAAATTGACTTTAAAATTCAGACTGCATAGTACTGATAATAGAAATGCTTAACAATGGGGAAAGATGGGGTGGTTTTGAGACACTGTCAGTCATATTCTTGGTTTCCGTTGGGTGGTTAAATTATTCAAGGGTGTTGAAACAGCTATCAAGAACTAAGACACAAGGATAATTGGGAAAAATCAAAAGTCATCTGAAACAGGAAGGATGACATGGTAGAATTCAAAATATGGTCAACTGCCAACCAAAAATGTCTTTGTAATAAACTACTGGAGAACAAACAGCCTGTGATGTGTAGAGAGAGAAAGGGAAGAGGAAGAAATAAGGCTTTAGCTATGATTATCCACTCCAGATATCAGGCTGGACCCTCCATGCCCATCCCAGAAGCTTTAGACACAGCAGCTTTTAGACATTGAGAGTAGCCATTCTCTGCAGGAATGGTGCTCTTCAGTCTGGCTCTTCCCCCGTGCCTTGAGCTACTCTACTATTCCCTCAGCTCGAGACTATTTGGGTTTCGTTCACATCTCCCTCTTTTGCCCACTGTTGCCATTCCTACTTCTTCACTTTCCTTTAAGTCAGTCTTTGAGTTTCCAAGCAAGACACTTAAAGATTAATTTTTGGTATGTGATATTTTAATATCTTACAAATCTTGTGATTCATTCTATTTCTATTGAAGGATATTAATTTCATTTGTTTTATTTTTGATGTTCAGCTTGCTAAAAATAGCCAGTGTGATATATTTGATAAATGTCTAAATAATGATATAATTAGTGTTAATATATTCATCACTTCATGCTCTTATCTTCTTCAAATTGTGTTTAAAACTTACTCTCTTGGCAAGTTGACAGTAAATACAATATAATTAATATTATTATTATTTTGTTTTGTTTTTCAAGAGAGGGTTTTTCTGTATCCATGACAGTCCTTAAACTCATTCTGTAGACCAGGCTAGCCTTGAACTCACAGAGATTGGCCTGCCTCTGCCTCCCAAATGCTGGGATTTAAGGTGTGTGCTACCACCACCCAGCTAACATCATATTGACTGAGGTCAACCAGACCCAGAAAGACAAATATAATATGTACTCACTCATAAGTAGCTTTTAGAAATAAAACAAAGAGAACTGGCCTACAATTCACAATCCCAGACTCTAGACAACAAAGAGGACCCTAAGAGAGACATACATGGATCTAATCTACATGGTAAGTAAAAAAGACAAGATCTCCTATAAATTGGGAACATGGGCATCATGGAAAAGAGTAGAAGGGGAGGGGGAAGAAAAAAGAGGAAAGAGGAGAAAAACATATAGCTCAATAAAAACAATGAAAAAGACTTTTTATAAAAGGAAAAAACCAATGTAATTAAGTCCTCAATTTTTGCATTCGCTATCTATATTCTTTTTACATAACTACAAGTTTGCATTACTCTTTATTTTTACCTATATACACCCCTGTGTCAACTGTTCTAGCTTTGTGTCCATGTACTTGGTTGCTGTTTTTAAATAACACAGAGAACTCAGATCATAAGGTATTTCTGTTTCCCTCTGTCCTCCCCTCTCTATATCACAATTAATTAATTAACTAATTGCTAATCCAATCACTTACTAATATCTTGGTTGTTTCTATAATTTTATACTGTGAATAATATTTCAATTAAAATGAGAATGCAAATATCTTTATGAAGTGATCATTTTATGTCCTCTGAATATATAGTCATGAAACTTATCAATAGTTGTATAGTAGTTATTTTTTTTAATTTTGGGAGGAAACTTCCATTTTTTTCTATAAAGGTTATATCAATCTATATTCCAACCAACAATGTTCAAGCTTTGCCCTACCTTCTGCCCTCATCAATATTTGCTTTTGATCTTTCTTTCTTTTCTTTTTTTTGGTTAAAGTCGTCTGAACTCATGTGAGATGACATCTCACTGTAATTTCGATTTGCATTTTCAAGATTAGTGACAGGCATGAGCATCTATATGTATGATTAGTGTCCATTTCTAGGCATTCTTTACAAAAAATTACTCTTAACTATTTGAAAATCATGTTATCTAGTCAATGGTATGGAATTATCTGAGATTTTCATCACATACTTGAATATTAGTCTCTCTCTGTGTGTCTCAGTCTCTCTGTCTCTCTCTTAATCTCTTTCTCTCTGTCTCTGTCTCTGTCTCTGTCTCTCTCTCTCTCTCTCTCTCTCACACACACACACACACACACACACACACACAGACATGTAGTATTTTCTCCCTGTCTGTATTGTGTGCTTCCAGGTTTAATGGCTATTGCCTGTGTTGTGCAGAGTTTTGATTTCATGTCATCATATTTATTTTGTTGTCTATGCTTTTGACATCATGCTTTTAAAATGATCAGCAAGGTGTTTCTTCCATGCTTTGTACTTTTATAGCTTCATATTTTTTGTTTAAGTCTTTGTTGTGTTTAAGTCCATGTTGAGTAGATTTTAGGATATGCTGTGATTAGTGTCTAATGTTTTGTTTTCCCAGGGCTTTAAAGACTTTATTTATTCTTTCTACATGGTGTCTCATTGCTATCTTTATTTACTTTAAAGATAGTTGGTCCTGAGTTACC
Organism: Microtus ochrogaster; assembly: GCF_000317375.1. NCBI lineage: Eukaryota > Metazoa > Chordata > Mammalia > Rodentia > Cricetidae > Microtus > Microtus ochrogaster. The sequence goes on from NC_022012.1 coordinate 63,235,021, forward strand.
TGGACTGGTTTCTGGGTTTTCTGTTTTGTTCTGTTGGTCCGTATTCCTGCTTTTATACCTGAATCGTACGTTTTCATTAGCTCTGTGGATTTTGAAAACAAATAGTGTAATGTCTTTCTTAGTTTTGTTCTTTTGTCAAGACTCACTCAGGCTGTTTGGGTGTTTTTTTAATGAACTTCTGGTTATCTTTTCAGCTTTTGAGAAATAAATAAGATTTGTGCCTTAGCAAAGACTGAGTTTGTAAACAACTTGGCTAAGATGGACATCGTAATATTTACTCTCCTATCCGTGAGACCAAGACACTTTTCCTTTAATTTGTAACTTCAGGTCCTTCCACCAGATTTTTGCATTTTCTACTATTTTCCTGAGTTAAGTATATCTTCAAGCATTTTATTTCATTCTATCTCAAATAACAATGAACTATATGAAATAGAAATTTAGATATTGCTTTTTTAAAAACCCAAAAGGTCGGCCGGGCAGTGGTGGCGCAAGCCTTTAATCCCAGCACTTGGGAGGCAGAGGCAGGCGGATCTCTGGGAGTTCGAGGCCAGCCTGGTCTACAAGAGCTAGTTCCAGGACAGGCACCAAAG
>NC_022012.1:63235710-63258582 GCF_000317375.1 Microtus ochrogaster
AAAACCCAAAAGGTCACTCAGTACACAGTACACTCTCTGACATAGACTTGTAGACCCTTCCAACATTCCTCTCCTTTATGCAGAGTCCAGGGCTCTCTTCCACCCAAGTGCGACTTTCACAGCATGCGAACTTCTGTTCTACTCCCACTGACAATGATGGCCTTGCGCCTGAGTGCTATTCCACCATCTGTTGTTACTGCCACCTACTGGTAACCTTATTCCTTCCTTTTTTGTCATCTAGTTTCTTCCAGTCATGAGACAACAATGATAGTAAATAAACAGTATAGATTGTCAAATAACTATAAAGTATATGGAAGTCTCAGATTTTATGGCATTGACACCAAACAACAAACAAAAAGAACCTCCATGATGGTTTATGCCTTTAATCCCAGATTTGGGGAAGCTGAGGCATGAGAATGATTTTTCATAGTGGTTTCTAGGAGAGTTACAAATCCGTACCAACACTTTCCTCAAAGAGAAATTAGAATAATGTAAGTGAAAATGCAGTTCACATTAGTGATAACTGGTAACAAGAACAGAAGTCAGTGGGGAAGAGTTTGAGAACTCTGAAACTTAAAGTTTATGATGGATAGATAGAGTCAACCCTCCCACATCAATCGGATTGTCTTAATGGCAAAGGATTGATTGCCCACAGACCAATCTAGGAGAGACATTTTCTTAATTGAGATTCCTGCTTCTGTACTCTAGCATGTCTCAAGTTCACAAAGAACCAAGTGGTACATGAAGGGTAGCCAACTGTTTTTTGATTAAAGTTGAGGCATGTGTAGTGGTTTGAATAGGAATGTCTCCTTAAGCTCTGATGTTTGGTCTCCAGGTTAGAAGGTGTGGCCTTGCTGAAGGAAGTATGTTGCTGGGAGGCAGGCTTTCAGATTAAATGTCTCACATCACTTCCACTCTATTCTTTCTGCTTGGTACTTCTGGTAAAGATGTGAGCTCTCAGCTTCCATCTCCTGTCACCATGACTACCATACCTCTCATGTTTCCCCATGATAGACTAGTATCCCTTGGAGGCTGTAAGCAAAAGTAAATCCTTTCTTCCATATGTTGCCTTGGTCATGATATTTCAATGATGCACCAGGAAAATCACTCAAACAATGTGGTCCTGTAAATTTGACCAAGAACCCATGGTTGGGAGCTCATAGGCACCAAAGATGAACTCACTAATATTTTTCTAAATGGGTATAGTATCAAACTGCCCTCTAAATTTCTATCTCTGGACCCATATATTACTACAGCTTTCAGGCCTCACCAGGGAAATTTCTTTATGCAATGAATGGTGGTTAGCACGGAAATTCACAGCTGGTCAAAATGCAGAGAGTAAGTGGAGTATTCATCCACACAGGGGGCATCTCTACCACACTCTGTTCTAGTTTCTTTTCTGTGGCTTTGCTGAACACCTTGATCAAAGGCAACTTGGGGAGGAAAGGGTTTATTTTAGCTTCCAGTTTATAGTCCATCATAGAAGGACACCAGCGGAGGAACCCAGAGGCAGGAAGAAAAACAGAGACAGCAGAAAAACAACACACACACACACACACACACACACACACACACACACACACATTTTATCTGGTAGTCTCAGGCCCGGGGAACTCTACCCCTGTTACTGTCCTTGGTAGTTGTCACATGTTCACAGAATCTATAAAGCTCATGTTTCCACTGCAGCTGAGGCTGTACCTTCCTAGACTCTTGAGTTCTTTATATATTCTAGATACTCACCTGTCAGATGTATAGCTGGTAAAGATTTTCCCCATTCTGTAGGCTGCCTTATTGCTTGATCTATTTTGTGCTATGCAGAAACTTTGTAGTTTAATGACACCCCACTTATTAATTGTTGACTTTTTTCCTGTATAATCAGAGTCCTGCTAAAAAGTCCTTTCCTGTGCCAGTAAGTTCAGTCTTAATTATTACTCTATCAGATTCTGCTGGAAGACAATGCTAGCTGATGGAGGTCACAGTCTACCTTGGCCTGGCAGCCTTCTCTAGGCTGGGAAATATGGAAACCTCCTCCCCCTACAAGCAAAGCTTCTTGTTCTCTGCTTAATCTTATCTGAAGGATGTCTCTAAGTCCAGAATACCTAACTTATCTCAGGAGTGACACTGGGCACCGTTACCTGCAAAGACTCTTCCCCTGACAACCCACATGGTAACTGGAGAGATAGGACACCTTATTGCCACATACAAAGCCTTGCGATAGGAGTGTGCCACTTAATGAAAATTTATATTTGTCCCAAAATTCCCTAATCTTATATATTCCTATATTCTGGAATAAAGGTGAATTGATTTACTGAAGTTTGTCTCCTTGAAGACTGTCTCCATTTGTGATCATGGGCTGTGTACAAAGCTTTCTGTTGGAACTTCTGTCTCTTTCTCCTCTCAGAATGATGGGTGATGGGCCTAGAAGGGAAGGGGATCCCCCACACAAGATTCAGGATATAGAGTCTTATACTGAAGTCCTGAATTTATTTGGAATTGAGTTTTGTTTGAAGTGTGAGATTAGGAAGGAGTTTCATTCTCTGTGTATCCATCCAGTCTGATGTCTATAGGAGTGTTGGGTTATATTGGGATCTTCTGCTCTATTCCATTGATTCATTTCTTTTTATGTTAGTATCCTGCTAGTCTCACACTCTGTAGTACTGAAATCTGTGATGGTAATACCTCTAGCAGTTCTTGTTGTTTAGGATTGTTTTGGATATCTGGGCCTCTTCTTTTCTCTTGCTAAGTATTAAAGTACTATGTTGAGCGGTAGCTTGGGAGTGGAACTTTTTATCTTGTTCCTGATTTTAGTGGAGATATTTGTTGTTTATTTTTTCCTTTAAGATTATGTTAGCTGAGGGCTTTCTGTATATTGCCTTTATTATGTTAAGATATGTCACCTGTATCTCTACTTTCTCCAGGGCTTTAATCATGAATGAATGTTGTAATTTTTGTCAGAGACCCTTTCTACATCTCAAGAAATGATTGTATCGTGAGTAATAAAAACCCAGAGACAGATATTGGGGTTCATTTTGAAGATCAGAAAAGCAAAGCAGCTAGGGACTAGAGAGTTCTTACCTCTATCCTCAGTGTGACTGCAAATTGCAATGTTCTCCACCAAACTTCAGATTTCAGACTGAGCCCTGAGCTCCTGTCTCTTCCCATTTTATATTCCTCTCTAGTGCTGAGATTAAAGGCATACATCACCACCACCTGGCCTCTATGGCTAACTAATGTGGATACTTGTATTAAAGGCATGTGCCACCACTGCCGGGCCTATATGGTAGACTAGTATGGCTAGCCTTGCACTCTGATCTTCAAGCAAGTTTTATTGATTAAAACACAAATAAAACATTACTATATTTCCCCTTTTGTGTAAAATTAAATAAGAAAGCTCTAACTAATATAGGAAAAACTATATTATACTATATAATAATTGTATACAATAAGTACATCGACAATGTCTAGTGTATTTTTATTTGACAAATTCATATAACATAGTCCATTATCCCATCTTGGTGAATCTAAAGTCTTGTACCTACTTTACTTTCTATCATATTACCACCCAAAACAATCTTTTGATATCTCTCAACCTTTTACACTTTACACTTCTTTCTTGAATTTCTTTTCTGAATGTCATAAACAGGAAAACTATAACTCTATCTAGTCTTCAACTCTCTCAAAGACCCAAGAAAGAAATAATATTAACCAAGTAGGAAGTACAAGCAAGTGACTTCCAAAAAAAATGTGAGAAATGACAGAAACAACTGACTGCAAAGTTCCTCTGCAACTTTGGAGCATCCATCATCAGCCTAAAGGCCTAGAATATTCAACAGACTTTTCTATGAAGCATCATTTTTGAAGTACTGCCCCACCTTGTCTTGGCAAGTTGTGGCACTCACTCTCTTTTATGTCCTGCTTGTCCAATTAGGATAGCATACTGTCAGCAGTTGAGGCACAGGCATTTTCTTGCCCAGTGGCTTACTTTTGCCACAGAGAAAGTAAACTCCATGTGGGGTTTCTTCAATATTCATTATCTTCTCTGAAGTAGATTGATGCTGCCAATAGCATCAATTGTCATTTTAAAACTGTGTTTTTAAATCATCTTAAATGCCATATTCTGTAGCTCTCTGAAGTGTTTGAAGATGCCATGTTTATCTAAAATATATCTCTGTTTAGCCTTGAAAACCTACCTAATACGACTACAAGTTTAATTGTAATAGGTGACTAATTACTAACACGCATTGCTTATTTTCCTAAGCAGTTAGTGATAATAGTTTTCAAGAACTAGAAATTTGCATTACATTGTTAAATAAGCTGTATAAATACAATATGTTTAATGTTTTAATAACTTAGGACTTTTCATGACAATGAGACACGTCTGCTCCTGGCAGCACCAATCTACTTCAAGAGGAAGATGGGCATCAAAGAGGCTACTTATGGAGCTGGCTAGCCATTTGGGCAAGAAACTGCTCTTGCCTGGACTGTTGCATAAACTGGACACAGAGAACCCACATAGAGAGGACTGCTGAACTTGCCTAAAGGTGAGATGGTCTTTGGGGGTTCCTGGTTCATGAAAGAGTCTGCGAGACATTCTGCAGGACACAGCAGATAGTGACTGAACTGTCTTTGAAATTTCCTGCTGCATGGAAATGTCTGCTGGATACTATGGCCTGTAGGCTGAAGATGGATGCCCAAACAGTACAAAAGAACTTTGGGTGACTGTACAGACAGTGAGATGTCTCTGTCATTTCTAGAGTTTGGAAGTTGCTTACTTCTTGTTTGCTTAGGTAATATTATATCCTTCTGGAGTCTTTGATGGAGTTGAAGAATAGATAGATAGTTATAGTTTTCCTTAGTTATGATAAAAGATAAAATAGATATAAATATTGTAACTGTAATTCTTACTTGATAACTGTTTTGATATATGTAGTTTTATTATGTTAAAGTTAAAGCCTTTCTTTTTTGTTTAAACAGAAAAAGGGGAAATGATGGGGGAGAGTCTTCTGTTCCGTGTTAATTTCATTGGTTAAATAAAGAGACTGCCTTGGCCCTTTAATAGGACAGAAAATTAGGTAGGCAGATTAGACAGAATGCTGGGAGAAAGAAGCCGAGTCAGGCAGTTGCCATGATTCTCCTCTCCGACACAGACACAGGTTAAGAATCTCCCTGGTAAGCTACCACTTCGTGGTGCTACACAGATTATTAGAAATGGGTTAATCAAGATGCGAGAATTAGCCAGTAAGAGGCTAGAGCTAATGGGCTAAGCAGTATTTAAAAGAATACAGTTTCCGTGTAATTATTTCTGGTAAAGCTAGCCCCGCTCCTCACTACATATGTTAAACAAGATTAGAAATATATGCACAGTCTGTTTTAACAAAATTAATCTAAAATTTGTACAAATATACAAAACTTATATACCGCATACAAAGTCCAAGTCAATGTAAAATATTTAAAACTAGTAGTTTTTTTTAAGTAGACTCAATAATCTACCTTTTATCTTTTCATATCTATATCTTCCCTTTTATCACTTCAGAACAAGAACTCTGAATCTAATTCCCTTTGTTCAACTTTCCTCCTGACTATACCAAAAACAACTTGTGGCCAACCACCCTAAACAATGACCAATATCCATAATCCATGGAATGACCAAAAACTACCCACCCAACCTCTTGGGAATGTGGGCGTCATATTCTAAAATTTACTTCCTGCTGTCTTGGGGAAACAGCATTTTAAGGATAGTCTGAAAAGAAAATTTTGCGTTAATTGTTAACTCCTTGGGCAGGTATTTTTATCATTTGTTGTCCAGTCTCTGGGTAATGGAAAAGTACAAGGCTTGTCCCAGGCCCAAGCTAGACTAGTCTGTGAGAATGAATCATCTCAGCAAGCCACCTCAAAATTTTTCTGAGCAATTTGCAGTTCAAAAGCCAATCTCTAGGTAGTGTTTTTCAGTTTAGCAGTGTTATCATAATCCTGGAAGAATTGTCATTGTGGGGCCGCTTTCTCCCTTTTGGAGAATTCAAAGGTCACTATTAAGCTTGCTCATGGTTCACTGCAGAAAACTAATAGAAGCTCAAACCCAAAATCATGTACAAGTAGGCATATGAAACTTTTTTTCTAGAATTAGTACTCAATATGACCATTAATATCATGACAAAAAGTTTAATATATATTAATCTTATAAATTATGAAATAATATTTACACCTTAAGAAAAGCTGTTAAAGATTCGATATAAAACCAAAAGAATATGATATTAGTGGCAGTAGAATATACATATTTGTTTTTCTTCTGTCTCATATCAGTTGGTTATTCTGACATGAGACAGAGAGTTAAAATTTTACTTTAATAAGCATGCTTGGATGTAGAGAAGGAGAGAGCCAGAATCCAACCCCAAAGCAAGCCTGAATCTTTAATTGTACTGGGAATACAGAAAGGCAATTTTCATTATATGTCTGTAGAAAATAACAGAAACAAATATTTGGGAAGATTTATGAAATTTTATTCTGTTGGAAATGTGATATACCAATAGGACAATTTACTCTTTTTCCTGGAATATTTTTTTCTGGATGATTTGTCTTTTTCTTCAAATGTCTTATTTGTCCAATGGATTTTGGTTTTCTTTATTCTCCTGAAAAGACAAAACCCTTCACCAACACTAATTTGGGGAGGTTCTCTTTTGATAAGTTATTTCTGATCAAATGAAAAGCATTTATTGGTTTTGTAGGTTAGTTAGATTAAACAGCCATGCTGCTTGATGAACTATCATCTCTTTTATTTAAGAGGTGTCTCTTGTTCAAATAGAATTTTTATCAATGTTGATGGCATTTGTAACTTTTCCTGTGGAAACAGAACCAAAACCAATTTCCCAACATAATACATGTCTGGGTTTCTAGTCTGAGGTCAGTACATCTTTAAAGTAAACCAATTAATTTATTTCTGTGGTTTTTTTTCTACCCTCCAATGTCTCTTTATAGCTGTTGTTCCTTTCTCATTAGCATTTAGAAAATTCAAAGTTAATAAAGCATGATGCAATCTATTGCTGAGGTATTTATCCTCACTTTCTGTTTATTTAACATATCCTTTAAAGTTCAAGTTGATCTTCCTATAACTACATGGTCTGTAGGATTGTGTGGTATAACTGTAATATGCTTTATATTATAATAAGAAAAAAACTGCTTCATTTTCTTAAAGCCGTATGCTGGAGCATTATCTGTCTTTATTTGCACATGTATACCCATGATGGCCATACCTTCTAGCAAATGTATAATTACCAAATGAGCCTTTTCCAAACTTTTGCAAAGCGGTTGCCCATTGAAACCTGAATAGGTACCAATGGTGTGGTGTACATATTTTAGTTTTCCAAATTCTACAAAATGGAACACATCCATCTGCCAGATTTCATTCCTTTGAGTACCACTTGAGTTACTCTCTGCAAGTACTGGTATTTGGTTGTATAACGAAAAAGTGCATTTCCGTATAATTTCCTTGGCTTGTTGACATGTAATGGAAGAGTCTTTTTTTAAACCTTTGCTAATGACATGAGTTTTTATGAAATTTGGGGCCTCAAGCATATTTCCAATCAATAATTGATTGATTTCTCCATTACCTTCTGCTAGAGGACCTGGCAGACCTGTATGGGATTAGACGTATTTTATGTATATGGGATGATTCCTATTCTTGATTAAAAAAAAATCTTGTACCTGAATAAATAATAGTCAATTCTGTATTATCTGGTATAAAATCAGCAGTTTCAATATAAAAAACATCTCTTTATGCATATTGCAAATCAATAACTATGTTGAGTATGGTTTCTTATAATAGGCATTATGCTCTTTAATTGATCTTGGGAGATTTCCATACCTCTAGTTTTATTCCGTTGTTCAATAATCTTAACTTCTTCTATGAGCCAGGTACTCCATTGTAATTACAAACTGAAAATAAGTTTGACATTTGTTTCACAAAAAGCCAATACATCCCACATGAGACTATTATTTCCTTGAATCTTCTTAAATCTAACATTGGCATAGGAGTCAAACTATCTCCTTCAGAGGCTCTATCATTTGACATTTCCTGTAAAGTTACTGGATTTATTAAGGTTGGTTGTTTGAAAACATTAGGTTGTTCCTCTCTAGCCTTATAATGCCATGCTAAAATTGTTTCTCTATTAAATTCTTCTGTCTGGACCTGATTTTCTCTATGATTTGTTTTATTATGTTTTTCTAAGGTCTCTCTTGGCAGTCAAACCAAACAACATTTTAAGAAATAAACCAAGAACTATCAACATAACAAGGATTATCAAAATGATAATAAGTAGTATGTCAACCCCTATTGATTATCCCTTTATTTAGTTGTTTCACTTTTAAATCATGTATTACATAATTAAGCAGAGGCCTGACTTTCTCTGTTTTAATCATGTTTCTCATTATTTTAATGTTGGGAAAACTCTCCCTTTTAACTAATTCCTTCCTTAAGAATTTCCAATTTTCTTACCAAATCGGCCACTAATGGTGATAAAGATGTGAGGCTGATTGCTGCTGTGTAAAACAGTAAAAGTCTGACTGGATTTCAAGATAGCTACCTAGTTTGGCAGCAGTTTGAGAAGGGGGTTCAGGGAAAACCCACCAGGAGAAAAGAAAGGAAAACCTAGCCAGTAGGGCAGTGACTCCAGCCAGGTGTATATGCTGGTGGTTACAAAGCCACAGGCAAATGACACTCTCGTGAATTCATACCTCAGACGTTGGATGTCAGATGTAGCATGAGTAATAAAAAAAACAAAGGACAGATATTGGGGTTTAAACTGAAGACCAAAACAGGAAAGCAGCCAATCCGCTAGAGAGATCTTACCTCTATCCTCAGCATGACTGCAGACCAGAAAGCTCTCCACCAAATCTCAGACTACAGATTGAGCCCCTGGTGTGCACCACCACTGATGTGGGAATGATTTCTTATTAATAAAGAAACTGCCTAGGCCCATTTCATAGGCCAACCCTTAGGTAGGCGGAGAAAACAGAACAGGATGCTGGGAGAAAGAAGCTGAGTCAGGGAGTCTCCATGGTTCTCCCACGCCAGACTGACGCAGGTTAAGATCATTCCTGGTAAGCCAGCTTGTGGACCACACAGAATAATAGAAATGGGTTAGATCAATATGTAAGAGCTAGCCAATAAGAGGCTGGAACTAATGGGTCAGGCAGTGATTAAAAGAATACAGTTTCTGTGTAATTATTTCGGGGCATAAGCTAAGCTAGCCATGTGGGCGGCCGGGTGCCGGGGACGCAGCCCTGCCGCTCTTATTTCAACACACCACCACCTAGAGTGATACTTCATTTGTATTTTAATAAATAAAGCTTGCCTGAAAATCAGAGAGTAAAACAGGCACATTGATTAACCATACAGACCAGGTAATGGTGGCACACACCTTTAATACAAATAGACACACTAGTTTGCCATAGAAATTGCGTGGTAGTGGTGCATGTCTTTAATCCCAGAACTAGAGAGGAATATAAGAAGGGAGGAGACAGGTTTGAGGCTCAGTTTCATTCTGAGGATACCTGGAGGCAGGATTGCCATTTTGGACTGAGGTAGCAATAAAGACCAGCCAGCCACTGGTTGAACCCCAATATCTGTTTCTGTTTTTTTTTTTTATTAATCATGCAACAACTGCCTGACCTCTGTGACTAACTAGTGTGGCTGCTGGGATTAAATGTGTGTGTCACAACTACCTAGCCTGTATGGTAGACTAGTGTGGCTAGCTTTGCAATCTGATCTTCAAGCAAGCTTTATTTATTAAAACACAAATAAAATATTACCATAAATGATTATGTGTTTTTGTCCACTAGAATATAATATAAATATAACAGGTGATATTTATTGATTTATGTATTTTTGAACACCTTTGTATCTTTTGGATAAAATCCATTGATTATGATGGATGGTCCATTTTCTATGTTTTCTTGAATTCAGTTTGCAAATCTTTTATTGAGAATTTTTGTATCTATATTCATCAAACATATTAGCTGATAATTTCCTTTTCGGTTGAATCTTTTTCTGGTTTTGGTATCAGGGTAACATTGGTTTTGTAAGATGATTTTGGAGATGATTTCTATTTTGTGGAATAATTTGAAGAGTATTAGTTTTTTTTTTGAAATTCTGATATAATTTTGCACTGAATCCTTCCATCCCTGAACTCTTTGCTTTAGTTGGGAGATTATCAGTTGTTGCCTCCACCTAACAGGATGTTATGGTTCTATTTACTTCATCTTGACTTAGCTTTGTTAGATTGAATATATAGAGACATTCATCCATTTCTTTTAGATTTTTCATTTAGTAGCATATAGAATTTTTTAAGTATATTCTTATGACTCTCTGAATTTCTTCAATATTTTTTGCAATATCTCTTTTTATCTCTAGTTTTATTAATTGGATTCTTTTTCTCTTTCCTTTGGTTAGTTTAGCCTCAAGTTTGTTGATCATATTAACCTTTTCCAAATCTCAGCCATTTGTTTAATTCGTTTCTCATATTTTTGTTTTATTAATTTCAGTTCCTGTTTTGACTATCTCTTCCAACCTGCTCTGAGTGTTGACTAGTCTTGTTTTTATAAGGCCTTTGGGTCTATCATAAATTATTAATTTGAGGACTTTCAATACTTTTGATGTAGGCACACAATGGTACAAACTTTCCCCTTATGACTGCTTTAAAAATGTCCTATACTATTTGAGTTGTTCTGTTTGTGCTTTTACTCACTTCTAGTCATTTTCAGTTTTATGTTTGATTATTTCCTAAAACCACTTTTGGTTTGGTAGCATTTTTGTTGTTGTTGTTAATTTTTTTTAATATCATGAATTTATACACTTTCTTCTGCTATATTTGATATTAATCTGGAATCAAATGCTGGAATTTTTCCATTTAGTGAGAGTTAAATGACCCTCCTTATCTATTTTAATTACTTTTCTTAAAAGTCAATTTTGTCATGAATCAATAATCTATTAAAGAAAGCTTAGACACATGAAAATACACTTACGGCACATTGCGAAATGAATAAAAGAGACTTCCTCTTGAAGTCATTTAGATCAAGAGTGATTCCTAAGTTGAATTCTTCACTTCTTTTCCTGTCTCTTTTGTTTTTCTATAGTTTGTGTTCTGTTGTCTATTTCTTTTCTGTTGCCTGTTTATTGTGTTTTTCTGATCTGCCTGTTCTTATTGCCTGAGAGTTGTTCCTGCCTCCAATAAAAGGCTTTGCTTTTTTTTTCTTGGCTTTTTCTACAGAAATCTTTAACAAAATTTATATACAGAAATCTTTAACAAAATTTATAAAGGAAGAAGTGACTTTGTTGAATCCAACTGACACAGAATAGCATGAAAAGTCACAAAAATATGTCATAAACCTATATCCACATGCTGCTTCTAACATTTATGGAATATTTGTTGTTTAAGGTTACTTTCAACCTTTTGGCTGTTTCAACAAATGATTGCCATTTTATCTCTCTCTCCCTCTCTCTTCCGGGTTGGGCATTGAAGCATAAATAGAAGCATATTAAAGTTGCTTATTTATCATGGGTTATTAAAGATGATTGCATATGAAGTTCAAGGCATAATACATTTACTTCTATTTTTAATTAAAGGTAGGTTAAACTTAAAACAGGTTGAGTGCACAGTAAATTGGTGATTAAATATCATCTTAAATGAATTCTAGCCACATTATTAACTTAACTACAAGGTATGGCAAAAGTTCAAAATCTCTGAAGGGCCTAGAAATATTTTCAAAAAAGACATTGCCACATTGCTAGGTATTAAAATGGTTATGCCTTTTCAGTTCTTGGTTCTATTTTTTTAGGGTACCTTTTCCATCATTTTATCTATAATAGTGTAAATAACTGAATTGAGGTATGTTTCTTGGAGGCATAATAAAGATTGATCCTGGTTTCTGATGGAATCAGCTAGTCTGTATTTCTTTAAAGGGGAGTTGATACCATTAATGTTATTATTGAACAACATGTACTAATTCCTGACACTATGTTGCTTTTGTGGTGCTCAATGTTCTAGATTATTTATGTTTTGTTGTGTCATTTGGGTGTATTTAACTTTTACTTCAAACTTAACTGTTCCTTCCATTATCTTCTGTTTTACTGTCATGATGTTCACAAATTCCTTAAAATTTTCTTTATAAATCCTGTATTCTCCTTTGATTATGACCAACCATGTTGGTGGCAAGAAATAGTAAATAACAGAGCTGAACTAAAGAAAGCAGAGACAAAGAAAAAAATACTAAGAACTGATGAATCTAAGAGCTAATTCTTTGAGAAGGTAAAGTTTAATAGTCTCTTGGAACTACTAATCAAAGAAAGAAAGAAAGGATGCAAATTAACATAGTCTAAATTAACAAGAAGACATTACAACAGACACCAGAGATATTCAAAATATTTTAAGGGAATACTTTGAAACCTGTACTCTGTTAAGCTAGAAAGCTTAAAAGAAATGGATAACTAATTTTTAGATTTAGCCAAATCACCAAAATCAAAACAAGAAGCAGACCTATAACAAATAAGGTGATCTAAATAGCAATTTTAAAAAGTCATTTCAGAAAAAAATTAAAAAATAAAATACCAGAGCCCAGGGCCAGATGGATTCAAAGTAGAATTATACCCGACTTCCTGACTTTCAAAAGAAAATATATAGCTAGGAGAGGTAGAAAGAGGGGAAGAAAGTACACTCCCAAAATCTCATACTAAAACCAAGCAAAGACACAGAAAAACAGAAAGAAAAGAAAACTAATATCCCAAATTAATATGGACTCAAAATTACTCAATAAAATATCACAGAAATAATACAGATATATAGCAAAAAGATTATTCACCATAACCAAGTTGACATTGTCTCTGAAATGCAGAGATAGTTCAACATACACAGGTTAATAAATGCATAAACAACATAAGGAACTTAAAGAAAAAAAATCACATGATTACTCAAAAGAACCTGAAAAAGCCTTTGACAAAATTCAACATGACTTTATAATAAAGGTCCTAGAAATGTAGGACTAGAGAGAACATAGCTCAACCTAGAAGAAAACATGTATCAGACACTCACAGCCAATATCATCATAAATAGAGAAAAGCTTGAAGTAATCCTTCTAAAGCTAGGAGGGAGACAGGGTTGTCCATTATTGCCACACATTTTCAACATTGTGTTTGAAGTACTAGCAAGAGAAGAAAACTAAAGAAATTCAAGTAGGGAAAGACGAAGTCCAATTATTTATATTTTCAGATGACATGATACTATACATTAGATCTCTCAAAAATTCTACCAGGAAACTTGGAGAAATCATCAACAAGGTCAGCAATGTGGCAGGACACAAAATCAACTTGCACAAATCAAAAAGTCTTTCTATACAACAACAACAAACATACAGAGAAAGAGATCATATATACACTCCCATTCACAAGAACCCCAAAGAAGATAAAGTATCTAGAAGGAAGTGAAGGATTTCTGCAATGAAAATTTAAACCTCTGAAGAAAGTGATAGAGAAAGACACTGCTGAAAAGCATTGATATTTTAGGTTTTTAAGGCAACTAAAAGCAGGTTCACATTCTGGGATTTTCATTTCTCTCTTTTCTGTCTCTTATTTTAAACTCACTTGTGTACATTTCTAGTAACTTTTTTGATCATTGAATAAGTATTTTAACTAAATTATTTTAGATTCTTCAGCCTAGAGGCATAGAGTTAAGTTCTTGCTAAAAGTACATTATATTATAAAAGCATAATATAAATCACATTTATGATGAAGTAAAACACAAGGACCGCTTTGTAAGCCTTTAAACAGACTAAGCAGGTTTTAATACAACCTTGATTTTTTTTCCTTAATCTCAGATTTCTGGAGCTGTATCCTATCCAGACTTAACTAAGATGGGACCTTGCCTTATTTTTTGTGTTTTTTAATTTTTTCCAAAAGAGTTTGTAACAGTCAAAACCTCATCTTAAAATATTTATATATACAGATTCACTCAGATATTAAATTAAACATGTGAAGAGTAGTTAATTTTAGCATGAAGAGAGGTTAAAAATAGAGCAAAGTGGTCACAGATTGTGTTCTTTGGTTATTGGATGAAAGTTAGGAACAAATTGAGTTTTGCGACACAAGAAACCAATTACACAAAGGTCGTTATTACAAACCCACGCGATGCAGTCAGGACGTACGTCTCAGCAAAACAAAGCAACCAATGCCCATTTGTGTTTCTTTCAGATGTAAGAAAGAGGTAATCAAAGGGAAAAGGTCAAAGGTCAAACTCATTATGCTGAATTAGATTCCCATCCTTTCCCATTTAACTAACCATCACAGAGGGAGACAAATGTACACATGGTAATTTTTAATACTGTAGATTTTATCTTAAAATGGCCCTTCATAATCTTCTTTAATTTGACTGCGTATTTTGTTCTGTTTGGAAATAAGGAGGGAAGAGGCAAAGTCAGAACAGGGCTGGGGATACTGGAATATTTTACTATTTATCTTTAGTTCTGACATGACCTCTAAAAATGCATTCACTTTCCATTCCTTTTTACATCTTTTTTAAAAACCTACTTTATATATCTGCTTCCTGATTGTGATCAGCTGTCCCACATTCCTGCGGCCAAAGCTTCGCCAGCCCAATGGGCTGTACCGTCAAGCTTCAGCAAAACCAAGCCTCTCCCCCACTAAGTTACTTCCTGCCAGGTATTTTCTCACAACAATGAAAGTACCAACTAGACTTGAATTTCAGTCCATTGACCAGGTTCCTTGGTGTTTACTCAAACTGAAAATTCATGTCCCCATAAAATGTACAAACTTACTTATAACAGTTTGCTCAATAAGTTTTTAAAATTGGAAACAATCAAGATACACGAAAATGAATAAACTTTTGCAACTGCAGACACCATAACATTAGCCAGTGTTAACAAAGAAATACTGAGGCATAAAAGTACTGATAAAACTGAACTGTATGTTAATACGTGAAAGAAGCTAACAAGAAAGGTCATATTCTGTAAAATTTCACTTGTTTGGTGTTCTGGAAAATGTAAAATTATAAAAATAGTTTGAAAATATCAGTGGTTACTCTAATTATGAAGGAGGAATAGAGGCAGATCAAAGACAACTTTGAGGGCAGTGTAAGCTTTGTCTAATCGCATTGTGCCAAATACTTACATGTTCTTCTAAGCCCCACAGACTACACACCAAGGTGGAACCAACCTTATTGCAAACTATGGATTTAGAATGGTGATGACATGTCAGATTCATCAGCTGTAACAAGCACACTGTGCTAATTAAGTATGTAGAGCATGTTGCATGCTAAATGTGCGTACATTATTAGAAGTCTTTGCACCTTCCTTTCAAAAGTAGAATGAATATTTTAAAAAAGAAATTGTAACGTTCTGCACTGAACGTTATGCTACTCTCTTTCTGTGTCACGCAGTCCCCATTGTAAACAATATGGGCTTTGATTATTCAAGTGCTAGCCTGCTGTCTTTGTACCTCAAAACTGACTTCCTTCCACATTCATCTCTGTCAGGTACAGGGACCTTTCTTGCTCACTTCACTAATAAATTAAATGAACTTGAGCACAGAGCTCCAAGGAAGGTCTCCGAAGCCTCAGATGACAAGACCAGAGAGTCATTCTTCTCTTCACATCACTAGGAGGGCACTGTTGTGGATCAGAGGACTTGACAGTCTCTGTGCTCTCTGATCGATCGCAGCATCTCTGCCCTTTCACCGAAAACTTTCCGACTTTTCTAAGTCCCCATAGTTCTGTGGAGATTCAGTACATGTTTAAAAGTCTCCAATTCTCTTATCATATACATGGCTGGAGAATCCATTCAGATAAATTGTAAGAAAAAATTAGTTTTGGGAAGCTTGTTTAAAGAATGAGGGTAGGTCTCCAGATGAAGGTTTAGAGTTCAGATGCCATCCTCCAAGTACTCTGAGGATTAGAAAACTGATTGTATGTTCTCACAAAGTATCTGACTGTAGAAATAGGAGCACTACCTTAAATGTGCCAAGCAAATATTAGCATCTCTTAATACATGGTGAATGTGTGAATAGTTAGTTAGGAAATTGATTTCTGCAGTCTTTTTAATGTATATTCTCATAGACCAAACATTTTCATCCAAAATAGGTCGAAGTAGTTAAGCATCTTGGAGACTGCAGAGAATCTTAGCACTCTTGGGTTTTGAGACCTGGGTTGTTTGTCCTCATACAACTTCTTAAGTTGGAGGGATGCCAACCATACATGCAACAAATTCAGAAGGATCTCTACAGCCTACCTACACTGATTAAATCTAGAGGGAGACATGAAACCCAAACAATAAAGGATATGACAGAACCTAAATGTATTTGTCATAATAATTTTAGTATATCTACTTTTGATGAATCTTATGGCCTCTGGCTTTACTTCTCATGATAGAATTTAGATAATCAGATATCATTATTTCATATCCATCAGAGAAATAAGACAAAACAATACCAAAATGTTATAGGATAGCAATGTTGGAAATATCTAGACACCTATCTAAAAGATTACACCTGGAGACTGATTATATACTTCATTCCAATAATACATGAGAAAGCAGTTCTTTAAAGGGAATTTTGAAACCTGGTGATAACAAAGTTTTCTCTGATTAAAACCATTTCCAGGAATATGAACAGAATGGGAATTCAGTAAGTTAAACTATTTGTGAAAATTGATTCGATTCTATTATAGTGTTCTCCTTCTGTGTGATAACTTTTCTCAGTTTTCATTTTTCTATCATCCATTCACTGATTATTCTGGCCACAAAGCCATAGTTTTCTTTTCTAGTCTAACATTTCCTTAAGAGAGAAGTTTTGATTTTCTCTACATGTTCAAGCCCACATACCTGTAGGATTTGTGCTCTAAAATTTATTAGCAATGATACTATGAAATACAAAGACAAAAATACCCATGTATCAATAATAGTTTGGGGTTTCAAGGTCTCAGGGTGCCAAGACTTTAAAGACAAACTGGTCATTTTGTGATTGTAGAAAAGAGAGAGCAGTTTCCAGTAAGTATTTAAACGGCTTTGGGTTATTATGATATTTATCTTTGGTGCAAAGTGATATATTTTTCCAGTCATATAGCATAAGGACTATTTCAATATGATCTCATAAGTGTGATAGACGGAAAATAATACTGATATAATGTAGTGGTTAATCTTGGCATCCATTTGGTGGGATTTATAATCACAGTGGAAATGTTCCTCTGAGTGGGTCTGTGAGGGTGATTCCAGATGGGTGTAACTGAGATGGAAAGATCTACCATGAATATAGGTAGCATCTCACACTTCCTGAAAGTAGGTGCATTGTGACCTCACACTCCCACTATCACGTCTTTCCTGTTCGGATGGGTGTGAGCCAAAATAAACCTCCCCTTCTTTAAGTTGCTTTGTCTAGTGGTTTTGTTCACAGCAACAAGAAAAAGGACGAATACAAGCATGTCACTTAAGCTTCTGGACATTTTGTATCATTTTGCTTTAAAGATTAGAAATAGCTTACTCCTAGATAAAAATCAGTAATTCTGCTTATGAGATATTTTTGGGTGATACCTTTATGTATGTTCAATGTTTAAGATGCATTTTGTAGCAGAGATAGCTTCTAGTACTAAAATGTCAGGGCAGTTAACATGTATAATGTTCAAAGTGTCATTCCACTAGTACATTCATAAGGAAATTTCACAGAGCACTGAACGTTTTCCCTGTCCTTTCTTGTATCGTTGTCTAGGCTTTAGCATGGTAAGTCTAGATGCTTCTGGGCTGTAAAATATTTTTAGAGTCAAACATAATAGGGTTTTAAAATATTTCCTACTGTAGTTTACATACCTCTACTCAACTTTTCCTTTAAAGTTATAGGGGAAAATGGCTCACCCAATTTTGGAGCTTCTTCACTACGTGGCCAGTGTTTCCAGTAGTTACTCTTTGCAGTTCAATTTCTTCTGGAAGTTCTATACATTTTGGTATATGTACAGTGAGAAAGTGTTGTTTTTAATATAAGTGAGGAGATAAGAACCTGCAATGTAAGCTTCTTTATCTATTAGTTTATTAATCAAGCATGCGTTCAAAGTATACTTTACAACCTGCAATGAGTTAAAACTTGAATTTTTAAGTGTGACCTCAGTTTAAGGGGCAGGCACCCTACAGAAGGAAGAGAAAAGAGAGGCTTTGTTTTTAAAAGAGTAAACTCCTGATTTGTTGGTTTCCATGATGTAGGAATGTAACGCATAACTTCTTAACAAATATTCTCTTATCAAAGAAGTTTCCAAAGAAAGTACTTATTTGGCTGAAATAATTGAAGAGTCTGAAGAAACAAAAAATAACATACATGGATGAAACTTAAATATCCAAAATTTTAAATTTCTTTTTTTTTCTCTTAGCAAAAAAAATCAGTTGAAAACAGGCAACAATAGTAGACATTTACTAGGTTCCAATCACCCTACTAAGAACTATCCATTTTTTTTTAATGAACTGAATAGTCTTCCTTCCATAAGCATTGAAGCTCTGATGCCCGGTTTGACTTTATTTGCACAAAGGGTTTTTAAGGAGATGATCAATAGATCACAAGAGTCCCAATCCCACAGGGCTTATGTGTAACTAGAGGAGGGGGAGAAGCACAGAAGCATTAAATAACTTCACAGCAATAGAGTGTTCACCAGCAAGTCAGAATAAAGATGCCACACCAGAAATGAAGCAAATGATGCCTGCTTCCCCCCTCCACTTCTTCCTTCCCTCCTCAGTGTAGACGTAAGTCACAAACGATGCCACAGCAGTTTGGAATTATGATTAATAGGGTACTATTTATTAAAAGGGGAAAAAACTTACAGATCACCGTCAGCCCTCTGTACAACCAGGAAAGGAGTCTAGTCGCCAGCCGAGCAGGAAGTGAAGAGAGCGAGAGAAGGAAGTGGCCGCATTTTTAAAGGGAGAGAGACCACGCCCCAATGGGCGGGTATCTCAGTGGCTATAGGCTGGAGGAGCGGAAGGACCTCCCGCAACACCTCAGCCATTCCCCCTCCTCCTTATTTGGCAGTGTAAGGTCCATCTCAGGTTCCTTGCATATACCAGGCAAGCACTCTGCCACTCAGCTACAGCCCTAGCTCCCTATGCTGTCACCTCAGTGTCTGGTTTAGGCCTCTAGAATTGTGAGAAATTAATTTGTGTTTTTCATTTCAGCCAGTCTTGAACAATTTGTTACAGTAGTGCTAGTAGATCACTACAGAGCTTAGAATACTGACAAGAAACTCCTAGATGGCCAAGTCATTCTGTGCTGTCACTATTCTCATCCTCACTATCAAACATTGTTATTTGCTGGAGGGCAGCTTGCTGTCACTGGTCAGCTGGGCCAGAAAATGTGAATCCATCAAGTGCACTGGAACTGACCAGATCTATTGTTCTTCACCTACTAGATGCCAGTTTTATTGTATTGTGACCAAGTTATGTGATTTGAATGATTCCCTCTTTGAGAACAACTTGATATATATTACTTTGTCGCTCTGTCACTGTTAGTAACCGAGTGCAAGCCTTTATGTGTAGAAGTTTATTAATCATATCAAATCTTCTCTACCCATTTTTGAGTTTCCTTTACCTTGTTTGGTATGCTTCATGAGTTTTGATGCTTTCTTTGTTAGATGCATACAGACCCATGTTGGTTCTCTTAATGTGTTGTATAAATGTCAACGTTAAAATCTTGTTATTTTTATTGTTTTCTGTCACAAGTTGAATTTTTCTTATACCATAATGGAATTTTTAAAAGCATTTGCATCTCTCGCTATTTCTGTGCAACTCCTTGACTTCATGCTCAGATTCATTTGTGAAGCTTTACTCATAGGTCATATTATCTAATTTTACCTGTTTAACCAATGTGGATTTTTTTAAATTTTAACAAGTTTCAATTATTTATCTTCATTGATTTGAGAATTAACTCTGGTTTTAGCTTGTTTAACTTTGTTTACTGATTGCTGCTTTTAAAATTCCCTTGCTGGACCTTGGCAGTGGGACCAGGATCTATCCCTTTATAGAGCTCATTCCCTACGATGGAATGCTTTGCTCAGCCTTGATGCAGCAGGGAGGGGCTTGGTCCAGCCTAAACTTAAAGTGCCAGGTTTTGTTGACTTCCCATGGGAGGCCTTACCCTTTGTGGGGAGTGGCCGGGGGGTGGGCTGGTGGGTAAGCAAGGAGCTGGAGGAGAGATGGGAGGGAAAATTGTGGGTGGAAGGTAAAATTAATAAAAAATAAAAAACTTCCTACTTTAAAACCGTTTAAGGCACTATATATATAGTGATGTATGTATTATTGATTTTATTTTTTAATGTTTATTTAGAATGCTCAGGACTGTTTTCACACTTTGGATGATTAACTTTAAACACTTCATAATACGTTTTTCATGAATATTTGACTTAACAACTATAAGGCTAACTTGGGTTTCTGTAATAAAGATAAAAATATCAGCCAAATTCCACAGAAGACATCTTCTTGCTCATGTTATATTTAAAACATGATTATTTCTATATTATTAAACTTTGTAGCATTTATATTCTTTCCTATGACCACAATTTGCATAATTATGTTCTCATTACCAATCTCATTAGCATAGTGTTATATTTCTCTGCTACTGTCTTTTATGTGGTTAGAATTCAGCATGAAATAATTTTTTCAGAAAGGATTTGTAGACCTCCAAACTCCTTGGGTTCTTATATATCTGAAAGATTCTCACTCTGCTTTTAAACAAATGATTATTTCTTGAGTGCTTGCAGTACACAAGCAATTGTTCTCAGGGAGTTACATGTCTTAAGATATTTCATTCCATGTAGATAGATACTGTTCTATCAGATGTCCAGAATAAGAAAGTGCAGTGAGAGGAAACTGAGTTCACAATTCCAGAATAAGACTAGGTCAACATATGTAATCATATAGTTGTGTCAGCCACGTCTTTCTCTAGGGAGTCCTGGGTCTTTCTTGCCCACTCTCCAGCGCTGAGCAGAGAGCTGTAGGGCAATCCCTACTTGCAGATGGCTCAGTCTTTAATTACTTGTCTTGAAAATACATAACAGTAAAATTTGGAGACTTTTACAAGTGAAACTCTCCATTTCCTTTTACTAAATATTTCAAGTGTTTTATTTTATTTTGTTCCTTTTAGAATTGTATTATAATACAAATTTATTCATATAAATTGAAAGCATGCTCACACATATTTGTTGTTGATTTGTTAGCATAAACATTATCTGCTTCCTGCATCTTTTTGGATAGCTACAATAAACACCATTTCTCATCTCCTGTTTCTTCATCATGTCTTCTTCTGTTCCTCCTTTTCCCCATTTATTTTTCCTTGTTTTTCATACTCATAAATTTGGGATGTCCTTTGGGCTATGGAAATGTAACTCCAGTCCTGACGCTGATGATATATATGGGACAGACTCAAACATGACTTCTTTGGCTTTGATATTGTGGTCACTTATAGGACTTTAGAGATCGGGCCATAAGCATAGAGGTATATTTTCTTTGCTGCCTTAAACATTTCATGAAAAGGAGTCAGCCTTGGCCCTAAACATGAGGCTGCCAGCTGCGGGGCAGCGTGCTTGTGTGGATGGGTGGCTAGGCTATGCAGCCTTGTTGTTGCAATGTAACAAGACTGTCGGACACAGTTGTAGGAGGCGGATGTATCCCAGTAGGATTTCAAACACTGAACAGAGAATCTGGGGTTAATTGCTATGGCTTGGAGAGGTTAACAATGTTTCCCCCATGCTGTATACTACCCTGTCCCTCCCATGCTGGTGGATGAGTTCCTTCTGCCTGCCCTGGGAGCTGTGCCTCAACTTCTGGTAAAACCTGACCATGGTTTGGATCTGTGGGTCAAGGACTCTGGCTATAGGCATTGCTGCAATGGCCATGTTGTGACACTATAGCCAGACTTCCCTCCACCAGAATGGCTTTGATCATTCAGATCCAATGTGTTATAAATATCTGTCACATGGAAGCTGGATGGTATGAAAACTTGTTCAACCGGTCTCCCTGGCTAATGACCTTACTGACAGCCCTAACAGGACCCCTAGGATCATGCTCCTGCTGCTTACCCTCAGTCCCTGTCTCATCAACAGACTGACGGCTTTTGTTCAAGAATGGGTCAATACTGTCCAACTGATGGGATTGTGGTCCCAGTATCACACCCTTGAGGCCCTGGACAGACAGATCCCGTGATTGAGTCCTGTCATTGGGATTTGTGAAGGGGGGGGGGGGAATGTGGGGCCTAGGGTAGCTTTCCCAGGGCAACTTGGTGCACACCTGCCAAGATGAGTTCTATAGATAAACAGAAAGGTAGACCTGAGTCTCAGTCTGCCCTAGGGCAATGCTAGCTCTTAGACGCTCTCCTGTTTCCATTTCACCCTGGGACCTGTTCCTTGCCTTTGCAGGAGACAGCATTGACAGCTAGATATAAACTTGTTCTGTGTTTACCCTCAAAATGACTAATTCAGCTTTTTTTTTATTAGCTTTATTTCAAAATCATTACAGAATGTGGAGTTCTAGTCTTGTAAAATCTGCTAACTTATTATAGACTGTTAAGAAATACAAGTTAGTCAGTCGTCTTTAAAGTACTGATATAACTAGTTACAAAAATAAGCCTTATTTAGTTCCATGTATATGTTTTCAAAGTCAAACCTAAAACAAATAATTTAAAACAAAGTTTGTCTAATCAGACACACCTTGGCAGCCCTTATACTTTAGAGATCTGTAGAATATGGCATTTAAAATAATGATTAATCTTAGGTTTGGTCTTTTTATTGTGTCCCAGATTTCCTGAATGTTTTGTGATGAGAATTTGTTGGTTTTGCTGTTTTCTTTGATCAGAGT
>NC_022012.1:63259427-63263384 GCF_000317375.1 Microtus ochrogaster
TTAAATTTAAAACTAATTTACATGAAAATTAAAAGGTTAAAAATTCTATCTGAAAACTGATGATTCAAACAAAATTTGGTCATGTCAATAGTTTGAAAATACATTGGAAAAAACATTGACAACATAGAGAAAAATTTTATATTATGTGTTTTTGTGTCAACCGGTATGGGAACCTTCTGTAAGTCCAATGACTCCCTTAATTTTACCCTGAGTACAATATACTTATCTTGTCATATAAATAAATTTTTAAATTTTTGTGCTTGTAACCAAATTCTACATTATGGAGTATTAATAAAATGACAGGCTAGTTTCTATAAAAAAATAATAATGATTAAAAAGCTTCTTATATTAGACAGAGACTCCGAGATCCTAGCAGTAACCCAAGGTCTCCAAAGCAGATTATGAGACACCATGATGTCTCCACCTGGATTACGATGACGCTGACCACTGGATGAGTTGTCCCAGTGCAACCCCTGCTGCCAGGGCCCTGTCCAGACTGTGAACAAGCAGCAGGATCTTGGAGAATTGATTGTACCACTTTTGCTTAGATAAAATAAGGTCAGTCTTTCCCATGTCCCTCTTCCACAGAAAAAGAAAAAGTTCATCTTATGGGTCTCGCTTAGACAGTAAAACCACTGTTCTAGATATTTCTGCCTCTAGGTCTATGGAGACCTGGGTATGGCTAACTGTATATAGACTCTGGTCCTTGTCATTGTTAATATATTTAAAAGCTATTTGGTCTGTACTCAGATATACTTTATTTATCCTTCTGAGATCTCTGATAGTATTAATGGCTAGGGCAGTTATAATGTCAGTTTAGCAGCAAAAGGTATCCAAATAAAAGTTTATAAGCTTTGAGGGTCTAAGAAAATTGACTTAAGATATAAAAAAATGTTTCTAATTTCTTCCCCCTGTAATAGTTCTAATAAGCTAATAGACTAATGACTACTTACTGTGTGAGTCACAAGCTCAATATTTTAGATCTGTTCTGGTTGCCATTTAAATATAAACTTAAAAGTGTTTCTCATTGGGCCAAAGACATGTTCTGCCCAAACCATACATCATTCTCTATACAGCAGAAAAATATACATGCTTCTAACAAATCTGTAAGTTTTGCTAGGACTCAAAGGTATCAGTCTATTCTTTCTGTTTACAGATACCTGTTAATCTGTTCTTTTTCTACAATATGGGTTTTCTTTAAGTAAATAAATTTTAACTTCTGTTTCTAGTTTAAACTTATCTCAATAGGCTTCCACATCTAAGTATCAGTTGCTGACTACAACCTGCTCTGAATGGTGATGAGCCCTGGACTTCCTGAAAACTGATGTGGACCAGTCCAGTTGATATGAACATGAACGCTTCCTGTCTTTTCAATGTAGTCTGATGAGTTTCCTTCCTACCTTCGGCTAGCCTTTCAACCTACTTGGGCCCAAATAACAATGCCCCAATATCAGCTTGAAGTACTTGTGGAAAGGAACACATTGTCCCATGCCCCCTGCCCAAAATAGGAAACTCCATGCCAAGGAGGTACTTAAATTAATAAATCTATTAATTGACAACTCGGGACCTAGTATATTAATAGGCACAACAGTTGTCAATTAATAGATTTATTAATTTAAGTAGTTCCATGTGTCCTTAAAACCAAGGGCAAGCAGGACCCAAGATTGGGTCCTGTCACCGTTGCTTGTGAAGGGGGAAATGTGGGAGTCAGCCATGATAAGCTAAGTATGGGCAGGTTAACCAAAAGAAGTTCTTTACTTCCAACCATTATCACCTGCCAGAGTAGGACTCAGCCATCAATAAATTTAAATGGAGGTCTGGGTCTCAGTAGTTTACCCTGAAGCAATACCTGACAGCAGGAAGAACCACAGGCTGAGATTACCTGAGCACCACCCAAAAGCAGACCATCCAAAGGAAATGCCTAACATTCCAGCCACTGCAGATAGGACCATCTGCCAGAACACACTCACCAGGACACACCTAGACAAATGTCAGCCAATCAGGGGTCCTGAACCTCAGAAACCCCTCACCCCCACCTTTGCTACTATAAAAACCCAATTCTAACTGAGCTCGGGGCTCTCCATTTCTTCCAATATGTTGGACATGTGGAGAGACCTAGTTTGCAAACTTGCTTAAAATAAAGGCTCTTTGCTTTTACAAATAGGACTCAGTCTCCTTGTTGGCTTTTGCATGGACTTTGAGGATTTGGGCATAACAAGTGCAATGCCCGTGCACACATTCATGTTATAGATGTATTCTGTGTGTGTGTGTGTGTGTGTGTGTGTGTGTGTGTGTGTGTGTGTGTTTCAGTGCCTGTGAAGGCCAGAGTTGTCAGATCCTCTTGGAACTGGCATTACAGACAGATGTGAGCTGAGTCTACCAATATGAGTACTAGGAATTTAACTCAAGGCATTTGCTAGATCAGTAGTACATGCTTTTACATGAAGAGTCATCTCCCCATGCCCCTCTTTCTGCTTTCTTTTAAAAGATTTTAGCCGAGCAGTGGAGGGGCACGTCTTTAATCCCAGCACTCAGGAGGCAGAGGCAGGTGGATCTCTGTGAGTTCGAGACCAGCCTGGTCTACAAGAGCTAGTTCCAGGACAGGAATCAAAAAAGCTACGGAGAAACCCTATCTAAAAATCAAAAAAAAAAAAAAAAGTTTTTTAGTTCTTTAAAAATTCTGTTCAATGAATTTTTATCACATTTCCCCTTCCCTTCCAGCCCCATTTTCTTCTAAATTTGTCTCCTTTTCCCTTCCCATTCAACTTTGTGTCTGTTTTGTTCTTATCAAGGTCGATTTTTGCTACCCAAATGTTTTTTGGATGTGTGACCTTCCATTGGAGCTTGATTGACTTATCAAGGGTTCACACTATGAAAACACTGACCCTCCTTTCCCGGCCACTAACAATTGTCAGCAGCTACAGTTGGAGCTTTATCCCCAGGACCCCTTTTTTTTGCTGGCATTTGATGTGGTCTTGTGCATGTTGTCACAATCACTGTGAGTTCATATTAGCAGCTGCCCTGCTGTGTCTACACATATTATGGAAGTTTTATATCCTCAACTATACGATATAAGTTCATTGTAAAAGGAAAAAATCTTTTCAGGTTTTGATATAAGAATTTAACTTCAATATTTGTTATTTGTAATTCGACTGCAGTATCATTTTTGAAAGATCATTGCTGTGCATGTTTATAGCTTTCAGGTTATAAGCAAAGTATTAGTTTCTTTGGCTTTTAGGCCCATTGTTGTGACATGTTATATTGATTTTGTTATTGTGCCACAATTATACATGCTGAAACCAAGACATTCAAATCCTCCAAGTTTTTCATTTTAAAAATGTTTTGGCTCTAGACCTTTACAAGTCTCCCTGACTCCATGTTTCTGACTCTCTGTATCTGTATATCTGTCTATCTGTCTATCTGTCTGTCTGTCTCTGTATCTCTTTTGATTGGGACCCCATTCAGTGTCCTGGAGTTTAGTATTTCCATGTATATTGAATTCCCTTCCACCTGAGAAGAAATCCTCCATTCCAACGTCCTATGGGACCTTGTCCTACAATGACAGGTTCTCCAGATTCCCTGAAATTGTATCTATTAACTGAGTGACACCACAGATTGTCTACTAGCTAAGTGACACCGCAATCGCCTACCTATCAGCTGAGTGACACCACCGATAGATCTGTCAGCCTAGTGATAGCACAGAACCAGCTGAACATTTTGCCAAGCCAAAGCTCAGTCTCAGATGTCTATTATTCTCCATTGCTCTGAGAGTTCATTCTCACAGAGGTTAGCACTCGATAAATGAGAACCCTTATTTCACAGTTCCTCTCTAGTTTCACATTGTGTGTGTTCTCTGTTATCTTCTAATAACTGAATATTTTTTTAGATTTATTTATTCATTATGTATACAACATTCTGCCTCGATGTATGCCGGCATGCCAGAGGAGGGTGCCAGAT
>NC_022012.1:63263484-63264880 GCF_000317375.1 Microtus ochrogaster
TACAGATGGTTGTGAGCCACCATGTGGTTGCTGGGAATTGAACTCAGGACCTCTGGAAGAGCAGCCAGTGCTCTTAGCCTCTGAGCCATCTCTCCAGCCTGTGTTGTTTATTCTTGTCTCTATTCACTTTCCTAGTTCTTTCTCTGTCTTCAAGTTCCAAGTACTTGCAAGTACTTCAAGTACTTACATCTGGAATTTGTTTTTGGTTTCTTTGAAGCTTTATTTCAGCATCTTTTTTACTACAATGGATTCATCTGCTTCCTTGGCTATTATACTCCATAACGATTCCTTTCTGTTTTGTGGGGAATGAATGAGGTGGTATTATCTATGCTTTGTTTCATATCAGAAACAGTTTTGCTTCTAATTACTAGAAAATTCTGTTTGGATCATATACCATTTTCAGACTTGCAATAACAGCTGGAGTAGAGCTGTTCACATGGTCATTCAAACTTGAACATTATATTGTAAAAACATTTTTTTGATATGTTTGCCTTGTTCTCTAGGTTGATAAACACTTTCTTTTTATTTTTTTTTATTTTTCCATTCAAAAATTTACACTTCCTCCCCTCCTCCCAATCCCCTCCCACTCTCCCAATCACCCTTCTCCCTCAGCCCCTCCTTAAGAGAGGGCAGGGAACCCTGCCCTGTGAGAAGTCCAAGGCCCTCCCCAACCCAGGTCTAGGAAGGTATGCATCCAGATGGACTAGGGTCCCAAAAAGCCAGTACATGCAGTAGAAACAGGTTCCAGTGCCATTATGGATGGCTTCTCAGTCTGCCCCCATTGGCAGCCACATTCAGAGAGTCCAGTTTGATCATATGCTTGTTCAGTCCCGGTCCAGCTGGATTTGGTGAGCTCCCATTAGTCCATTAGTTCAGGCACATTGTCTCAGTGGTTGGACCAACTCCTTGTGGTCCTGACTTCCTTGCTCATCTTTTCCCCCCTGCTCTTCAAACTGGACCTTGGGAGCTCAGTCCGTTGTTCTGATGAGCAAACACTTTCATTTCTCTTCTTTTTAAGTATATTTTTGAACTTTAATTCCTTATGTTGTTCAGGCTGGTTTCAAATTTGAGATATTTCTGTTCTAGAGCCCTAAGTATTGATAATATATATACTCAAAATTGGTATTTGATTATTTTTCAATATTTTTTACTTTTTATTTTTGTTCGTGTATAAGTGTCTGTATGATTGTACACATCACATCCCCTGGAACAAGAATTAGAGACAATCATGAGCTGGAAATTGAACCCCAGTATTTTGGAAGAGTATCAAATGCTCTTAATCTACAAGCCATCTCTCCAGCCCCTGGTGTTTGATTCTTGCCTCATAGTTCTATACTTCATTTCATCTATCCAAAAGTGCGTAGGGGAACTTGTTTTTTTTTTTTTTTTTTTTTTT
>NC_022012.1:63264980-63268233 GCF_000317375.1 Microtus ochrogaster
AGACAGGGTTTCTCTGTGGCTTTGGAGCCTGTCCTGGAACTAGCTCTTGTAGACCAGGCTGGTCTCGAACTCACAGAGATTCGCCTGCCTCTGCCTCCCGAGTGCTGGGATTAAAGGCGTGCGCCACCAACGCCCGGCAAGGGAACTTGTTATCTTGCAAATAATATATCTTTAAGTTTACAGTTTGTGTATTTTCAGCTCCTACTGATCTGCAGTCTTTTTGTCTCTCCACGCAATACACAGTTATTCAGTTTATCTGATGGATGTGTTCACCCTGAAAAGCACAATCACTGATGCCCTAATTTGGTCAATTGTAAAGTTAACACACACACACACCACATGCAATACTCTTTGTGTTCTTAATAAAAAGCTTATTTGCTATTTCTTAACAAATTTTTACTTCATTAAAGGGCATACATCTTACTGTGATTTAGGAAACCATACAATTGAGTCCTTACTTATTATTCATTCATAGAGTTGGAAGAAAAGAATTTTATTATAACTTACAGTTTTAGTTCTGTCTTTCACTGGTTTATACTTCAACAAATGTTTTCTTGGTTTTTTTTTTTTTTGTATTTCTCTCAACATTTGGTCTGTGACCTCTACCAGAGTAAGTTAGGTTAGTGCATTTAACATACTAGAAGAGCCCAATGAACACCAACCACCTTTTTAACGAGTGACTAATTTTGCCTTTATAAGATAACGCTTTCTTATTCACATAGATTTTTCAGATACATTCAAAAATTACAGTTCCTTATCCTGATTTTGAGAACCAAAAGCACTAACCAAGTTAAAATGTTCACGTGGACACCACCACTTTCAGGTGGACAGTGTACTGTACATCTGGGAGGATGGATAAGGGGAGATAAAATGGGCTTCAGCTTCATCAAGGGTGATGTTAATAGCTTTTCTTTTAGCCCTGTGCTTCTTATTTGTAGTATTTTCACAGATTGGAAATCCACTCTGTGTTCTTCTGGGACAGGACAAGATTGTATTACTGGCTGTGTGCTACAATTCTTTCATCTCCTGAGCATTTATTAATCATGCTCCTTTTGGCTAGAAAGACTGAGTTACTGGTATCTTTTTGACTCCTGGGATCTTTCAAAACAATAATCCATGAGCCTCAGCACACTTATTTATTAGACTCTCAGTATTATCTATTATCAAACAAATATTCCCATGTCTTCATTGTGTGGCTATGTCCTGCTCTAGGCATTATTCACTTTCAAGGTCTTTGGGGCCTTGTCTTTATTATTTCAAAATGACTATAGCCAACCACTTTTGTAACCCTATGCCAGACATTTCAAATAATAAATTATCTAGATCTTACAGATGAAGAAGCCTCTATTCTTCTATTCTATCTAGATCTTCATTCTCAAGGAATCTAATTGTCTCGAATAGATATCTTTTCAGATGAAGACTTTAAAATGAACTTTGTTGGCAAACGAAGAAAGCAAGTCATAGATGAATATCTCTTAGGACAATACTAGTAATGTAGATCATACCATACTAATGGCATTGAATAACAATTTAGGTGAGGGAAGGAAGTTAAAAAGGGAGTTTTGCTTTTGGTTAATATTTTAAATTTCAATATAGTCATATTTATAATCAATCCAGATATTAGTGTTAAACTT
Organism: Microtus ochrogaster; assembly: GCF_000317375.1. Taxonomy (NCBI): domain Eukaryota; kingdom Metazoa; phylum Chordata; class Mammalia; order Rodentia; family Cricetidae; genus Microtus; species Microtus ochrogaster. The sequence continues at coordinate 63,266,615 of NC_022012.1, forward strand.
TTAAATAAATAATATGCCTTTAGTTTGTCTTTATTATAGTCAACTGGGTGGGAGGCTGCTTGTTGGCTCCTGGATGCTTAGCCCTGAAATAATCACATAGAAACAATATTAATTAAATCACTGCTTTTCCCATTAGCTCTAGCTTCTTATTGGCTAACTCTTACATCTTAATATAACCCATTTCTATTAATCTGTGTATTACCACATGGGCATGGCTGTGGTTTATTAGGTAAAGTTCTGTCCGGCTCCAACAGGGCTACATGGCTTCTCTCTGACTCCGCCCTTCTTTTTCCTAAACTAACCCATCTCTATTAATCTGTGTATTGCCACGTGGCTGTGGTTTACCAGCTAAAGTTCCGGCATCCATCTCTGGCAGGGCTACATGGTTTCTCTCTGACTCTGTTCTTTTTCCCCCCAGAATTCAGTTTAGTTTTCCCCCCACTAGCTCTGTTCCCCTATAGCTCTGCTATATTCCAAAGCAGTTCCTTTATTAATCAATGATAATCACAGCATACAGAAGGAAATCCCACATATCTGGGGGATGAAGAATGTGTGATGTATGTTTTCACATTGACTGGAACATAAAATATGCAATCTTGATGATATGAAGTACATGTGTAGCATGAGACTTGGTTAAGGAAGTAAAAGGGAAAATGAATGGATAATATTTTCATATGTTAAAAGAGGACTGAGAAATAAAGACAGGTGTTAAAGAAACAAACATAAAAGCATAAAGTACAATTTAAATTGCAAAACAAGGAAACAAGGACACAATACACACACAAGAGAGGGATGGGGAGGGAGAGAGAGAAAACAAGAATAAAAACTATTTGCTACTAAGAAAGTCTCATTTTTTACAATAGAGAAGCAGTGATAATAGTTTAAATAAATATGAAAACGAAAGACATAAGATGATTGTCTAAACTGTTGAAGAAGCGGAATCAAAGAGAATACACAATAATCACTAGACATAACATTCATAAAAAATATTTGTGGGATTGTAGCATGTTAGCATATTATTTTAACAGACTATTTTTCAGTGTTCAGGATTAACTACAGGGCCTGGGAGGTGACACACATGTACTTTTTCATGAGCTGTGTCTCTAGCTCACATGGAATGTATAAAAGAAATTAAAGCTGTATGCTTTTCCATTTTTCGACGCTAATGTAAGTTGTTAATAAAGGCATTGTGTGTCCTATATGATGACAGAACAAGATATAATTCTTGTTGTTAGCTTATGTTGAAACAAATTTCTCAAATACTTGCATCAAAATATTTACCAGCAAAGGTGCTAGAGCTAAAATGGAAAATTGGGTAATTTTTACAATATTTCTTTCTAAACGAAGGATATCCATATTTTGAAACCTTGGAAGCAAATAAAAACATGTCACCCTTGAAATCTGTCACATTATTATCTGAGACTTATGCTTCAGGAACACATTTAATTTTTTTTTCCATTCCTTCCTAAGAAGCCAAGTGCTTAATTTGGGGACTGATAAGTATCTCAATGTAGTTTCATGAATTTTTTTTTTTTTTTTTTTGGTTTTTCGAGACAGGGTTTCTCTGTAGCTTTGGTTCCTGTCCTGGAACTAGCTCTTGTAGACCAGGCTGGCCTCGA
>NC_022012.1:63268333-63268870 GCF_000317375.1 Microtus ochrogaster
GGCAGATGACTGTTTTTATTTAACATCATTTGATATGTTGTTTTCTGAAAGCCTCTAATATAAAGTTTAAAATTACAAATTAGAACAGAAAACCATTCCATCACTTCAATAACCCACTGAAACTTTTAAGCTTTTTTCTGGAGTAGCTGATGATCTACACAGAGATCCATACTGAGCAATGGGTACAAAATGAGAGACTGTGAAGTGCTCAGGGATCATTGCAGGAGAAGGAATGGAAAAAGTATGTGAGTTGGAGGCAGCAAATGACTGCAAACAAACAGTGTTTGCTAAACACAGCAAGACAGAGGCATCTATGGACTCATGGACCCATGAGGTGACAGCATGCACAAAACCTGTACAAGCTCAATCCATACAACTTCCCAGCATGGAGGGGACGGCAAGTGGACACAAGGTTTTGGCCCTAGCTGAGAAGCTATTGCCAAGTGTTAGCTGCCAAGAAAGGGGAATCAGTTAACCATGATCCAATGATCCAAGGGAAGGCTACATACCCTAGAGCAAATGAATACAATAACTATA
>NC_022012.1:63268970-63275643 GCF_000317375.1 Microtus ochrogaster
TTCTTCTTCTTCTTCTTCTTCTTCTTCTTCTTCTTCTTCTTCTTCTTCTTCTTCTTCTTCTTCTTCTTCTTCTTCTTCTTCCTCTTCCTCTTCCTCTTCCTCTTCCTCTCTTTCTCCTTCTTCTTCGTTCCTCCTTCTTTTCATCGCCTCCTTCTCACTTTAAAGGAAGATGATACAAAGTTCCATGAGTAGAAAAATGGGGTGAAACTGAAAGGAGTTATGGAACGGGATGAGTATGTTTAAAATACATTGTATGAAACTCTCAAAGCATAGCAAAACCTCAAAACAATAACAAAAGACTCTGCAAAGGATACAGTGCATTGTCTAGAATACATCTTTTTTGGTAGAGCACCCCCTTGATGTGGTAGTGATGAAGCAGGGTCAGGATTTACCTAATACCTGCAACATCATATCATAGAATCAAAATATGTTATATACATGTATAAGAATGTCGAAATGAAATCCAAGAATATACACCAATACAAATTTATATTAAAGCATCCAGAAAAAAGAAGATATGACTCTTTTAACATGACAAGTTAGTATATAATATTTTGGGCGGGGGGGGACAGTGATAATGCTCAGTGGTTATGAATGCTTGTTGCTAAGATTGACGGCCTGAGTTTGATCACGGGCACACAAATGTGGAAGAAGAAGATAGATTTTCTAGAAGTTGTCTTTTGACCTCCACATGTATGTCATGGTATACATGAGTAAGCAGACACATAAAAGCAAATAAACCAAAGTAGAATATTAAATTATTATTTTGATGAAACAGAAAGGAAGCAGGATATTAGTAAGAAGATGTACTTAATGGGAAGTCTCTCTTGTGCAAATGAGGCTGGATGGAAGACAATAGCACAGGCTATTTGAGATGAGCTTTAGGGAAATGGTAGGTGCTTTAATATTTTTGACATCACATAAAAGCAGTTATGAAAAATGAAAATTCTAGCCAACAAAAATAGTGTGGGAGGAAAACAACAGGTTTATGGTTTTTTTTTTCTCTTTTTAACTTTTATTTTCTGTGAAACTTAGCACCTAAGCACTGTATCTATATCACCTCTCCCTCTCCTCACCTCAAACACCTTTTGTGTCCACCCCAGTTCAATTCATGGTCATTTTTTAATTTTAATTATGATTATCATATATGGTATATTTACACACATATGAACCACTTGCTGAGTCCATTTATCATTGCACATATGCACATGAGTCCAAAGCTGAGCACTTGGGGTTGGAGATCCTCAGAAGCTCTGTCTCAGAGGAAACTAATTCTCCCCTTCTCACCAGGTGGCACTTGAGGTTATTTTAAAAAATTGCTTGTTTTATTTTGTATGAATGAGTGTTTTCCTCATATCTAATACTTTGCACCACATGCAGGCCATATCCTTGGAGGCCAAAAGAGTGTTGGATGCCTTGGGTGTGGGGATAGTTGTGAGCCACCATGTGGATGCTGGGGATCAAACCCAGGTCCTCAGTAAGAACACTAAGTGCTTTTAACTACTAAGCCATCTTTACGACCCCTGTTGAAGCTACACTGTTAAAGCTACGCTGTTGGAGTTATGTTTAAAGACACTGACCTCATTCACAAGTGCTCTGCCTTAAGATCTGAATACTTCCTGGTGATCTGGCCCTTGTACTACCGCATTGAGATTATGCTTCAACATTCACATTTCTAGAGGAAAAAATACTTAAAGCAATGTAATGGTAGAAAATCGAAGTTGGAGGAAAAAGAAGATAATTGAAAATTCATTTGCATTGAAACTATGTGTAAATAGATATGCTATAACAAAAATTTGAATATTAGATGATGCAACTTAGGGAAGACTAAGTACCATAAAATGAAAGGCTTGCAAAAACTAGTCAAGTCCAAGAAAGTATGGCAGACTTGGGGAAGGAAAGACCTAGTGCTCACTCCCTCCACCCACTGGGGACTGGAGTTACCAGGAGACCTTATTTGCAAACATAAAGAGAAAAATTCAGAAATCATTTTAATATAAATGTTGGTAAATATGTCAATCTTTAAATAAGGTTAACACTGCTTGTTTGGAAAAAGCCATTTCTATACGTTTGCATAAGCTGTAGGGGAAGAGTTAATGATGCCCATCACAGGGAACAGGGTTTTGTTTTGTTTTTCATTAGGATTTGAGGCATTGCTGTATGTTAGTAGTTCTTGGTCCTGATGGGACTCAGTGAGCTCCTATTTTACAGCCTCAGAATGCAAGAACAAAGGAAGACAAACCATTTGCATGCTTTTTCCCCTGTCTTTTGAAGTTCTAAATGTGTTGCGGTTTTGAGTGGTTTTTAGGGCTTTTGTGTACAATCTCAGACGGACTATATTACATAACTAAGATACTGATCTTTTCATGTCTGGCACAAAATCAGGAAAAGCTTTGATATGTGTGCCTTGCCTTGATCCGCTGTGTGCAGCCAGACGCTTCATAATTGTCTGGATATGCAAATCCATAGGCGTGAGGGGTGACACTTTGTAGAAATATTTAAGTGGAAACAGAAGAAGCGTGTCCTCTGGGAGGGAGTTTTTATTGATTAAGCAATATTTGATTTTATAAGGGGGGATCAAGAGGCTATGTGGGGTGTGTATTGAAAGAAGTGCTTTCTTACTGTGCTGGGAGTGGATATAAAATGTACTCGCCTAAGTGAAGAGCTAACCCTTTGTGATCATGGAATTCTCTCCCTGAGAGATAATTGTGTCATTATGTTTCCATTAAATTCGCTTTAAACCATGTTTCACTTGTTTATTAAGCTCTGACTCTGTAGACTTACCTTATCTCCATATTGTCCTCCCAATTTTATCATGGGCCGAAGTGGAGGCAAACCACGGTAATAGTCATGCCTCCAAGAGTGTTCTTAGTTTCTTCTAGCAAGAAATGATATACTGTCCAGAAGAATTCATGTCCCCCAAAATCTCCTTGAAGTGCCGTTTTATCATAAAACTTGTGATATTTTGTAAAAAACTATAACATGTAGCCAACTATTCCCTGAAGTTATTTACCATCAAAACAAAAAGGCTTTCTGCCTATATTGAAGGTTACAACTTAAGGTTTTTCAGGAATTCTAGCAGTTAAAACCCAAACTTCAGGGTTCAAATTTGCCTTCCGCAGTTACCATTTGGGGAAACCCATCCACACAGGTTGGAATGAAAGAGGATAGCATGTATACAATGACCCTGTCTCTGCCTCGGATGAAAGTAACACCACATACATTAAGCTCATTGTGTGTATAGTATTATGGGCCTCTCTAAGATTGGGCTTCAGTTTACACACTTTAGAGAGCTTACTGAATCACATATCACGTGTAGCTGCTTGTGATTTCCTAGTCTTTGCTCCAGTGTTACAGGACATGAAGAATACTAATGCATATAAACTTATAGAAAAAAACTATGCTTTTCATGGTTTAATAATGTGACATAGCCACCATGGAGGACCAATGCTGCATTCAGAAAAAGTAGGGTGGTTAACAACCTCAGTTTCCTGCTGAAAATCTTATTGAAAACAGTCTGCATTGAGAATTGAGCCATGCATACTTGACACAAGACAATGCGATTGTTGTGCTGACTCCAGGAGATCCCAGCCTGAGTATTTACTTCATGTTATATGATGATTTATTCTGGCTTTATGTTACAAGAAAGATCATTCTCATTCTGAATTTGAACCTAAAGTTTCTGTTTCCTTCCTTCTTCGCCTCCCTCAATCTTTTTTAATCTTTCAGCTCTCTCTCTCTCTCTCTGACTCCACTCCCAGTCCCCTTCCCTCTGTTTCTCCTTACTAGAGATTGAACCCAGGACCTCAAGCGTACCACCTCTGCGCTTTATCCCCTGCCCTCCTTTTCACTTTTTATTTTGAAGAAGTTTTTACTCTACAGCTCAGGCTGGCCTTGAACTTGTGATTCTCCTGTCCCAGGCTCTTAACATGCTGCATTATCAGTTCTGCACTGCCAGACCCAGCTCTAAAGTGTCCCCATCTAATTGGGGGTTATTTTGTCAAATGAAGCTTATGTAAAACAGAAAGATTATTATAATGCCTATGTGTTAATGGAAATAGTTTTGAAAATCACCCCATTGAATTGGCCAGCTGTGGACTATTCTGCATACTTAAAATTCAAGACGTTACCCACTTCATATGGCTCTTGTCTCTTTATACCAAATATTTTTCCACATGACAACACAATAATTCAACCTTGAGTTTGTAAGCTCTTAACAGCACCTCCCTCAGCCAAGCTATCAGAGGAGAGGAAACTCAAGGTCAGTGTGGATAGGATTACAAAAATCAAGTAGAAAACATTCCTTTTGACTAAATGAAACCTGAGAAGTGAATCTATTGAAAGGGGAGCATTTCCCTTGAAATAATAGCTTTTCAACATTCAAGGTATGTATGTAACTCATTCAATGTGTATTTTTTTCTGCTTATTTAGAGACTAATTCAGCAAATATTTGTTGAGTAACCACCCTACTTGAAAAATTATCCCAAGGGCTGAGTCAGGAGATGCATGAGAGATGCTAGTCACCTAACATTGTATAAATTCTGTTCTCTTACACACTCTCATGAAAACAATATCAAATCAGCTCCAACATAACTCAGCTTTAAACTGCTGATCCATGGGCAAGTTCTGGATCTCTCTTGCTGTCATTGCTCAAGTAGGAGGTATGCATGGGTACAGCTTTTACAAGGTAACGCTTTTGTTTTCATCTCAAATACATATTACCTTATCAGTAAGTCAAAGAGTCATCAAAGAACCTTCTAATTATCTTTCTAAGAACCACAAAGTACCCACAAGTAAAAAAGTTTGCTCATACTTGCTTCTAGTATAGATGTTTTGCTTATATGTATGAATTTTTGCATTTGTTTTTCAAATTTGATACCACTAATTACTAGATAACAAAATAATATATTCTTATTTTATAATGAAAATTAACGTTCATGCCAAGACACCCTCACTACAAAGGGTCTGTGATACAAAGGGAACAACCTTCTACTCTTTTGTTTGCTATTCTTTGATCTATAAGACAGTTCACTTTATTGTTTTCAAAATAATCTATACCCCCCGTAAGAACGTACAACGTCTTTCTCTACACCGTTCTCCATATAGACATATACCTGCACTGCATGAGTACATCCTGCTTCTTTTTATTATTTATCTCTTCTTTATTCTTATTACCTCCTCACAACACGTCTTCAGAGACACAATTTAGAGAGAAGTTTCAATATGAGAACATAGCAAGGAGAGTTTGAGTATTTGCTTTGCAATAGGTTTCTCACTAATGACACCTAGTTCTCCATACACCAAGATTCCAGAGTAATCGAAACCTATATCTTAAATATATAGTATAACCATTAATACCTGAATGTGGCTCCTTTGTTACATTGCTACATTGCACAGGGACTGTATATGGAGAAATATAATAACTAGTGAAGTGTTTCAGAATTCTTCTAAATTACTTTTATGATCTTGTGCATCTTCAGTAATTTCAATTCTTAAAGACTTTCTGTTTTAAGTTATTCACCATAATTTCAGTAGAAAATACTTTAAATTATTTTGCCTAAGCTGTAAATGCTAAGTACCATTAATATCAAAGTTGAAAATAAAGATCCATGTTAACATTTGTGAAGTTTGTCAATATATTCACGAGGATGAGAGGTAGAAGCAAGGATAAGTTCATTTAAAAATATTTCATGATTCCAGAGGATATATTAGGAAGGCAAAATTTCTTTGACTGATCCTGTGATAACCTTTCTATATACTTTGACAAGCAAAACAACAGTCTAACTCTGTGCATTGTAAGGGCTCATTCAGAATATTTGCAAACATCCTTGTCCCACTGACAGACTGAGCATTATTCGGGTCACCATTGCTAACAATACCCCGTCCTCCACATTGTCCCTGCCTGCAGCTACCTGACAGTCCAGGTAACAGCAGGAATTATTCAAACATTTAACTGCAGCTCAGATTTTCCCCTCTCTATACTGACAACACCCAACTGCTTAGAACAAAAAGAAGATACTAACATTGAAAAGGAAAACTATTCTTTCTGTTGTCCATAGCAGAGAATTTTTAAAGTATAAATTTATTTTCTCATTTCCTTCAGATGTTAAAGTGATAATTCCACAAGAGAAATGTCTGTCTCAGTTCAGTTATGGCACACTTCAGACTTTGACCTGGACTGTTCCAGCTGGTGGCTTAATGGGGGGAACTTGGGAAAACGGGATGATTGGGATAAAGGATGGTTGGATAGGGGAGCAGGGAAGCACATCTTAATTAAGGGAGCCATCTTAGGGTTGGCAAGAGACATGGACCTAGAGGGGCTCCCAGGTGCCCAGGGCAATATCCCCAGTTAGTTCCTGGGGCAGCTGAGGATAGGGAACCTGAAATGACCCTATCCTATAGCAATACTGATGAATATCTTGCATATCACCATAGAACCTTCATCTGGCGATGGATGGAGATAGAGACCGAGACCCACACTAGAGCACCGGACTGAGCTCCCAATGTCACAATGAGGAGCAGAAGGAGGGAGAACATGAGCAAAGAAGTCAGGACCACAAGGGGTGCACCCACCACAGAGACAGTGGGGCTGATCTATTGGGAGCTCACCAAGGCCAGCTGGACTGTGACTGAAAAAGCATGGGATAAAACCGGACTCTCTGAATATGGCGGA
>NC_022012.1:63275828-63303812 GCF_000317375.1 Microtus ochrogaster
GAGGAGGGGGAGGAGGGGAGGGAAATGGGAGGCTGGGAGGAGGGGGAAATTTTTTTTTCAATAAAAAAATTATATAAAAAAAAGAAAGAAAGAAACCTGAGTCTTTTCTGCAGGGACTCAACGACACCAACCCTATCAAAACATGGAGTGCAGTAGGTAGGCTAAGTTGATGGTTAACAGGAAGAAGTTGAGGGCAATGAGTCTTTGTTTCCTATGTTCTGATTTACCAGCTTCTTCGAGATGCCCAGGCATAATTATAAATGAGTAAAATAAGTCAAAGTATTAGAAGATTGGCAAGTGTCAGATAAGAATACAGGTGACAGTTCTCCCAGTGAAACTCTGTGTATATGTACATACATAGTACCAGAAAGAGTCTTTTAAATGGAGGGAACATTTTAGGAGCTGTAATTATTATCCAGTGATTATTATTAAATGTAAAGAAGTTGATATATCAACATAGTTGGTATGAAAACCTTAACAAACATAGAAACTCTGATCATTCTTAAACTTTAAATGGTAATAGATGAATCATGAGTAGAAGAAACATAAATAGTATATAGATACCTCTCTAAAATATTTCTACAGCTTCATATTTAAATATATCATTTATATTTTAAATTATTCTATTTTCTTCTAAGTTTTTATTGGTTTCTTCTGTAAGTTACACATAATCATATATGTATAAACTGATTCCAGTTGCTCAGTACCACAATGCCTCAAAACTCAAGAATTTTCTGTCAGAATTCATCTTTCAAGCTGGACATGGATTATTTTGTCCTTAGATTTGTTTCCAGTTTGGGGGTAACTATTAGACAGTGGCAGATCCAGCAATATGACTCTTGGGCATATACCCAAAAGATACTCAATCATGCTACAAAGACATTTGTTCAAATGTGCTTATAGCAGCATTATTTGTAATAGCCAGAATCTGAAAACAACCTAGATGCCCCTCAACTGAAGAATGAATAAAGAAAATGTGACATATTTACACATTAGAGTACTATTCAGGGGTTAAAAACAATGACATCTTGAAATTTGCATGCAAATGGATGAAACTAGGAAACATAATCCTGAGTGAGGTTACCTAGACCCAAAAAGATGAATATGGTATACTCATTCATAAGTGAATACTAGTTATTATCAAAGAATATTGAGCCTATATAGTCCATGATCCTAGAGAAGCTAAGTAACAAGGTGAACCCTAAGAAAAACACGTATAGATCCACCTGGAAAGTCAAAATAGACAAGATCTCCTGACAACATTGGGAGCATGGGAGTGGAGAGAGAGGAAATGGTAGAAGGGGAAGAGGAAAAGAGAAGGGGGGGAACTTGAGGAAACAGAATAGTCAAGATGGAAGAAGGACAGAAATGAGAGCAAGGAAAGAGATATCTTGATTGAGGAAACCTTTATGGGGCTAACAAGAAACCTGGCTCTAGAGAAATTTCCAGGAATCCACAAAGTTGATCCCAGCTAAGACAGTAAGCAATAGAGGAGGGGGGCCCAAACCGGCCTTAGCCTGTAGTCAGACTGATGAATATCTTAAGCATCACCATCGAACAACTGATATAAACAGAGGCAGCGTCCCTTATCAGAGCACTGGGCTAAGCTCCAGAAGTCCAGTTGAAGAGTGGAAGGAGTGAAAATATGAGCAAAGAGGTCAATACCATGATGGATACACCCACTGAAACAGCCTACCTAAGCTAATGGGAACTCACCAACTCCAGCTGGACTGGGAAAGAACAAGCATAGGTCCAAACTAGTCCCTCTGAATGTGATTGACAATTATATGGCTGGGGTAGAGTTAGGGGCCACTGGCAATGGCACCACGACTTATCCCTACTGCTTGTACTGGCTTTTTGAGAACCTATTCTCAGCCGGGCGATGGTGGTGCACGCCTTTAATCCCAACACTCGGGAGGCAGAGGCAGGCAGGTGGATCTCTGTGAGTTCGAGACCAGCCTGGTCTACAGAGCTAGTTCCAGGACAGGCTCCAAAGCCATAGAGAAACCCTGTCTCGAAAAACCAAAAAAAAAAAAAAAAAAAGTGAGAGAGAGAACCTATTCTCTTGGGATGGATACCTTGCTCAGCTTAGATATAGTAGGGAGGGCCTTGGACCTTCCCCAAAGCAATGTGCCTTACTCTCCCTGAGGAGTGGATGTGGGGGTGAAATGGAGGGGATGGGAAGAGGGGAGGGAATGGGAACTCAGATTGGTATGTATAATGAAAAAGATACTTGGTTTTCTTTAAAAAATAAAATAAAATAAACCGGGCGATGGTGGAGCCCATGAAGCAGAGTTGATCAGAGTTCAACAGATTTTCATTTCTAATTTCGGGTATATATGAGCATAAGATTGTTTTAGTTATTTTGAATTTATTAAATTAGCGTGCTATTAAATATACATAAATATATTAATGTAATATATCTTAATATATATTAAGGAGCAGTGGGTATAGCTCAATTGTAGAGTATCTGATTAATTTCAGCGAAGCCAAGGATTCAATCCCTAGTATGCAAATATAATGGACATTAAAACTAGGAGATTAAAATATTTCTAGGGAGAAAGAGTCAAGGAGGGGCAACTTGAATGAGGAAAAGAAAAATGAGGGTGGCTTTGGGGTGCTTTCCTTGGCTCGCTCACACTTTCCTTTCCTTTTCCTTTCTAAACTAGCTATTTCTACTTCATTCCTTTCTTGGAAGGTGAGACTTTTTCTTCGTCTCTCCTCCTGGCAGCTGCTAGGATTTTGCCTCACCCGTACTATGATTTTTCTCTTACTATCTAATAATATTCTCCTTGAGAAAGGGCAGGGGGAGGAAAAGGAGAAAACTTAGGTGTATGCAGAAGAGGAATGGAGAGAAATAAGGCAGAGGCGAAAACAACCACAGACTCTCAATTACAATTGAAAATATGCTGGGAATATAACTGATTTAAAAGAAATGCTAATGATGCGCCAGTTAGACCTAGGCACATGCTTCTGAAGGATTATATTAAAAAGTTAATTATTATGAATAGGGTTATAAAGAGTGAAAAAAATCAAACTTGTATTCTTGTGGCTGCTGCCTATTCAGGAGCCACCACTCGATGGCATTATATGAGAGGGTCTAAGAGTCTAAATGATGCGTCCCAAGTACTTAAGTCGTTTCAGCAACTATTAGGAACTATAATTACATAAAAAGGGAGAGTGTGAGGTTGTAGGCCACAGAGAGCAGATTCCCATCAGAGCTAAATGGCTTCCTTTCTCATCAGATATTATGCTTTAAATAAAGAAAGCATCACACAGACAGACTGGAACATCTGTCTATAGTTGAATATAAATGATAGAATTAAGCAGAATACATTTGCAATATGAGGTCAACTCATCAAATAACTGCATTAAATGTATAGAGAATGGCTGCTTGTGGTAATTTTCTTAATTTGGGCATTGCTTAGATAATGTTTAAAATCCAAATCTAAGTAATAAAGATTTCAAAGATAATGAACTAGCAGAACCATAGATAAGTTTAATACTTTTGTACAAATTTATACTCTTATGAAGCACTCTGAGTCTATTTTGCTGGGTTCGATATTTATCATAGTTCTCAATGACAAATAAGCAGGAGCAGTATCATAGCTGCCAATCTTCATCTTCTCCCATAAGAAAAGAAATGCTCGAAGAGACTGTGGTTCTGAATCTGGAATTGTGTGGAATTGTGAACAAGGGCTGAGTATCAGGATGCATGGCTCTCACTCGAATCAGCCACAGTTGTTCTACCTACTCTCTCCTTCACACGGATTATCTGCCACATCCTTCTTACAGATGTGGAGTCCTGCAGAATCCTGGCTCATGCTGCATGGCTTTGTGGGTGCTGATTTAATAGAGTACAGTTACCATAAAGGGCAACAAAAATCCCACAAAATAATAGACATAGAGTCAGGTGTCACACAATCTGTTAGTCCAAACCACCCACTTCTTCTCTGAATTTAATGCTAGAACTCCCATTTCTTAAAAAAGGTTAAGGTTTTCATAATTTTTTCAACAACTCTTGTCTTTCTGTTTTTGTTTTGTCTTGAGCTTTTGTTTCTCACCCTCTGCCTTAAAAAGTCTGTCTTCTTTAGTAAGCTACTGACCACTGCTTCGTTCATGTAACTCATGCAATTTTATCAACTACCTTTTGACCTCACTCTTTCATTCATCAAATGTTCTCCCCAGTTCAAACATAGACTTAAATTATCTCATTCGGCTCAAAAAATCTGGCTGCTCATATTTCCTTACCACAAAAATCTCAAAATTACAGTGTTCAAAATTAAAATTTCTCACCAAATTACATTACCATCTTTAAACTTGCCCCCAATGGGTAAGATAACCATATTGCCTTGTTTATTCAACTGTGCCTAACATAAATTTTTGAAACATTAAGAGTAGTTAAATAACGAAGATGTAGGCCGGGCAGCACTCGGGAGGCAGAGGCAGGCGGATCTCTGTGAGTTCGAGGCCAGCCTGGTCTACAAGAGCTAGTTCCAGGACAGGAACCAAAAGCTACGGAGAAACCCTGTCTCGAAAAATCCCCCCCCCCAAAAAAAATAACGAAGATGTATTCATTGCTTATTGCAAAAAATTTAACGAAGGAAGGAATGCCTTTGGCTCACAGTTCCTGGATGCATTCCGTCAAGGCAGGAAAGCCACGCAGCCTGAGTCAGCAGCCCACACTGCATCACAGTTGGGAGGCAGGGAGAAGGGAGCCTTGATGCTCAGTCCCCATTTTGCCTTCATTCAGGACCATACTCAAGCCCATGGAAATGTGCAGACCACATGGAGAGTGAATCTTCCCATCGCAAGAGACCTAACCTAGACCTGCATAGACATGCCCAAAGACTTGTTTCCATGGTGATTCTGAATCCCATGAAGTTGTCAATCAAAATTAACCATTATACTATGTATGGTGGCTTTACAACTAACGATACTGAGACAGAAGAATCATGAGTTTGAGATCAGCCTGGGCTGCATAGTAAGCTCCAGATACATAGCAAAACACTATAAGAGGAAGCTAATAGGATGGAGTAATGATAGCAATTGTCTCTATAATTTGCTTCTCCATTAAAGCTACTGACCTACAAATAATACCACACTCATTTTCACTCTCCATATACTAATAAATAGTATCATGCTTCCTAGATGATTTTCAGTCCACCCTTTTCTGTTATGACGGTCTTTACCCAGCTGGCAGTCTAGACAACAGCAATGCCAACCTATTTGGACTCCCTATTTCCAGCCATGTTTGCTCTTAAATCCAGTACTGGACTTCTGTCAGTGTGTCTAATCAAAAATAAAAATTGACCATGCATCCCTTCATCTGATATTATTTAATTCTTTCTTTCCTTCTGCAAGATGTTGTTCAAAATCCCATGCCACTTGACTCTGAGAGCAACATACTCATTTCCCTATTCATACCCTCTCCTGGGTTCTTCATGGAATTTCATTCCACCTTATCTTTCTTTCATTTATCCCTACAACATTTTCAAAACTTGTTTTCTACAGCAAGTGGGTTGGACTTCCTCGAGCAAGTTATTCCCTCTTTTTTGTTGCGATCGTAAAGGTCCTTGTATCCACAGATTACCAGAGAAACCAGGAGTGACAAGCACACAGAATAGTCCTTTCAAAGGGAAGGACATATTACCTGTTTTTAATCCAGAAATCTGGGAATTAACAGTGATTATAGCCTGGCGATCTGAATTTATCTGTTGGTCCTGTCCATAGCAAGCTTCCACAACCAGGGCAGGAGGTGTCTAGTAATTTAAATGACCTTTTTGTTATCTATATAGCCAAGAGCTCCCACAAGTTCCCACAAACAGGACCTGAGGTGGTTAATAGACCAAAGGACCTCTACACTATCTGTATGACAAGACTATGTCATATCCCTCCCTGGCCCCTTGAGTTACTATAGGTAGCTTATCTCTAGAACCCATCTTCTTGGAAGAAATGACACGTACTCTGTGTTGAATTTCAATGTAGCCATACCTCCTTGTGCACCTGGGATTGTGTTACACTGGGAAACTTTTTTCCCAAATTGTACTATGTTTAAATATGCTGCCATAAATCACTTGACATCAGACTCCCAGAGTTTGATCCAGCCTGTTATGAAATGATTGAAAAAGAAGAATGGCCTCAACTTGGAACCATAAGCTAAAGTAAACCTTTTTCTCCTTTTTAGGTTGCTTTTTATCGGGATACTCACTCACCGCAGCAGAAAAGAGACTACTGATGCAATCACTGCTTCCTCTGAACTAACATTTCAGTTGAGCTATATTTCTAAGAAATTTTAGGATATAAACCATCAAATGCTTTGGGGAATTTGAAACCTAAATTTTTACCTCTCTTCAGAGGTCAACAATAACACTTATTACCTGCTACAATCTTTTTCCTGGCCATGAATTTTGGAAGTGGTATTGCTTTGCGTGTAATTGACAGTGACTTTCATGAATTATATTTTAGGGTGGAAATAAATCAAAGAGATGGTTTTTTACATCAATATGTAGATCCATGATAGAGTTTTTAAGTTAAATGAAAATTAGCATCTGCTTGTAATTATGAGGAGCCTATGATTTTAATCTTATGGAAGTCTACTCTGAGCTACAAAGTACTAAAAGTAAATAAGTAAGTAAAAACTGTAGCTGTTTCCACTACTGTGTTGGGTGACTGTGCTACCTAGCTCTATGCCAATCCTTCCAAAGCTAGCATGGACAACAACCACGGATGAAAGCCTCAAGTTCTGAGTTCCACTGAGCTATAGTTCTCTTAACATGGTTATTTGCCAATAAATCAATCACGTTTATGTTGACTATGAAATCAAATTCAAACCAGTATATATAATGGTAGAGCTTACTTTAGGATGATTTTTTTTAACCTCAGGGGAACACATGAAGTTCGCTATTTCCTGTGTCTTTGCTCCCGTGTTTTTATTCCCTTTGCTCTTGCAGTTTTATGCATGCAAAATTGAAGTTGACAGGCATGTTCTTACCACTTGCTTACTTTCTATGTTTGCATACAATTATTTCATTGGAGAGAAACACACACAAATATACAGTAGTAGCACTTATAATATAAAGAAAACATACAGATTGAATCAGAAATAATACATACACCCAAGTTAAAAATCTCATGTCCCTCTGAAAACATTCTTCAGTTGGTGCGTAGTCATCTGCAATCGAGAATAATTTATTGGGTATGAATCCAAGGCTAGCATCTATTTCCATCCCAGCATCTGTGGATAATGATCAATCTCTGTAGCCCTAAGAACAATAGAAGCAATATTATTTACTTTTCTGTCTGCTTTGCTATTTTTTAAATTCAAACATAACTTACAATTTATGAATAAAATTACTTCTCAGAGACTTAAAATGTTTCCTTCTCAAATAATTCAATAATTTAAGTGAGAAGAGTAGATTCAGATAGCTTTAGTTTTTTTTAAATGTTATCTTATTCTATTTTATTCCTTCAAACATCATTGAAAATCATTTGTTTATTCAGAAATTGTGAAATAATTTATATTTACTCAGTTGATCTAAAATTATTAAGTAAATGTGATTTTCCCCATGAAAATCCAGGACTTTTGAGAACACAAAATATTTTCATTTTCTTTTTCTTTGACTTTATACTTCTTACACAACAATCTCTATAATAATTAAAATTATTTAAATTCTTTTTAAGCTTTGCATTTTTCTTTAACTCCTAATTAAGAAATTAAGATTAATATATTTGAGAAAAGCAGTTTGTTAAATGCACATACACATTTAGAAGGACTACCACAATTATGTTCATTAGCATACCTATTATCTCATGCAGCCACTATTTCAGAGTGTCGTGGGGGAAAAAGCAGATTTACTCTCTTCCAAATCTTAGTAATTTATGCCAAAGCAGCTTCCTTCTCCCTCATCCTGCCTGGCCCCCGTTTGCTGGCATATGCCCTGTTCATGAGAACCCTTGCTGGCTGGTTCATCTTTTCCATCTGGAAGCTGAGGCTTCTTCAGCTGCAGAGGCAAGAGAAGGGCTCTGAAGGGTCTGGGAGCAATAAGTTAATTCCTCATCATGTCTTCTCAAGACCTGTTATCCAGAAATAGTCAGATGAGGCGGAGGAGGGGAACTCAGATGTGGGTGAGCGCTAGAAGACTTTCTGTCGTGATGACCTTGGATCATAAACTGAACAGTAGAGAGGCAAGATAAAACAATTCCCTATAGTTAGATTGCCTGAAATTAATTTCTACCTTCTGACAGAAATGACAGAATCAAGGAATAAAAGCCTTTTAGAGTGTGCTAGCGGTATTTAAAGAGCTGACAACCTGAATGGCAGCCAGCAGAAACTTTCTCTCCACCGTTAAAATTTCGGTGCATCGGAGAGAGAAAAAGGTAATGTCCTTCGTGTCAAAACAGAGAAAAGAATAAGCAAGCTTACTTATTCTTTTCTTTAGTAGCAAAATATTAAAGATTCCTGAGATCTAGTTTGATACTTCAGACATGCAGAGTCATGTTTTCTTCTTCTTTTCATAGTCACAGGATATGGGCAAGGGGAAAGTTCGGTATCATCCTGAACTCTGGAAGTTTGTGGGAGTGGCTACATAAATAATTTGGGTAATATTACACCTTAGAATCAAAGAGGCCAATTGTAAAAACAGTGTAAAAATTAATATTTGCTCGTCATTGTGAGGGGCCTATAGTTTTAATCTAATGGAAGTCTTCTCTGAGATACAAAATACCAAAAGTTAAATAAGTAAATAAAAATTGTAGCTGTTACCACAAATGTATTGGATGATTGTACTACCTAGTTTTATGTCAACTTGATACAAATAACAGTCATTTGAACAGAGGGAACCTCAATTGAGAAAATGCCCCCAATATATTGGCCTGTGAGCAAAACTGGAGGGCATTTTCTTGATTGATGATGATGTGGAAGGACCTAGTTCACTGTGGGAGGTGTCATCCAGGAACAGGTGACTTTTGGTGTTATAAGAAGGAGAGCTGAGCAAACCACAAGGAATGATCCAGTAAGCAGCATTCCTCTTTTGCTTCTGCATCCATTTCTGCCTCCAAGTTCTAAGCCTGACTGCCTTCCCTGATTTCCTTCAAAGGTGGACTACAAATTCTAAGTTCAAGCAAACCTTTTCTCTCCTTAGCACAATAGTAATAGAAACCCCCAGGATAGCAATGTAAAAAGAAAACGAAAGACCAAATTGAAGTCTGTGAACAGTGATGTCTGGTACTGTGGCATGGACGGGGACACTACCTTAGCTAAACTTTCATAACTATCAGTCATTCTCCAGGAACTAGCTCATTTCCTTACCCTGGGATACATCCACAGGGCATCTCCCACATTCTATGGGATAAATAGAGCTGGCTCGAGCTGCTTGGCCTGACAGGCAGCAGGGAGAGGGGGAGGTACTTTGTCTCCTTGGTTCTGACAGCCACTGTCATGGACACACCCTCAGTCACACCTCTCTCTGGGGAGAGGTCCTGGTCTAGAGGTTTTCGGGTAGACACTGCAGCTGTAGCTACCCTCACTATGTCTTCCGGATTCTGTGGAAGCCCTAGGCTGAATGAAGAATTTCCATCTCTAGCATATTTTTATGTTGAGAAAACAGCTTGCTCTAGGGAGAAGACTCCTGACCCTAGGACAAGCTTAGTCTTTTTATTTGAAATGGTTTATTATGAATGTCTTTTGGGAACTGTTGCTCTGTCTTTGGGGCCTTTTAGAAGCTCACTAGCCTAGCACTTAGATTTTGGTCATTTTTTTTTCTTAAAAAGTCCAACTAGACATGTTTATTTTTGTTTTTTTTTTTTTAATTTGGCTTCAAGTAACCCAGAGAAAGTTATTTTTCTTTTACTCTTTAAAAAAATCTCCTTAAGACTGTTTTGTATTCATGTGCTGGTCTACATTAGATCAAGACCTCAAAAGGCCATATCTTAGTTAGGTGTTCTGCTGCTGTGAAGAGACATGATGACAGCAACTCTTACTAAGGAAAACATTTCACTGGCTCACAGTTCAGAAGCTCAGTCCAACATCATCATGGCTGGACATGGTGGTGTGCAAGAATACATGGTGCTACAGAAAGAACTGAAAGTCCTACATCTTGATCCACAGGCAGGCAACAGGTAGTAAATTGAGATACTGAGCATAGAGAGGTTGGTCATAGGGAATCTCAAAGCCCACCCTCATAATGACATGCTTCCTTCAACAAAGTTATGGCTCTTAATAATGCCACTCCCTTTGGGTCCATTTTCTTTCAAACCAATCACAGGCCCTAAGGTCCTGATGAATCAATTTAAAAAAGAAAAATAAAACTCTATTGTAAACATCATTCTTTTTTACCCAAGATTTGTTTTTATCCTAAAAGATTTGCATGAAAAGGTATTCTATATAATTGGCAAGATAAAATTTAGTGCATTCAAGTGGATATAGTTTGCATATTTGCCTCCAAAATCTAACATGAATGTTTTTAAACAGTGTGCTGTATTTATGAGACTCATATGGTTTTCCCTCCAGGGCTAAACTTCATCAAATAAAGGCCTAATTTGATGACATAAAACTATTAATTTTTGATTGAAAATAGATTTTTTTTCATACAATATATTCTGATTAAAATTTCTCCTCCAACTCTTTCTCCCTCTCTCTCTCTCTCATTAGGATACAAACAGGCTTTAAAATAATAATAATAATAATAATAATAATAATAATAATAATAATAAATTAACATAAAGTAGAATATTATAAACTAAAAGCAAACCAGAACAGGATGAAATGGTAAATAAATAAATAAATAAATAAATAAATAAATAAATAAATAAATACTCAGACAAAGCATTATGAACAAGGAATCTCCAAAAATGCTGTTGAGTTCACTTTTTGATGGCCATCTACTGCTGGGCATGAGGTCTGTCCTTAAGAGTGGTTTGT
Organism: Microtus ochrogaster; assembly: GCF_000317375.1. Classification (NCBI taxonomy): domain Eukaryota; kingdom Metazoa; phylum Chordata; class Mammalia; order Rodentia; family Cricetidae; genus Microtus; species Microtus ochrogaster. The sequence continues at coordinate 63,286,750 of NC_022012.1, forward strand.
ACACATAGCAAAGCTTTGTTGGAGAAAACTATCTTTCTTTTGTGTATAGTATCAACTGGGACAGTTTCTGGGTTAGAGATGGGGGCTTCTATCCACTTCCCTTCTCGTCATCTTAGACCTGTGCAGGGACTCTGCAAGTTGTCACCATCTCTGAGTTCAAAAGAAACTATTAATTTATTAAGTGTATATTTGTACTGCAGAAAGTATCTGGTCAATAATACAAAGCAATATATCTACACTGCCTGATATCAAGCTATTGTTTCAGTTCTAGCTAGTGAGCTGGGAAACAGATGCTTAAAGATTCTTAGTGGTTTATAGTAACTTTTCACCTAAACTGATTGCTTCTGGAATCTAACTCACACCTTTACAGCTTAGTGTTAGCCAATAATTTACACATGCCATTTTAATCTCCTAAGTATCCAGAGAGTCAGAGATTTCTGAAAAGGATATGTATGACAATAAACTCGCAAGTATCTAACCTAGTGATGAGTACACCATGTGAACAGTCTGATATGGACAAAGAGCCATCCTGGAGCTGGTTCTGCCCTCCCAACTGGATCCATTCATTTATTGACTCATGTTTTACTCAAGATGCACTTGCTTGCCAGCTATATGCCTAGGAGCTAGAAATAGAGAAGAGGGGAAGACAGAGAATGAATGTCAGTTTGGGGAACTCTGGAGTATGCAAGTCTCTGTGAGGGAACAGCAATCACAGGACCCAAACAGCTGTCCCCAGTGGAAGTGCATATTTGTAAGCCAGTGGAAGCTGCTTCTAGAAGTGTTTCAGGAACAAACTCAAAAGCCCGGGTAGACTTTACCAAGCCACCATAATCCCTACCTATATCCTAAAGACCTGTTCTTATACAGGGACATGTAGTCTAGCCCTTTGACAAGGAGACTTCTCTTTACAATGGATTTACAGAAAATCACAACTAGTCAAAATTCAGCACTATGAATCCCAATCCCAAAGAACACATTTACAAAAACAACTTCTATATCTAAGCTCAGAGAACACTGTAGAAGAGGGAGCAGAAAGATTGTAAGGACTAGAGGAAGTGAGACTGTGTCTCCTAGGAATGTGAGAAGCTATAACCATAAAGTCTCAACAACATAACCGCTGAGACACAAGCTGAACAAGTTCAATGATAAACATACCAAACTGGACTGGGAAAAGACCATGGGGCCTCAACCCTACATGAAGAACAATGAACAACTAAGGAATGCTGAATAGAGAAACAATCTTCCCTAGGAAAGCACACACCAGTTGGTTACCCAATAGTCAATCCTGAAAACATATATATAGATACATTATACAAATTGAACAGGTTATTTTTAAGTATATATGCATATACATTTATACAAGTCATAACAATTAATAAAAAAGAGGCTATGAATTTGTGTTGAGGAGCTTTCTGTTCTGCCCAGTTCCCACAGTCATTAAGTCCCAAAGAAATCACACAGAGGTCTACATTAACTATAAACTGATTGGAACATTATCTCAGGCTTTGTATTAACTCTTACAACTTCTATTAGCCCATTATTCTCATCTGTGTTAGCCACATAGCTCAGTACCTTTTTCAGCGAGGCAGTCACATCTTGTTTCTTCTGTGGCTGGGCAAGGACTCCAGAGGAATGGGCTTCCTCCTTCCCAGAATTCTCCTGTTCTCCTTGACTCGCCTCTACTTCCTGTCTGGTTGTCACGCCTATACTTCCTGCCTGGATACTGGCCAACCAGCGTTTATTTAAAATATAATTGACAGAATATAAACCATGGTCCCATACCAAATTTGAAAGGGAGCAACGGGTTATATGACGTGGAAGAGGAAATGCTGTAATTAGAATATAATTGACAGAATATAAACCATGGTCCCACACCAAATTTGAAAGAGAGCAACGGGTTATATGACGTGGAAGAGGAAATGTTGTAATTGGAATAATAATAATAATAGCCCAGGTAGAAGAAAGAAGCAGGTACAATGCTGGGGAATGAAAGGAGGGAAAGGCCTGAAGTTCAAACTCTGGTTAGCTCTGGTTAGAAAAGGTTAAGTCTTCTTAGATCTTGGAATGAGGAAAAGGCCTGAAGACTATATTCTAGAGGGGTTCCCAGGTCAGACTGACAAAGATGGATCCTCTTTCTATTGAACTGCCTGCCCATTGGAGGTTTGGAAGAAAAAGGACAATAGATAAATGGGTGCTTGGAAAACCACACTGTCTGCAGTCTGAAGAGCAGACAAGGGGCCTTGGTGGGCAAGCACAGCCAGTAGGCAGCTGCAGTGAACCAGAACCTGTCTTGTATCGACAGTCAGTGACTGTTACTTGCATGGCAGACTGGCATTATAAGTTAATCAAAGGCTGGGGAGTCCCAATTTTATATGACTAAACTTTATGTCTGCTTGGCTGTTTGCTTACTGTTCCTTAATGGAGTTGATTAGTTCCAAAAACAAAATCTCGGTTCTACTTTTCAGTAAACTGCAATAGTGCCTGGCTTCTCCTCCACAAGCAATTCTGCAGGATCAAAGGAAATAATGTGTAAAAAAGAACTGTGTAGACCAGAAATTTCAAAGCACTCTGTTGTACAGTGCCAGGCACTATTATCCATAATATTGGACCTGATTTCATTTTCAGCTAAATCTTCTTATTTTCTCTGTATTGGTCAAAGAAAAACAAGCAGCAAGCTGAACCACAGGAAATCATATCACTTAGTCCCCCAACTAAAGTAGGTGGAATCTAATGATCATTTCATACTTTTTCCCCTGTTCAAAATAAAAATGTTTCGTTGAAACTCAGAAGGCACAAAATCAACCAATTTCAAATACAAACAGCTGTTGGGATAAGTTTTGAAATGTTTTCTGGAAATGTCAACCTACTTTGAAAGCTGGGGTGTTTTATTTGATCATATGAAACATTACAGTGATATCTCCTAATCTTAATGTTCCCATCTATGTCCTAGCCCCTTGGCCTCCTATTGGAACAATCACCAGAAAAAAAAAAAAGTGATCATGCTCTGATTCATAGAATTTAATCTATATGTTTTAGAATGGAATGAATTCCATTAAGGTGTCTCCATTGGTCTTCCTAGAGAAATATGAACAATCAACAAGGTGTCCCCCCCCCCCCAACATCTCCACCAGCCTCCTAAAGTAAAATGCATAACCAACAAGGTCTCTCTGTAAATCTCTCTATTTTCCTGCCTTTCTACCAAGTCTCTTTGTTCTTGGTGTATTTGAAATGCTAAGGCTCACAACTGAGACAACTTGCTGGCGTGTCCATCATGTAGAGGGACCTAGGCCACCAAGTTATCCTTAGCTCCAGGATTTCATTGTTTCGTCAGTTTTACTCCAAACACCTAAAAGGGATTTTGTGAAGGTTTCTTGAGAGGATTAGTTCACAGAGGGGGAAAAAAAAACTCTTTTTTTTTTCTCGAGAGCAGATAGAAGTGAAGAGAGAAAAGAGAAAAACAGTTTTAAAAAGATTGTTCTTGTTTATGAACAGCAGCAGAGGCCTTAAACCTGAGATATACAGGAAGATCAAGGAGTTAGATTATTTGATGCCTGAGCTTCAGAAGTTCAGGATCAGCCTGGTAAATATACCAAGAGTCCATCTGGAAGAGAGAGACAGGCAGGCAGAGTGGGGAAGGGGAAGGATGCTCTTTACTGTCAGCAAGAGGTACTTGGGGAACACTAAAGCATATAATTTGCAATTGCAAGAAGCATTTGCAGACATTTATATTTTGTAAATGTTTTATATACTATCCGTCTTTAAAAAATACAGAGAAGATTTAGTGTTTGCTAAGCAAAAATGAGGATCTAAGTTTGATTCCCAGAGCCCACGTAAAAAGCAGGAACCAGAGTGCTTGTAAATCTCAGACCTGAGAGAACCTTTGGAGTTTACTGATTTGCCTAGCCAAATTAATCAGCTCCAGGTCCAAGTAAGTGACCACATCTCAAAAAAAATGAATATATATATATGTATATAAATATGTATATATAACATATACATGCATGTATGCATTATATACCATATATATATATACAGTGCCTGAGGAATCATACCAAGGTTGGCCTCTGACCTCCATACCCAAGCACACACACATACTACACCCTCTATGAAAAACTGAACACTACTTTGTGTGCCTAGACAGGGGCACAAAAACATTAACCTATACTTTTCAACTTTAAGTCAAATTTCTCCTGCTGAGCCATAGTAGCCTAGAAAAGTAACAGAACCTCATAAATGTTATTTTCTTGGAGACAGATCTGTGTGATCAGCATTTTAAAGCTTTCATATATAAGTTCACATAAATAGTGGACAGAAATTTTTCCCTGTTTTTACTACAAAGTGCTTCAAGAGTTTAAATTAGCATTTTGAAGAATTTTCTTAAGATTTATTTAATTTATGTGTATGATTGTTTTGCCTGCTTATATGTCTACACACCATGTGCACACTTTGGGCTTTCAGAAGTCAGCAGAAGTCATCAGATGTCCTGGAACTGGAGCTACATGTAGGTGCTGGGAAGTGAACCCAAGAATAAGTGTCCCTAACTACTGAGCCCCTAATTTACCACTTTTTAACTTTTTAAGTTGCACTGGTTCCAATGCATGCACAAAGCAGGGGTAATGGTACGTTCTTTCTGGTGATGTGGTACCATACCCATAACTCAAAGGTATTCATAGTATTTTTATTCAAAGAAACACCCAATAACCAAGTTTATTAAAAATGGTCAGCCTGAAGAATTAATATGTTAGGGTGAAGATATAATAAATTTGAGATGCACATATTATATACCAAGATACAATATTCAAACATATAAGTGGATAAAGACAGATTATAATTGATAGATAAGGAGTTCATATATGATAACTGATAAGTACATAGAGAAGTAGATAGATGATAGATATATAAACATATAGATAATAGATAATGATGATGATGATAGACAAGATAGATGAGTCTTTAAATTACAAAACTGCTATATTTTCAGAAATATTTAAAGCTGTTAAATAAAATAACACTCTCTTTAAAGTTCAAGGTTAACGAAATGGCAGTTTCTAATATTTATCAAGCATTCTTAAGTAATATGTCAAATAACTTGGGAGATCAGCCCCCCCCCAAACTCTTATGGTGTGATCTAGATATTGGCCTTTCTCATTTAAAAACTGTCCTCCTTGTTTATAAGGTCTTTTATGTTTTTCTTGAAATCAGAACAAGATACTTCCAGTTTCTGTAATTTTCCAATACTATAGATCCCACAGACCCACTATTTGGATCGTACATGACACTTTTATTTCATTACTCCAGTCTCTACTTTCTCCACCCCATCCCTGGCTCTGGGGTTCAATCACCGGGCTTTGGGCTTTGAACTTCCTTGCAAAGCACCCCACACCCGCTCTACATCCCCAGCTCTCCTTCTGTCTCTGCTTTTTTCCATTTTAAATGTTTTGTTAATTTTACATAACAATCACAATTCTCCCTCCCCCTTCTCCCACTTCTGCCAACCTATTCCCATCCACTCCTCAAAAAGAGTAAGATCTCCCATGGGAGCCAACAAAGCCTGGCACACTCAGTGGAGGCCCAGTCACTGGCACACTGAAGGAAAGAGGGGCTTGATCCTTCTGTCTCTTTTAAGGCGCCACTTTCAAATGTTTCATGATGATGTGCAGTTTGTACAAAAGCAGAGAGGAACCTGCTTGTTTAGAAGTGTTCTTTCCTTTACATTTGTCTTATTGGCATTTTGGGTGTGGCTTTTAGGACCCTGCAGGATTCTAGTCAATCTGAAAAACATTTAGTAGAATAGGTACTATTTATTTTGATATGTGTGCTCTGCTGTTTTTTCCCAAATGTTTGGACTTTTGCATATAATGTTACAGGGTAGGTAACAGTGAGCTACATTTAATAGAAAACCTGAAACAGGGGAAGGGTTGCACTAAGGATTGCATGCACATACACACACAATACACATACATATACACACACGTGTATATGTGTATATATATATATTTACGTGTGTTTAAATATATACATATATACCCAATGTACAAACTCAAGAAGCCTGGCACCAATGACTTGTTGCTTAGCAGCCTCGTCACAACTATGAAGAGACCTTGTCTCACAAAAGCAAAACAAAATAAAGCCAGAGAAACAAATAGACACAAAACCCCAAGTTCAAATGGCATTGGGTCTTTGAGTTAGTCACTGTCAGTTTTTGTTTTCAGACCTGCAATTTTTCAATGGTTTTATGCTCTTCTTCAGCTGTGCACAAAGGAACTGAATTCACATGTCAGTTAAGCATCACATTTGGAAAGACTGAACTATAACAGATATTTGTTGGCATATGTCTAGTCTTAGTTGTCCTATGAGAATTGATATGTGGTACCATGTTCTGTGACAGTATTCCTGGAGAGACTTGACCAGAGAAGCAATCGATGATGAACCAAAGTCAGGGTACTACCTGCCTTAGTCTGTTTTCAATGTAAGAAATGCCATGACCAAAAATAAATAAATAAATCAAGGAAGCAAGGATTTCTTTGGATTACACATATCCAAACCACCATTGTGAGAATTCAAGAGTAGGAACTCAAGGCAGAAACTGAATCCAGAGACCATGGAAGAAGGATACTTACTGGCTTATTCTCCATGACTTATTTCTTCCACAACTCAGAACTGCCTCCCCAGATTGGGTACCACTTACTGTGAGCTGGACCCTCTTACATTACACATTACTTGGTAAAATGCGTTCCACAATCTTGCCTACGGGAAAATCTGATGGAAGTATTTTCCCATTGATGTTTCCTCTTCCTGAGTGACACTAGCTGTGTCAAGTTCACAAAAACAAGCATGCCAGCAAAGCCCCACTTGGTGAACCGCATTTTATTTGAATTATTTACAGAAATATGTGTGAGGGGTTATTTAACAGAAGCCGAAATGCCTCAAGAGACAGCTGCTTCCCCAAAGCTTGCTTGAGCATAGGTGACAGCGCTTTAAAGCTGGAAACCTGCAGTGCCCTGCACAACCTGCAGGCGGCACCATAGGTTGGATAGTGTCTTTGGCAGGTAGCTCGTCAGCTCTGAGCCTGCTTCTTCTAGGCATTTCAGCTCGTCAGAGAGTGTCTCTTGAAAGTCTATTTCTTACATAAGCTTCTGAAGGGAGGAGTCTAGTGTACCTGGATTGTCTCAGGGAATTCTTGAAAGAATTGAGTTATTTCCTGAGCATTCAGGAATGATTTACTTCTTAGAGCATCCTGCTGTTTCACCTCCTTTTTAGCATCCTGTGTCTTATCGAGCTTCCTGCTTAGAAGAGCCTGTTGGTGTACCTCCTTTAATCACAATAATTACAATGTATTATTAATAATAACACTGTAGGTCTTTTAAAAAGTGTGCCTGGAAAGTTTTAACGTCTAAGAGAACTGCTACAAAACATGCTACTCAATGCCGCCCTACTGCATCTCCACTGCAGCACTTTCTCAATGTCATTTGCAAAATCATTTTCTCCCCTGCGCTTTGTAAATGTTTATAGCCCATAAGCTCTTAGACTCGGCACCGCTCTCCATCCATTTCCTAATGACATGGGCCACTCAGCATCTGTGTGCACCGGTAATGTGGAGCTTTTGGATTCTGTGATCAAAAAGATTCGTATGCATCACTGTCTTCTTGAGCCAAAAGGGAACCATGGAAGAAGCTAACGCATCAAATTTCCTTCCTAACCAGATTCTCTCTTCTGTTGTTCTTCAGCCTCACCTCATCATATCACCCCCAAAGAAAAGTCTCCAGAGCATACTAGGTCTATGCCGTGTTTTGTATTCTTTAAGCCACTCAGCCTGGAGACCTGACTTGATTTTACTGCCAATATACTTTGCGTCTTTATATTCATTTATGCATAATGTTAGGCTGGCCCAAGTCTCTGGCCAAGAGGAAACCAGGCCTCTCGGGGAAATAAAATCTGCACTTTCTGAACATCTCAGGAATCTGACCCCAAACCACAACGAGTTATCGTCGCCACTTAAAAATTTCTCTTTATTATAGTTCCTTTGTTGTAGCTGTTCCCCTCCCCCAATGCTCTCTCCCACCACCGCCACTCCCAATCCAACTCAAACCTTCCTGTAAAATCCCCAGATCCCCTTGGGAGCTGCTGCTCTCCCTTCTTTCACAGTCATCTGGGCAATTCATCCCTCAATAAAGCTTCGTTCTACGACCTCAGCGCAGCTTCGGGGGTCTTGTTCTCACAAAAACCTTACACATATATACACTACTGTGACAAACACACAATTGGCTCACTTTGATCAGCTTTCGAGACCTGTTCCATTTCTCACTTTCGCGCTCTTTCCAAAGCAGGTGTTGGACTTTGCACATGAATAGTGACATCTATCTACCATCACAGAATCTTTTATCATTTGAACATTTTATACATGTGTACAATATATTTGATCATATTCCCTCCTTTATTTATCTATTTGTTTGTTTAGTGTTACCCACCAAATAAATAAATACTGCCCTAATGTCCATTAGCATGGAGTCAGTTGGCCACACTTCTAAAGAAAAGTGATTTCCTCCTCCCTTATGATCTTCTGCTATGGATGGGACTCTGGGTGCCCCTTCCTGTTACATGCTGTAATTTCCAGTTTTGTGATATATGGCATTAGAAGTGGGCCTTTGTTAAAAAAAAAAAAAAAACCTTTTCCTGTAAAAATTTTGGTACATAATAGGTATTTCATAAATATTATATAACTAATACCAGTTCAAAGGTGGAGAATAGTGATCAGATTTGCATGCTATTGACATACTTTAATATCTAGCTCCAAAAGAACAAATCAACTAAGATATCTAGTTTGAACAGAAAAGAACTTGAAAACGGTGCATTGGCTTTAGTGTATAAGTAATAATTTATTCATTTGATGGCATAAATGCCATCTTTCTATAAAATGTATATTACAGAAGATGGTTTGCAAACATTAATTTTCACAACATAGATCTGCAAAAAAATACTGATAATTCAAAAGCAAAATGTTGCATGGATTTTGGGGAAATAGATACTCTATTGGAAAGAAGACTGAATAATGAACATTGTAGGTAAAGTAACTGGTTTTTTGATTAAAAATATCAGAATATAATTTTAAAGCAAAGGTTCTTGGCAAAACTCTAGGGTTTTCTTTTCTTCTTAAGATTGTGTTGTAGCCATTTTTATGCTAATGTCTTTGCCAGAATTAGTTTCTATATGTTGTTCTGCTTAGGGATTTTTTTTTTTATCTTTCAGATGTCATACAATGTGATTCAAGTTTCAACATGAATACGATTTACCTGGGGATTCCACTAATAACATAGACTCAGATTTGGTAGTCTGGAGTAAGGCTCATTTTTCTGCATTGCTAGTAAGCTCCCCAGTGGTGGCAATGCTTTGGGGCCATGTAGCACATATGAGATAAGAAGGGTTTAGGGCAGAGGCTCAAGTTCTGCTGTGCTCTGGAATAACCAAGGGATCTTTACAAACTACTGATGTTTTCTCAGAGTTAATTGGGCTGGGAATTTTCCTTGGCTTTGGGATTTAAAAAATTGCCCAGATTTTCAAATGCACAGATAACTTGAAGAACAATAACTTAGAAAATATTGAAAATGATTGCATAGTTATTTTCTCAAAGCTGTTAAATACTTTTATTGTTTTGACTATAAGTATATGAATAAAATAATGTGCTTATTATTTTATTTATAGTTTATGTATGTATTGATATTTTGGCCAAAGTATAAAGTATAAGTTAATTCATTATTTTTCACATACAATGTACATACTTGATTAAAATAAGTGGTATCATGCAATGGCTCCTTTTAGCTAATGTACAGAATGACTCAATATCAACAGCATTTAGAAAGAATATCATAAATTTACATACACACACATGTTTATAGTTACTACCTGGCATATTTGTCATCATGGATCAGAAGATCTTAAGTGTTTCACATGTAGCTCACAACAATTCATATCAACTTACAAGACGGGTATTGTTATTTTGAAAGTATCATGCAAATGTATACTTGCTTCAGTAGGTGACACTGCTTGCAAGAGCCTAAACCGGGACTAATGTAGGAATGGATCCACTAATTATGCTGCCTTTCAATAACTCATTCTGATGTTCTGTCCAGTGAATTTGATGCCACCTCCTTCTGATAGAACATCTCTTCAAATTTAGTGCTTGAAGATAATAACACATGGTCATATAAAGTAAGGGTAATGCTTGCTTGGTGCCTGCTCTGGGAACAGGTAGCTTAGCTCTAGTGAAGATGTTTTACTGAAATCACCATGGAAGTTTCAATGAATATTAGAGTCTGTAAGAGTGGGATAGGTATAAATCATTTTGGAGATGATTCTTTAAAAAAAAATGAAGACAAGGAATGTATGTTTCCAACACTGAAAGTAAACCAAGGTTTTCAATAATTGTATTTAAATTAGCAAAATCCTCTGGATTTTATGGAACTGACTTCAAGAGTAGATAAATTAGTGCATCTCTTAGACCTCATCAGAGAAGCATCCTGTGGAATAAATAGGTGTGCTTAACACAGACGCAGACCTGGTCAAAGTATAAAGAGAATACGTACGTGACGGTGTGGTTCTCAGCCACAGAAGGGACATCTAGATCACCTCTTGGGGACCACTGCAAAAGAGGAAGAAGAACAATAATAAGAGCCAGAGATTGGGAAAACTGGAGCCGAGCAGAATCTCCAGAACATGGCAGGGCCACTGCACTAATTAATGCTCACATAGCAGCTGCGGTTACCTGCAAAAGCGCTGCCTAGAATTAAACCAGTCAGGATTCCTGCATGGAGTGAGAAGGGGGCTCATGGGTGCCCCATCTGAGGTGCCATGAACAGCTGATAGCTTCTGGGGAAGGCACGGTCAGTTTTCTTTAAAGGTGTGGCTCATGGAGGGAGGGAATAAAAAAATAAAAATACAGGTGTGGCTCCCGATGGGTAGACCACATTCAGGTGGATAGTCTGACACCTGGAATATATTGACAGGACAAACAGGAGTGGATAGGTTAATAAGTTTAAAAACAGAGAAAACAAAATTGAGAGGTTAAGGAGTGATATTGGATCTGGGCAGACTTAAGGGAAGGATTTAGGGGAAATATGATAAAAAATATGTAGTATAAAATTCTCAAATAATTAATAAAATGTTTAATTAAATATTTTAAAAGGGCAGGATATGCAGTTTAGTGATAAAAATCTTGCCTAGCCTGAGAGACACCTGGATTCAATTCTCAGTAGCACAGTGATGGCATAGGACCAAATTAATGTAAAATATAAAAATATTCAAGAAGTATTCTGTTTAATGTTCAGTCTTTTGCTCCATAACTCTCTCTCTGTCTCTCTCTCTGTCTGTCTCTCTGTCTCTCTGTCTGTCTCTCTCTCTCTCTCTCTCTCTCTCTCTCTATATATATATATATATATATATATATATACATAAGTTTACAGAAATATTTATCTATATAGGAGAATTGTGTATCTAAATAAGAGTATATATTCATTCAATTTTGAAAAATACAACAATCTTCTTAAAATAAATTCTGACTGAAAAAAACATAGGCCATTCATTCTGGTGAGTCAGAAGAGGGCTCAGCACTGAAACTATGAAATGAAAGGTGTCACTAGAGATGATGATGAGCACAACGATACTTTTCATCCCTATAGGGTCTTCAGAAGCACTCATGAACTCTGCAACAGCAATTGCAGATTGGAAATCACAGGTTGGGTGCTCTGCCCTTAGACTCACTGCCTGTAAGGCAGTGACCTGAAAACCTCTCCTCTTCTCCTCTCCTTTACTTACGACAGTTTCGCAGAGACCAGTGACTAGGATAGCCATTGTAATGGGAAAGTCCACCTCTGGGAAAGAATAGAAAGCAAACTCTTGCTAATGTGAAATTTATGTTGATATTTTCTTTCTTTTTTTTTTGTTCTTAAGGGGAAATTCTGTCTCTCTGAGATGCTTCAAATATATACTAAGTTAAGATTATGAACTTGAAAGTGTTTGGACATGGACAAGTAGCACAGTGTGCCACACATGTATACTAATATTTTAATGGGGACCAGAGTCCATTCCATGTCATTAAACACTTCAACACTTGTGTCAGTTACCAGACTTTTAGGACCAAGACTAGGGAAAACCAACTTCATCTCAATTCAATTTTACAGAGAAATTAAATGCTAAGAAAACAAAATGGCTATTTCTGCTACATAATTTTTTGTTCTTATTTTATGCTTTGTTGTGAAACTAGTTCTTGTCCTGAAGCTAGGAAAGATAATTCATCTGGTTGATTACTCTAGTGCAATTATAACCAGAGAACCTCAAAGAGAAAATTCCCATGCCCTGAGACCAGTTCAATTATTAAATTGGTTATTTCCCATCACTTCTTATGTCTGCAATTCCTTTCTGTTTTGTTCCTTTTCCTCAATGTTTTTATTCCTGGGAAAAATCATGCCAGTTGAAAAAATGATCATAATCATTCCTGTATTTCAATAGGTATCTTCTGTGTATTTAATACCTGGACTGATGTGGGATTCCCTTCTGTATGCTGTGAATATCATTGGTTAATAAAGGACTTCTTTGGACCAATAGCATGGCAGAATTTAGCTAGGTGGGGAAAACTAAACTTAATGCTGAAAGAAAGGAGGCAGAGTCAGGAAGAAGCCATGTAGCTCCACTGGAGACAGATGCTCGGAACTTTACCCGATAAGCCACAGCCACACGGTGATACACAGATTACTAGAAATGGGTTAAGATATAAGTGTTAGCCAATAAGAAGCTATAGCTAATAAACCAAGCAGTGTTTTAAATAATATAGTTTCTTGATGCCATAAAACAATTCCACACCAGTTCAGAATTATTGACAGTAAAGGGGTTATTTATTTAAGGGGAAAACTTACAGATCACCATCGTAAACAACAGTCCTCTAAGCGCAAACAGGAACAGAGTCTAGCAGCCAGAACAGGAGCTGGAAGCAAGAGAGAAGGCACATGGTTCTGCTGCTTTTTAAACTATAAGAGACCACACCCAAATGGGCTGGTATCTTAAAGGCTATTGGCTGAAGAAGCAGAATGTGTTCCCACAGCAGTTTCTGTGTGATTATTTTGGGGCTGAGCAACCAAGGACAAACTAGCCGCCTCCCCCCAACACTGGACCAATGTGGACATTCAACAGGCTTGAATAATGCTCAGCAGGAGTTTGCTCTGACATCATGCAGCTGTGACAATGCAGTTTCAACATCATACAAATGAGTGCAGCCACACAAAACTATGGGTAAGAAGTGAGATGGACAAATTGTCATTACAATTACTGTCAGCTGTGCTTTCTGTTCTCTTCTTTTGATTGACCAGGAAAGACCAACTGAGGATAAGGCAGACTACCTTAATAAAGCCAAACAGATTCTCTGAAGATGGACAAGGAATTAAAATTTAAATGTGAACCTTTTAAGGCAGGCATATTGAATGAAGCACATCAAACAGCATTTATATCATTTATGGATGTTCTAATATGAATACTAATTCCATTAGCGGTTTAAAAATACATTTAAATATACTCTAGAAGATGGTTTTCCTATCCTTGTTTCCTCTTTATATCTAGCCATATCTTTGCAAAACTTATTTTACTGTCTTCAAGAAATGTTGTATACCATCTTAATAAATGACTCTGGCTTTCAGAACTTCCAGTTGAAAATTGTTTAGAGGATTTGGCAAGTTTGTATTATTTTAATGTTGTACTTCACTAACATTTAAATTCATTAATTTTAAGAACATTTTTATCAAAGATTAAAAAAGAAGGGCCAGTAAAGGGGGAAACAATTGTTTCCTGATTGTATTTGGGTCTATATTGCAGGACCGGAGGCACATCTTGTATGTAAACCTGATCAAAGGTTCATAGCTATGGAGGTCATGGGCCCTAAGAGGAAACTTTCTTCTGCTAAGGCGACATGGTATCAACCTGCCTTCTAAATGTTTATGATTGTAGCTATAGACTAATGCTTCTCTTGGCCCATGCTAGAGAAGCTTTGCTTTGAAGTGTATAATGAATAATGCAGAGACAAATCCCTATACCTTTTCGTGATTAAGCAAAATAAAAATTATAAATTAGAATAAAGTAGCATATTCAGTAAAGTATAAGAATCTGTTGCATTTCCATGTGATAATTATAAAACTATTAGACTAACATTAGGAAAATTCCATTTATAATGACATAAAATTAAAAATTTGCTTCTAGGAATGAAGGATTTATATACAGCGAACACTATAAAACACCAATGACAGAAATGAAAGACACATGTGAAGAAATTAATACTATTAGCATGTTCATACTACTAAAATAATTTACAGAACCTGGTATTAATTACAGATACATAATTCCTATCAAAGTGCTAATGGTTTTTTTAAACAGAAATGCAAAAATTGCAATCAGAACAATATATTCAAACCAATAAGATGAATCCAATTTATAATTATTTATAATGAGATTACCAATTTATAATGAGATATTTCATTTTAATTTTTGGAAATTGTGTTCATTGCATTTTAAAATTGGTATTTTTTTTCTTTTGCATTCAATACCAAATACTAAAACCAACTATTATACGGTTGTTTATAAGAATTGAACTTGTATTTAAATAGTATTCTGTCTTAGCACAGAAAATAGTCAAGGATATTTAAATGTAGTTTGGTTTACATCGTTATTAATAAACTAAAACTCCAGACAATTGTTCTTGGTTTTGTCTTTCAGGAAAAACATTCAGCATTAGTGTTAAATGTTTTATATAAGTGTATGGTGTTTTATTTCAGAAAACACTTGTCTGAATTGCCAAGGCCTAAGTACTATTCACTGTTGAGGTGTGCGGGGGAGGTGGCTAGGTATTTTCAGCAAGCGCCATGCTACTGACAGTCCATTCAAGTAATAAATAAAGGGCTCTTAAGAAAGTTTAAAACAACAGAAAGATTAATTTTATGTTATTAGAAGATGATAGATGTATTTATTCTTATTCTTATTTTAATTTAACCAATTGGTTATTTGAGAAATGTGTATTATTTTTGAATAAGCAAATGATATGAGTGAAAATGACTCATTTCTGTTATTCAATACTATGTCATAGAGTGAACTGTTACTTGTAACCTTTTAGCTGTATAGCCTTGCATCACTTATCCAAATTTCAGTTACTATATTCTCTGGAAAATTATGGAAATAGTCAAGACTTTGATTATAATGTTATAAAGATAAAATAAGATAAAACATCTCAAGAGCTTGGGCCTTATTTTATGTCTCCTTCCATACATATTCTTGAAAATAGAAATCGTCTATCACACATATTGTTGCTAACAATAGATTCTTGTCTCTCAATTGGGAAGGTTGTGACTGATTTCAAATATGCTGTGACAATGAATAAAACCAATTAATTATAATAATCCTAGTTAATGTACAGCTCTTTCTCAAACTGCTGTTTGTTATTCTTCTTATGTTAATATTACTCATAATATTAGATAATTATTGTGACTTAAAGTTTAAAGCCATATGGAGTGATTAACCGAGAAATGAACAGATAAAGTTTCTAAATTATCAATTGACTGCTCTATGTGCAAACATCCAGTGAAGAGTAAAATGGAAATAAAAATCATAAAACCTCTCCATGAGGCTTGTGCTCTGCTGCTTCCAAAGCCAGTTAAACATATGGCCAGAGAATGATGTAGGAGAATGTCTTATGAAGACATAGACAGAAACTTCAGAAAATACAAACTAATTGAATACAGCAGGCTATTAAAAGGAGTCTATGGCAGAAAGCCATGGGATTCATCCAAGGAAAGCAACATTGCTTAAACTCAAAAAATGAACCCATGTAACATGCCATAGTGAAAATGTAAAGAACATATGATCATCCCAATGGACATAAGACAGTCTGACAAAGCCAGTATCTTTTCATGAATAAGCAACAGCAACAACCAAAACCATCCAGCAAAACATTACAGGCAGAAACTACATCCTGACAAAGGACATGGTAAAAACAACCTCAGCAAACATCACATCATGCTGTGTAAGATGGAAAACAGACCCCAGTAAGATCAGAACTAGAAAAAGAGGTTCACAACTTAGTAGCAGCATCACACAGGTTGTTCTAGCCATTAGGCATGAAAAAGAACAAACACACCTAGGTTTTAGAAGGAAAAAGTAAAATTATTTCTTGGAGATGCTGTAATCACACACACAGAATAAAATGTACAGATATTATAATTAGTGAATCCTATAACAATGTAGGTCATAAGAGTAGTACAAGAACACACTTATATTTCTATACATTAGTAGGGAACAATAGGAAAACAAAAATAAGATCATCCTAATTCCAATAGCACCTGAAAGAAGAGTTACAAAAATAAATCAAATTTAGAATGTGTTTCAAAGTGAATAATATAAAATATTATTTAAGGTAACAAATTGAAAGTCCTAAATAACTTGAAAGATCCCATGTTCATAGATAGCAACACTTAAGATGGCAATTATGTTAAAAAATAATTGGGCCCTATTAAAATTCCAAATATTTTTTTTGTTTGACTTAGACTAGTACAGTATAAATTTAATATGGATTTTCAGGACTCATTTGTTGCCAAAACAACCTTAGGAAAAAAACAGAGCTGACAGACTCATACTTAGTGACTATAAAAACGTGTGGCAAACAAATACTTTAAAAGTTGCAATAAATGACATAAAACTAGACATGGGATAGAATAGAGCTGACGTAAATAACCCATGTGTCTATGGCCAGTTGGTTTGTGACCAGGGGTGCCCACATTCTTAAGTGGAATATGCAAAGTTTTTTTTATAAAATAATACTGGAATAACTTGACAAGTAAACAGGTGAGTTTTGATCCTTCCCCACACCATATGCAAAAATAGACCCCTAATAGATCAAATATCCAAAGAAATAAAACTTCAAAAGTTTTAGAAGAATGTATCTGTAATTATTCATCACCATATTGGCAATGATTTCTAAAATATAACATAATATAATATAGCAAACATACATTTTAAAAAATGAGTTAATGGTTCTTCAA
>NC_022012.1:63306457-63340396 GCF_000317375.1 Microtus ochrogaster
TGAAAAAGCATGGGATAAAACCGGACTTACATAGCAGACAATGAGGACTACTGAGAACTCAAGAACAATGGCAATGGGTTTTGATCCTACTGCACATACTGGCTTTGGGGGAGCCTAGGCAGTTTGGATGCTCAACTTATTAAAAAACTTAAGTTGCACCATGTAGGGGTAATACAGTACTGCCTGTTTACTGCCAAGCCTAAACCTTAACTGCACTATTATTATGGTAATTACGGCAGTTCTTGCCTGAGGTCAGCACAGTTCAGCATGGAGCAGCCACTCCTGCATCAGATCCATTTGGTGCCCCTGAGCTGAGCACAGTTCCAGGCACACAGCAAGTCCACATTGGAGCCACAGTCAGCAGTTTAACTCTGAGACTGAGCGTGCAGCACAGAAACTCTTTTCATCCAAGTTACAGCCAAATCTGACACGCAGAGCACTGCGTAGTCTGAAAGCATCTCTCTATATGTAGGCAGGAATCCGCCATGCTCTTCTGCCTGCCTAAGCCTGATTCTACCATCTGCCCAGGTGCAGGCTGGAGCGCTGAGCCATCAGCACGGACTCTGAGCACTCTCCTTTTGATCCCAAGCGGGAACACAAACATCCAGTCCCATAAAATCCATTAAAATGCTTTAAAGCCAGAGTTCACACTGTCAGCACAGCCCCAAAAAGCTGTGCTTTAAAATGACACAGCGTTTTTTTCTGCTGCTGTTGTCGAATCAGGAAATCTCTCTACAGCACGCCACCAACAAACAGCAAAAATCTGTGTTAAATTCTCTCTCCCTTATTTTTAAGCCTTCTCAGGTTTTTAAGTGGATTTAGTTCATCACGTCAGGCGCCACTCTGTTGAAATAAGGAGCGGCGGAGCTGCCTCCCCAGCACCCCGCAGCCTGCACGGCTAGCTTTATACCCGAAATAATTACACGGAAACTGTATTCTTTTAAACACTGCCTGGCCCCATTAGTTCCAGCCTCTTATTGGCTAGCTCTTACATATTAATCTAACCCATTTCTATTAATCTTTGTAGCCCATGAGCTGGCTTACCAGGAAAGATCTTAACCTGCGTCTGTCTGGAGTGGGACAATCATGGCAACTCACTGACTCAGCTTCTTTCTCCCAGCCCTCTGTTCTGTTTTCTCTGCCTACCTAAGGGTTGGCCTATGAAATGGGCCTAGGCAGTTTCTTTATTAATAAGAAATCACTCCCACATCAAGTCACAGGAGAAATGTAAGTTAAAAGAACAGTGAACACTACCTCATGCCTACCAAAATAGCCATAATCTAAGTCAGAAAACAGTAGGATAAGAGTGTACAGCTGGTAAGGTGGTTCAGGTGGCAAAGATTCTTTCTGCCAACACTGGCGAGGTGTTAGAGCCCTGGTTGTTCTCTGGCCTTTACATATTCTCAATGCCTTGAATGTGCTGATCCCCACAAAATAAACAAATAAACATCTAATGCAATTTTAAGAGAAAAAGAGTGTGAAGATACTGAAACCATCTTACACTGCTTGTAAATGAGTGTCCCATTACATGAAACAGTATGGTATTACCTCAGTTAAACATAGTTACTATATATCTTTTAAATTTTAGTTAATTAATTAATGACTAGTTGTCTTATCTGTTTGTAAGTATTTACACTAACTGCATGCCTAGTGCTCATGGAATCTATATCTGACTCCATGTGATTGAAGCTTAAAGTGTTTATGAGACACCATGTAGGTGCAGGGAATTAAACCCAGATCCTTAGGAAGAATAGTCAGTGATCTTGACAGCTGAGCCCTCTCTCCAGACCCTTAGAACTATTACATAAAATAGGAATTTCAAGCTAAGGAGATAACCCCATGGCTGAAGGGTTTGCTGTGGAAGCCTAAATGAATGACATGTAATAAGGTATGAAGAGTACAACCAACAAGATTTATCATGTCTCATCCAGTATCATAGCAGTTCCCATGCAGAGGGATCAGCACATATGTCGCCTCTCTTAAAATCTCTCTTGGCTTCCTTCTTTATGTCTATAGCCAAGATTTCCAGGAGGTCTTCCCCAATCAAACCTGATCTTTATTCATTTTGAAGACTTTAGGCAATTATAATAAAGTAGTCCCACACCAGCTCCGAATGGAATATAATAAAGGGTTCTTTAATTAGGGGTAGACTCACAGATCAACAGTCCTCTGCATGAATGGGGAACAGGAACTGAATCCAGCAGTCAAGAGTTGAACAATTTCTACATCTTTACATAGTTTATGTGGCCATGACCAGAGTGTACCAGTATCTTAAAGGATATCAGCTAAAAGAGTTCCCACAAAGAAGACAACCACAACCTGTTGTTTCCTGCGGAAGCAAAAGCATAACCTCTCCCCCAATGCAACATATTTTCTGACTCCCACTCTGAAGTTAAGACATTCTTAAAATACATAGGTTGATTTAATTTAGAAGTTTCCATAATCCAGTATCTCTCAGTAGTTGTTGTTTTTTTTTACATTAGCATTTTAATAATTCAGTGTCAACAAAACACCATATAGGGTCCAGACACTTACATATTTCCCATCCTTGTGTGGCTTATTCTTTTTATATTATTTTATTTTTTGAAAGACTTTATTATTTTGAAAATATTTTTCTGATGGTCTGTGCTCATCTTCTTTTCTTTCTTTAAATATACTGTGCCTTTTAGGGGTTTTCTGTGTCTGGACCTGGCTTTACTAAGCACTGCAGACCTGACCACCTGAGACAAATCTTAAACTGCCATGTCAGCCACTGCGTGTGTCAGCTTAGCACATGGTGCTGGCAACTGGCTCCAATCTGCAGGCAGCAGCCAATAGCTGAATCTCTGTATACCTCAGCACACTAGACTGCCTGAGAGACTTCAGGACTATGAGGACACATCTGGATCCTTGTCAAGAACTTTTCTTAGCTTTCTCAGACCCTATATTTGGATATTGGAGCCCCACATTGGTTGCCATATGCATTTGAATTTTTGGGGAGGCCACCAGCTCACAAAAAAAAAACAACAGAGAACTTTTTATTAACTATAAATATATTATCTTTAGTTTGGGCTTGTTCCTAATTGGCTCTTATAACTTAAATTAACCCATTTATATTAATTTACATTCTATCACATAGTATTACCTCTCTTCCATAATAACCGTATCTGGTACAGTCTTCAAAGAAGCTTCTATTTGCAAATTAACTCAATTAATATAAAGACTCATAGTCTAAGTGTAGAGAATATATGACTGTTGAGTGTTCAACCATACATGGAGCATCTGTATGCCTCCTCTAAGAGTCAGGAAGCATGGTAGAAAAGATAATGGAATGAATATAAGAGATAGATAGTAGAATAAAAATTAGGGATGCTATCTTTTGAATAAGACATGGCCATGGCACTTCTGAGTTCAAAACAGCCTACACAGAACTTGAACAAGACTGAGCTTGTAAAATATAAATGAGTCAAAGATGAGAAGAGAGTGGCTAATGCGGCCCCACTACATCCAAGAGAGCTAATGGGAATTGAGTGCTACTGGGAGAAAAGACATTGTCCTTTGTGATATAGCCACTGGTAGTTGCCTTAGGCTTCATTGAAGAGCTACATGTTCTTACTCATGTAAATGACCCTAGTTAAATGAAAATGCAAAAGTAAAAATAAAACAGAAAGAAGTGAAATTTATATAGGAATTTGATGAAAGGGGGGGCATGTGTGAGGGTGATGTTGAAGGTATGAATACATATATTACAATTCTGCTACTGGAAGAGAGGTTGTGGCTGTAGATGTGGGGACTGGCTAGAGTTGGGTAATAGTCAAAAGTATCAGAGTATATATATGAATAAACATATATTTGAATATATATGACAATAAAAATGTCAAAATAGATTTTCAAAGAGGCAATAGCAGGAAATAAAAAAAATAGCTATAGAGAAGACATGTTTTACAGTAAATTGTGGCAAGTGGACTTTATTACTCATGTTTAATCATTTCTTATCCAAAACTTTTCATTTGCAGTACAATCCCAAAGTAACACTTGATCAAGAGCACTCATCTCCTTTCTTACAGGCTTCTAGAACCGCTGTAACTCTGAGCTTCTCAGAAGGATTTAGCACATGGGTGTGTTATAAGAAAACGTGTGATTGAGGTATAGAGGTATCAGCACTCGTTTGGGACATACATGCCCTCAGTGAAGTCCTTACTGAGAGGGTTCATTCTCCATCCAACAGAGAAGGGAGGCAAAAATTGATAAGCACCAAGGAGTCAAACATGGGATGCTTCTCTCTTCCTGCTCTCAATATCTCATTCATAGAAGCAGAAAACAGACCGGTGATTTCTAAAGACCGGAATGAGTGGAAGCGGGAAAGAGTAGGACGGGATCGGCTAGCAAGTACAAAGTCACCGCCGGGGAAGAGGAGTACCTAAGGAAGTCAGCATATCTAAAAACTATATTGTTCATTTTATAGTATCTAAAATAATTGGTTTGGAATGTACCCACCACAAAGAAATGGCAGCTTTCAGGTCTTGAATATGTTGATTTTCCAGATTTGACCATTATACCTTGTACAGTTACTGAAATGCCATACTTATACCATACTTAATGAATATGTAGTCTTAAAAGTCATCTTAATGTACAGTTAAACTCAGAAATAAATGGAAGTCATCTTATTATCTCATAGCAGAATTCTTTTTTAAAAAAATATTTATTTATTTATTATGTATACAATATTCTGTCTGTGTGTATGCCTGAAGGCCAGAAGAGGGCACCAGACCTCAATACAGATGGTTGTGAGCCACCATGTGGTTGCTGGGAAATGAACTCAGGACCCTTGGAAGAGCAAGCAATGCTCTTAACCTCTGAGCCACCTCTCCAGCCCCAGAATTCTTTATTCGTACTCATACTTTCAAGTATTTCTCAACTCCAGTCAGTTTCCACAGTCCTGAACAGCCTGTTTTCCTGTAGGAGAGCTTTGCTAACCTCCCCTTTCTATCTTTCTAGGGAAATCACTACACTCTTTTAACAATGATGGCCTCAGCCGGCCGATGGTGGCGCACGCCTTTAATCCCAGCACTCGGGAGGCAGAGGCAGGCGGATCTCTGTGAGTTCGAGACCAGCCTGGTCTACAAGAGCTACTTCCAGGACAGGCTCCAAAGCCACAGCGAAACCCTGTCTCGAAAAACCAAAAAAAAAAAAAACAATGATGGCCTCAAAGCCACAAAGCCAACCTTGCTTCACTTCGCGTTTTTGCTTCTGGTTTTTCAATTTCTTCAGCTTGAAAGCCTCCCTCTTTAGCCATTCGGTGACCTCCTCTTTATCCTTAAGGAGTCAGCTGGAGAGATGTTCTGGTGACAAAACCACCCACTCTGGGTTTCTGCTTGCTGACTAATGTATTCCTTCATGACCTCATGGCATTGTGTGCTTCTTCCTTCCCCAACAACTCACGGACTTGAAAACCTAAACATTGATCACCCAATCAACTGACTGGTCATTGAGGGCGATCTTACTCATATTTATGGCCATCATTTCTAGACAAATTACTAGAAACAGAGTAAATACTCAGAAACATCTACTGACATGGATCCAGAAAGTTATGGTAGGCCTAGAAAAAAAGACAGCAAAATGGTTTCATACTATAAATAAGAGAATAGCAAACGGGACAGAAAACATATTATGAGATTGGGAACAACCTAAGTAAAACCACTAGAACATAATTAAAAATCTGGTTTTGTGGCTAATTTTCCTCGCTTTCACTAGATTTCAATATATTTTGGTTACTAAGAAAGTTGGAGGTGTCTAATAGAAATTATTATAGGGTTCCTAGCAGTGGGACCAGGGCCTGTTCCTGATGCATGAGCTGGCTCTTTAGAACCTATTCCCTATAGTGAAATACCTTGTTCAGCCTTGACGCAGGGGGCGGGGGAGTAGCTTGATCCTGCCTCATCTCGATGTGCCATGTTTTATTGATTCTCATAGGAGGCCTTACCTCATCTAAGTGGAGAAGGAGGAGGAATGAATGATAGAGTAGGGGTGTTGTGGGGGTAAGGAGTGAGTGAAGAGAAGGGAGGGGAAATTGTGGTTGGTATGTAAAATAAAAAATTATAACAAGAAAAAAACGAAGAGATTATACATACTACTGTGAGATACATTTTACTTTTGTGGAGAGTATTAATGCAGAAATTTAAGTGTATAGCAAATGATTCTTGTGCTGAGAAAACATATAATTTACACTTGGTTTTATACCGAAAGTGATGAAATAATACATTCAAAATATTATTTATAAAAACAGAACCAGACTACTTCCAATAAAAGATATTGTTTTGAAAATATTATTTAGAGGATTTAATGTGTCAACTTTAGAATCAGAAATTATATTGTGCTCTGATACTGGGTTCACACCACTTCTTTATTACAGCAGAAAGATTTCAAAGTGAATGGTAGCCTGGGAAAATTGTAAGAGAGGCTAACAGACTTAAAGAAGGTCCAGTCGGTAACAGTATAATGGACTGAGATATTTATCATTTCTCTTATGCTTAGAGAAATGGAAAGCACATTGCAACTGGGAAGTTTCAGTGGAATTTCTATGGCATTTGAGTACCACAGACTTTAATGAAAGCATCTGATAAAGCACGGGAAAGAGGAAATGGAATGTTCGTCGCCTGAAGATAAATCCAGGCTTGTGCAACATGAGGCAGGCATTGGAAGAAAGTCTTAAAGATGTTCTCATTTCTCCCCACTGACAACTACAACACACAGGCATGATTAATCACAGTAGAAGAGTTTCAAAGGGAAGACAAAGTGTAGACAGGTACAATGCCCTACAATGACAGCTAATGACAGTGACTCAGAAAAACAGATGGAGCCCATGTTTATAGATCACCAATAGCAAGGAACTTGCAGACACTAACAAGTGTAAATGCAATCCAAGGTACAACAAGCCTTCACAGTTGAAATGAATATTGTGGGAAAGGATGATTAAATATTAATAAATCATAGGGAGACACCAGCCCTCAACAGGTACCAGATTTCTATCAGTGGATTTAAATGAAGCCCATGGAAGACCTGCTCCCCACTCTCACAGGTGCCAACAGTTCTGGAGGAATGGATGATTCTTTGGATGATAACATTAGCATTTAAATGATCTTCTTAAGGCTCTAACAAAATTAAATTTGTACATGAATACATCATCGTTTTATTAGTTCTTGGAGAATTTTGTACTTATTTTGATCCTATTTACTCCCCTCTTCCAACTTTTTTAAGACCTACCCTGCCTTTTCTACATTTCCAACTTTGTGTTATTTTTTTTTTAACCCATCAAGACCAATTTGAGGTCAGATATTTTTGGATGTAGGGTCTTTCACTGATGGCAGGAGACTTACCAGAGGACATACTCTTAGAAAAAACCCCAACCCTCCCAGCAGCTAACCGCTGTCAATAGGTCTTCAGCTCTTCTCTCCGTGCTGGCATTTGTTCTGGCTTAGACTTACACAGGTCTTGTGTATGCTGTCACAACCACTGTGATTTCACACGTGCAGCTGCGCTACAGTGTCCAGAGGACACCGATTCCTTGCGGTCCTCTATTGCTGCTAACTCTTGCTCTCTTTCGGGCTCCTCTTCCCCAAGTGAGCTCTGGGCTGTGGGAGGAGGGGTTGTGGTATAATGTGTTCCTTTAGGGCTCAGCATCTTGCAGTTTCTTATTATCTGCACCTTGGCCAGTTCTGGATTTCTGCGTTAATCATCATCCCCTGCAAAAAGAAGCTCCTCCGATGAGGGTGGAGAGATACATTAATCTGTTACTATAATAAGTCATTAGGAGTCAGGTTAATACTATGTCCATTAAGCAGCATAAAAGTAGGTTCTGCCGTGTTTTGTTACACTTGCCCTTGAAAGTGCAAATCCCTATTGAATACAACTTTCAATTAAAAGTGACTCTCTCCTCGTGTTTGATAAGGAGTGGCAGGCAATGCCTTAGCAGTTCAACCACTGCCAACTTGGCTCATGATGAACACTGCGATGCCATATTAAATATTAAAATATTTGGATGAAATGACTTTTGCATGGGTCTGTTTGAGACTAGAGTGGCTCGGGATTACTTTTACAGTTGTGCTACAAAGAGAAGTGAAGCCATGGATGCATTAGCCATGTGTTGACCTTCCAGCCATGTCCACAGGCTTATGCATGCCAGTGCACATTATGAAAACTGCATGGAAAACAGGGAGAAAGTGATAGGAAAAAGGACATTTGATCCACAAAGAAACAGGTTAAGATAATTGCCTTCTCCCTCCCACTCCCTTTCTTTTCTTCTTATTCAGCTTCATCTGTCTGTCCCTCAGCCCTGGAGGAGGCTATGGGCTGCAAACTCGCTGCTGGAATGAAGAGTGGTTGAGCTGGAGCTGAGGTCAAGGTAAATCTCTGCTCCCAGTCATTGCTGCAGCCTCCCCTTCCCTTTCCCTAGCTCCTCAGCAGCTTCTCCTGGTGCAAATCCCCTGCAAAGACACGGAAGCGGCCGCCGAAGTTGCCGGGCGCAGGGCTCCGGAGGCATTGGCTCAGGAACTTTTCACGTCATTCCCGGCTCCGGAGCCCCTAGTCGCGGCGGCGCAGCCTTTCCCACCGCGGATCCCCGGTGCTCATGGGGCAGGCGAAGACAAGCTTGCAGCACTGAGCCGAACAGGACCAGTCCGTGATGTCCAGCACCAAATTGGAGGATTCCCTCCCTCGTCGCAACTGGTCATCCGCTCCGGAGCTGAATGAAACTCAAGAGCCCTTTTTAAACCCTACGGACTATGACGACGAGGAATTCCTGCGGTACCTGTGGAGGGAATACCTTCACCCTAAAGAATATGAGTGGGTCCTGATAGCAGGGTACATCATCGTATTCGTTGTGGCTCTCATCGGGAACGTCCTGGGTGAGTCTGGTCGCGGGCAACCCTTCAGAAGGGCTGTCACCTCTCCTCCGCCCAGTCTGCAAGGCTGGGAGACCCCTCCCTTCTCCTGGGGTGCAAACAAAGAGGTCGCTGCTCTTGAGTGAGGTTTCTAATAATTTGGGGGGGGGGTAAGTTTTCTGATTTTACAAAGTAGGGACGATCTCTAGAATGATTATTCTGTTTGTCTGCAGAGAAAAGAGGGAAACTGTTTCTGTTTGAGAACCTAGCTTACAAGCGCAAGGAGAGGGACAAGGACCTCCAGGTGGATTTGCTGAGTGTAGGGGAATCTGTAATGCTTCTGTGCAGACTGGGTGGGTTTCCTGGGGAGGGCTTGCATCCGGAAAAACTGATGAAGTCATAAGGCCTTTTTGAGCTCGGTACCATGCCCTTTAGCAAGGAGGTTTAGGCTCGGGTCAAGAAGTGGTGATGAAGGGGCAGAGTGGAGGCAGAGGCAGGCAGAGGAGTGCGCTCAATCACAGAAGCCAGAAGCGGAATTAAACAGAAACCGTGCCTGGAGCAGCAGGAGGAAGGAGGAGCATCCAAGAAAAGTGCTCCGGAGCTCGTCCTCACCACCCATTCAAGCATTCATTCATTCATTCATTCACCCATCAACTAATACTTATTTCCTCCCAATGAGTGGTTGTTACCAGTTTCAGAAAGATATTTGTACCAACTGGTTCCTTTTTCTTACAATGAGACTACGCTTAATATCAGTCTGTCTTGGTCTGTGTAAACACAGGTTTCCTTGCTCGCTCATTACTGCTCTTCCAACCACAATTTCTGAGGGGTAAAGTGAGGAGTAAGGAAACTATGGGAGCTGTGATGGTGGATTCATGAGGACAGGAGGGGGGATCTCTTTCAAGAAAAGGCGCTTCCTTTCGGGAGGAAGCTACGACTTAAATTGTGAATGGAAGGAGTATGTACCTTGATGAATGGAGAGCAGAAGGCTTTTCAAATGCAGAGGGCAGTGTGGAGGAAGGCTGTTGAAAATGACCAGAGGAGGCAGGCAGCCTGGAGACGGTGCTGTCTCCCCCAATAAGAAGGGGGAGAGGTGAGTGACATGAAATGGGCTGGGAAGTCAAAAACAAAGATTGTGGCCGCAAGGAACTCAGCAGGCTTGCAACACTGCCCTGGCTTTAGCTTCTCTTCCAGTTCACAGTGTGGATGAGCTGACAGTGTGTGGCTGAGAGGGCTCTTTAGAGAGGGTGCCAGTCAGGCAACAAGAAATCTCTGAGAACTTTAGCTTGCTTTTTATTATTTTAGGATCTTTTGCGTTTTGAATTTTTCTTAGGATTAAGAATAAAGACAATTTTAGTGTTCAATGGAAGTGCATGAACATGTGGAGTAGATGCGATTCAGCCTCTTGTTTTGAGACTAACTCTTTCAATGGTTGTGCCTGTTCTGTTTCCCACCTTGTCATCCTCAGAGCCACAGCCACAAACAGAGTGCTGTGAGCAGGGCAGCAGTTACTGCATGTTCCCATACTTACTGCTAAGTGAATGATAGAAATTGAACATGCATGGAGTATCTACCTTTGCAAGACCACTTGACGTACACACTACTGCTTCAATTTTAAAATAATCCACACTAAAAGATATGATGGCTTATTAGAGGACATGATTTAGATTCAGCCCCATTTATTCTGACCTCAGATCCAGAACTCTCAATTGTAATTCTACTCTAAAGCTAGAAAGCAGGTAGAGAATACATTCTCTGTCCTGGGTTGTCTGCAAACAGCCTATGGGATGGGCTTCTTTTCTCCTCTGAATCTATGTACACTGCCAGTAAAGTTCCACTATTAGTCACTTCACATGAAACCCTGTCTAAGAAGGGATAATATTGCTCTTAAAATCAAGAAAAGTAAATTTTTTTAAAGGAGGAAAAGCTATAAATCACCACCATTTTCCTTCCCCAATTTTATCTTAGGCTTAATCTTTGTGATAAACATGTTCTTCTTTGATGTATTCCGGTTTGCTTTGCACAGAGACTCTCTGATGCAGCCTTCATGGCCCTATTGCATAGTTCAGACATATGCATATTTGCTGGTTGGGGGAAGAGTAATATGCCTACACTGAGGCTACTCCATAATGTCAACCAAGACAGCACTCTCCACAGCCTCAAGTCCTTAAACACCCAGTTCCATTCAGCTTAGAAGAAAGATTTACCCAAAGAATTCTCGTCTCTAGATAGTGACAGCTATTTCCCTGAGGACTGGATTAAATCTGAATAACACTAAAGTCTTCTCTGGGTGAACAGAGCTCATGCTCTACTCACATATGTCCTGAAAGTTGGCGAGGTTAGGGTTTGACATTTAAACAAATGAGCACCGTCATTACTTACAGACTCCTTGATCTTCGTTGTCACTGTCAGCTCTGCAAAATGGATTAGAACAAGAATTACCCTTATGCTTCATGGTGTGAATAACTCTACCTGGAGTGTCAGGACATGTGACACTACAAATGTAAGATAAAGGGATGCCATGAGTCTGAGGGAGACATGACACAATCCAGGAAGTAGATGTAATTACTGACCCCCAGGTCCATATAACATGTGCATTTTCATGTAACTGATTACGTGGAAAATATCAACCTTGTTGAACTTATAAATGCAATGCCATTAGCTGGAAGTCCTTTCTCTGACAATGTCCTTTTGTAAAGTGATGCAGCAGAATATTGTCTAAGCATAATGGCAAAGTCTTCATCACTCAGCCTCTCCTTTTTCCTCCTGACAATCTCTCACCATCATTATGTCCCCACTTCATTATAAGGATGCTCCTTGCAGAGATAGAAAGCAGTTTCCTGGAAACAAATGACAAAGTCATTCACAAAAAGGTACAATTACTGTAAATGGGAGTTGATGAGTGTTTGTGTTCCAGCAGAAAGCCATATGCATGTCTAATTATGGAACTTTAAGTTCTAGGAAGCAGTAGGTGGGAAGGTTCTATATCTTATACCCAAGTCCACTCACCTACTTATTTAACTGTTATATCTTGAGCAATATTTTATTTATAAAATTGATGTGTGTAAGAAGGAAAATACTTTGGAACACTAAAATAAACAAATTAGATGTAGTCTTTAGCCCTTATTCCTTGAGAAGAAACTGGAGGGAAAGATGTTTCTAGTCATTCAAATGTTAAATGCCCATGAGAACATTCAGTTCTCTGCCTCTCTTCTTCCATGTTCAATGACCTGGGCAATTTCAAACATCGCTATCATTACCTCAGTCCGGAAAAAAGAAACCATCCAGACAATCGACATTCAACTAGTTATGCTTCTTGCCGCTTGTGTGTCTGCTATCAAGTTCTGAACTCTCCAACTCTAATTACAAACTGTTATTAGATGACACCTAATACATTATATTTTAATCAAAAAATTAGGGTATTGTTTTCCCCACTTCACTTTTGTCCTACCATGGAACCCTTAAGGTATGCACTTACCTGAAAAATCAAAAGTAGCAAGATAAAGCATAAATAAGTAAATAAATAAATAAATAAATAAATCTGTAAGAATGCTTAATCTGAAAATGAAACACAATGTCTCAGGTTTCTATTTTTTTCCTCCTGATTTTAGCAAGGAGAGCATAACTAACGTAGTCAAAGAATTTTCATAAACCAAGATCTTTGTTACGTTTAAAATTTTTCCATGCTAACATTCAAGCTCACTGAATTCTCACTAGGCTCTTCACATTCAAAACCATGTGCGCTGATGCTCTATCTCTAATGAAAGAGTAGACCTCTGTTGTTTGAGTCAACATTCCGGAGTTCCTCACTCTGCTAGGGGTCCTATCTTTGATAAGTAATGACTCACTGGGATGGGTCCGTCAGTAACAAGTGACATATGTGATTGGTGTGTTTACCTCCCTATCCTTTTCTTACTGTAAAGAAAAATGAAGACCATTTATTAAAAACTATGAGCCAAGCTCCATGTGCTAGGCTCCATTCACATGTTTCAATGCCACTTTGTGATAAATTAAAATGCAAAATCAAAAAATGTTTAACAAATGAGGAAAATATTTTAACCAATCTGAAAGTTCAGTTACACAGAAAGTGGCAGCTCTAAGTCTCAAATATGGATTTCTCAGAACCAGTGCTCCATGTTCTAGTACTTCACATGCCCTCTGTATTATCTAAGATTGACGGAATTGCACTGGGAAGGAAGAGAGCAGACAGTGCCCTGGTGTCCTCCAGAGAGTGTGCAGTACTGTGCTAGCATGCTGTCACATTGTTTCCCTGACAGACGACACTTCTTCAGCTCCGAGGATGAGCTCATTTGATAAGCCAATCAAGGTCAGGATGGGGTTACATTACAAGGTAACATAGGTACTGCCAAAAATGCTTTTGCCTGTTCTGTGGCGCTGACTCACTGGGGTAAAATGTTAAATAAGTGTGGCTAAGGATTTTTATGTTTTTGAAAGTATTATTGTTAGACATAACGCAAGACAAAAAAAACCACTTAAAAACTGATGTAAACCAGAGACCCTTGTCCTTTTTCTTTGTTTCCAAACACAGTAATACATTTAAAATATTAATATTTCATTAGACGGTTCTTAGTTGTTACTAGTTTGACCATGGAGATTTGATAGATATTTTAATTTGCATTAAATTCCTATCATTAGATCTCTGGCCTCATAAAAATCTAGCTCCTCAAATTAAGTGTCTGATTTATTCCTTATTTTCATTTAGATATCACTATGATTAAGCTTTTGGTAATAATTTGATCTCAATAGTAAATGCCCCCAAACCATGTTCAATATGTAGAGTATTTATTCTTAGAAAATCTTGTTATACTTTTGTGTCCATTGCTCATCAGAGCACCTTTCTGATGTAGGTTGTATTTAATTTAAAAAGTTGACGTTTTTGTAAGTCACTGTGAAAGAAAGGCATAGCACATAGAAATATTCTGCAGGTGTTTGCTCAGAGTGAGAACAACTGCCCATTTCCCATCATTCCAGAAGGCAAGTTCAGGAGCACTATGACCTTTTCCCAGTCTTCTGCTAAACCATCTTTGATTCCTGAATTTGTCGTATGGTGGGATCAATTTACATGTATGAAACTCAATAACTTGTTAAAGTAAGATGACGATTTCAATGTTTTGCTTTGAGGTGAGAAGTAACTACAAGTCTTTGAAAGACCAAAGTCTTTCTAGCCATCAGTCTTTTTCTGTGGGCAGATTAACATGAAGATTTTTTGTCTTAGTTATTTTTTATTCCTAAGGCAAAAACACTGTAACCAAGGCACTTTAAAGAAGAAAGAGAAACTGTTTAATCTAGAAACAGTTTCAGAAAGTGAGGCTCTGACCCTCACAGTGAGAAACATGGCAGCAGGCAAGCAAGCATGGCCCTGGAGCAGCAACTCAGAGCTTATATCCTGATCCACAAGTATGAGGCAGAGAGAGAGAGAGAGAGAGAGAGAGAGAGAGAGAGAGAGAGAGAGAGAGAGCACTAATATGGATGTCCTGAGGAAAAGAAACCTCCAACTCCACCCCCAAGAATACACTTTCACCAACAAGGCAGCAACTCCTAATCCTTCCTAAACAGTTCCACCAACCAGGGACCAAGCATTCAAGTATATGAACCTACGGAGGTGGTTTTCATTTAAGCTAGTTACAAATGCAATTGGTCTGAATGACAAGTATCTGCTATAATAGCAAATAAACTCTGCATTTTCATTCACTTGGCACCACATAAATTTATTATTTCTTTTTTAGATTTTTAAAACTTTTTATGTGTGTGTAACTTTGTGGGTTTCTGTGCATCATGATGTATGGGCAGTTACCCTCAGAGGCCAGAAGGTGATGTTAAATCCTCCGGGGCTGAAGTACTAGGCTTATGAGAAACATCATATAATGCCAGGAAATAATGCCAGTCCTCTGCCAGAACAAAATGCCATCCTAACCATGGAGCCATTTCTTCAGCCCTGTGTCTGGATAATTTAACAAATTATGACAGTTAGAGTGTCTGTTTCATCCAACGACTCATGGTCCAAGCATCTACTCTTTGTATGCCACCTCCACACCAGGCATCTGAGGTAACCAGCTACCAGGGTAGCTCCTAATATCTCTACTTCCTGGTATTCATACCTTGTCTCCTGTAAACTAACATCATCTTTCTTTGGGTCTGGGTAACAACAACATCCAGAAAATGAGAAAGCATTCTGCTTCCAAGATTATGTTTTAAAAGATGAGAAACTTTAGTTATGATGCATATTTTCTTTCTTGCTCGTATTTTCTTCTGAAGCAAGCCTATGTGGGGTGTGATTAAACCCTCCAACCACAAGACAAAGAGAAGATGAAGACTGCTAACAACTTTTGCTACCAGATGACTGCTGGAAATTGAACTCAGGACCTCTGGAAGAGTAGCCAGTACTCTTAACTGCTGAGCCATCTCTCCAGGCCCCTGGACTGAGCCTTAATGACGGATTCAGAAGCAGAGTTGTCCATCCAAGCTCCATATCAGTATTTGGCCTCTCTGAAATTTGGAATATTTTGGTTATTTTAATCAATCAGGTTTTCAGGTAAATTGATATGCATATAGTAGTTCCCATGGTATATGACAGGAGTAAATTAGGAATAATAATAATAATAATAAAGAAAAATTACTTAACCAAAATTTGACAAACTACGCTCATGATTGTTGAGCCTTACTTAATAAGATCACATTGTATCAGTCTAATCTATCATGATTGTATAATCATCACATTGCAAAAAGGCTGGGAGATGTGTATCTCTGACACAGGAAAGGTATGAGACTAAATGGTACTTTAATTTGCATAAAGTCAGATAAAGGGAAATAAGAGAAATTCAGCACTCGGTGTCATACCAATAGAGTTAGCTGAAAATATTGAGAGATTTTATGCCAATTACTGTACCAGGACTGAGGGTACAAAGAAAAAATCCAAGGGGCATGCACCCCAGTTAAAGGGACAGACTAGCAAACAGTTTCAATATAAAGTGGGAAGAGCCCTCGTGAAAGCGTGCACATAAAGAAATAGAAACCTATAAGAGGGCTGATAAGCAAGCATCTTTGCATGATTAGGTAGAGATACAGGAAGAGAAGACACCTAAACTGAATCTCAGTGAGTGAATTCAAGTTGCTCAGGTAAAAAAGACTGGGGAAGGATGTTCTAACTGGAGAAAATAGCATAAGATCAAAGAAACATGAAATAACATGGACTGCAAAGAGAATGGTAACAACCGGCAACTGCTGAGTAAGCACAGGTCAGAAAAGAATGGAGAGAAGTCTGGGTTGTGATGAGGCATGGACCAAAACAGCCTGAGCATCATGCCTAAGGCCCAGGAGTTTTAGTGATCATTTCTCACTAGGTTGGTAGCATTGTATACTTCAACATTTCTGAAAGCAAGAATAGTTTAAACATTTTCATTGTTCTCGATTCACAATGAAAACACAGCAATGATTACAACGGTACCATCCTAGGTAGAGTTCAAGCAAGGCCTCTTGTTTACCCTGTCAGCCCAGAACTTAAATAATCACACAGAAACTATATTATTTAAATAACTGTTTGACCCATTAGCTCTAGCTTCTTCATTGGCTAGGTCTTGTATATTAATTTAGCCCATTTCCATTAATCTGTGCATCACCACAAAGTCGTAGCCTACCAGCAAAGTTTCAGTGTATCTATCTCTGGCAGTGGCTCCATGGCTTCTCTCTGACTCTGCCTTCCTTCACAGTATACAGAGGGGAATCCCACATCAAGGTAGGTATGATGGTTCAGGGATAAAAGGACCTGTTCCCAAACCTGAACACTTGAGTTTAGTCTCTGTACCCCATGCATTAGAAAGAAATGACTCCCACGTGTTGTCTGCTGATTTCTACGTGGACATGATGGCAAATTCACAGCCACGTTCAAATACACATCAACATGCTTAAAAAAATAAACATGATGCTGTTATACAATTGTCATATTCTTCTCTAGATTTTTAATGTATTGAATTCCCCAAACTCAAGAGGATATTTTTAATTATTACCGGTGTGAATGAACTAGCCTTTAAGAAAGTAGAAACCTAAAACTTGGAAGTAAGACCAACCCTATTGCTGAAAACACCATACACATGAGTAGGGAGCATGGAAAAAAATCAAGCTGCTGCTGTCTTGGCAGTTTATCCGTCCTGGAAAGCTTTCATAGTGATGACATGTGTAATTCTTGCTACTAGAAGATTAAATAAGCAATCTTATCCACCTGAGTGTTCTGATTACGAAGTCCCATTTCTGAATAAGGAGCTATTGGTAATTTATAACAATAGGGAAAGAGTTCAAAAGTTTTCTTTAACAGTGTAGGCCCTGACCCTTTTACTCATCTTATCACTCCTCCCCTCTTGGACTGGTCTCAGGTAGCTCAGCCCAGTACTTCACTATAGATCTTTGTATCTGCTTCCATCAGTTGCTGGATGAAGGTTCTATGGTGATAATTAAGGTAGATGTTATCATTTATAAACAGGTAGTGGGGGACCAGTCCCACAAGGCCTCGGCTCGTCCCTTGGCGAGTGGGAAACTGTAGTGGATGAGAGACAGACAGATATGCTATGCAGAAAGAGTTTGGGTATAGAGTTTAATTAGTGGGCAATGGAGGAGGAAGCGAAGGGGAGGAGAGGGAAAGGGAGAAAGATACATATCAAAAGGATTGTTCAAATTACTAAAGTGAAGATTAACAAACACCGTTTAATACATCTCTACCCAGCAGGACAAGTCTTCCAGAATTGCTCAGGGACTTATATCAGGAAACTACCTTGCTCCTCCAGGAAACTTTTAACTGAAATAGTATAGGGTTTTTTTTCCCCACAGGAAAGTACACCAAGATTTTCCTAAATAATATTCTATATCTCTGCAATATCTGAGGCTACATAATGTACCAAACCTTCACTTTAACTATCTTTGTGTCAAAGTAATCCCTAGTTGCCTTTATGAATTTACAGCTACACTTGAGTTCCATGTTCCAAAAGCACCATGAGAGCTGAAAGCGAATGTCACTATGACTCTAACATTCTGTCAGGCTAGCACATCCTTACCTGAGTACAAGGAGTTTCAAGCATGCCAAAAGAGGCTTAACGTTGGGAACTCTTCGTTAGGTACCTATGTCACAATTAAATCATACTAATTGTTAACTTTTGCTGTTCAGAAAAGAGTGTGTGTATGTGTGTATGTGTGTGTGTGTGTGTGTGTGTGTGTGTGTGTGTGTGTGTGTGTGTGTGTGTGTGTGACAGAGAGAGAAAGAGAGAGAGAGAGAAAACAAAGGGTCGGGGAGGGGGGGTTAAAAAAGTAAATCAGCCACGGAGCAATCAGTTCAATATCCAGGGTTCTAATTTCAAGCTCTAGTTTCACTAAAATGGAGAAAAAGGAAAAGAAAGAAGGAAAAGAAAAACTTATACTTCTAGTGAATTATAAGACCAATGCTGATAATTTCTGGATGGTTCCAAAAAATTAATTTAATGAGAATAAGAGAAACAAAAAATATCACTCTGACTAGCTCTGGTTCTTAATTTCTAGAAATTTCAACCAAATTATAAATATACCCCCAAGGTGCAATTTTGTCCTGAGAAGGATAATGTCACTAAGTTTAGTAGATATCAAACAATCAGGACAACCTTCTCAGCAATGTTTATTATTACCAGTCAGTGAACTATAGTATAATTTATAGAATTAAATTAGGGGGATATTATCTTGCCCTCATTATATAATTCTTTAACAGAGTGTTTGCAATAGTCCAACTTAGTCCTATAGTCACAAGTATGACAGAGTTATTATCACCCTTCTCTAGGTGGCAACATTCAGTGTTATAGAGTCACTGCTCTGTTAGTTTTCTAAATAATTTCTTTTTCCTAAACAGTGACTAAATTCTGCATTCTGTTTTCTATTTTTATTCTTGGTATACCTATGTTAACTCTATACAAGCTGAAAATATCTGTGGACTTTAAAGAACACTCAACTGTTAATGTGTATTTCCTTATCGTATTAACTGAAAGGGTCTTGGATTCCATGACTGAGTATCTGTTCATAAGTGCAAGAGGGATGAGGAGGGAAAGACAAAAAGAGGGGTAAGCCAGAGATGTTATTTTCCCTCTTGGTAAAAGGACTTCTTACAGTGACTTTAAGTGCCAGGTGTCATTGACAACAATGGAACCCTCTAAGGCTTACTGGTTTCAAGTTATAAGAGTGCATCTTTATCACCGAAGTAGAACCAAAAGCAGCAGCACTTTATAGAAGACTCAGTCTCATGTAGAAGTGAGAGGCAAACAGAAAAACACAATGTCTTGCAACAACATGGAGATTTTCTAGGATTATTCAATTTAGAACTATTTCCTTTTCTTATTTCATTCAGCAAATATTTATTGAACACCCACACATGCAATCTCTTTTATTACATTTTGTAGAGGAAATAGAAAATTAATGAGACATGATCCTTACCTACAAGGAATTTCTAATTGTATGTTTGAGTCTAAGCCATAAATAACAGACTATAGTGTGACAGATATGGAGGAGGGAAATGTAAGTTCAGAGGATACAGCAGATCTGACTTGGGGTCAGACCCTTCATTGAAAAGGAAATAAATGATGTTCGGTTTGTTGACAAGTGAGTACAATTTTGAAAAGCACAAAAGCATTCCATTGAAGCTGATAAAGTAGTAAATATACCATAGCTTGAAAAATGCACAATAACTGTAGATAAACCTTACCAAAAAGTCATCCCAAAATCTCAATAAAGCCTTGGTTTTCATATGCGTTCTGATGAATTTAGCATAATACTTCTTTGACTTTTTGAATTGCTTCATTTATTTTTTTATGGGTCTTTATTTTGTGTCTCTTGTCTGTAGCATTGGCTAACGATAGATTGAAAGAACAAAACTTTTGTCATTTTATTATGTGACAAAATAGACTTCAAACCAAAACTAGTCATAAGAGATAAGGAAGGACACTACAGACTCATCAAGGAAAAATCCATCAAGAGGATATTGCAATCCTAAAAATTCCCTGGAGTTGTTTTTAAATGACTTTGTTGTCACATGTGAGAGTGTTTTGGAGGAAGATCAATTTGAGGCTCGGTAAGAAAGAAGATATGAAACAGAAACGCACTCAGGATTCTTCAGGGCAATGACGGTTACTAAAGTCCACACAGCTGATGGTTAGAAATAAAATGAAGCAAATAGAAAAGATACTATGGAGCTGGAAGTTGGCAGCTCATCAGGTATGAGGAAGTAAAGGAACTAAAAACAGTACCTAATAGTTAATAGAAGATTTTAGCCAAAGAAAGCATGGTGCTGTCTTACTTTATCAAATTCAGGTAATCCTCCTTGGTGATAAGCATCCTTATCTGCTGAGCCCTTCTTGGTTTTCTAGAACCGTGAGGTGCATCATTACGTTATTAAGATTCCTCTAAAAGCTTGTATCAATAAACTTCCCATTAATCCTGCTTTGGTTATATTCCAGAAGCTTTGGAATATCCTCTATCATTTTCATTTGGCTCCAAGAATTTTTTTTTAAAAAAAACTTTTCTGATTTCTTCAATGACTCCATTTTTATTCAAAAGTTTATTATTCAAACTCCAATATTTTAAGCATCTGTTTAGCTTCTGAGATTAATTACTGTTGCTGATCATTTCCAATTTTATCCCATAATGATCCAATAGAATTTTATACTTATTTCTGTTTGTTTTTAGTATTTGTTAAGGTTTGTTTTGTAGTTTATAATATATTCAATTTTTAAAAAGATTCACATGGCATGGAGAATATTTATTCTCTATCTGTGAAGTAGAAGATTTTGTACATACATATTAAATACAGTTGACCTATACTAGATATCAGCTTCTGGTATTCTTTACTGACTTTGATTTTATAAGGTATAACTGGATATGAAAGAGAAATTTGAATTCTACTATTACATCAGGAACAGTGTGATTTATTATTCTTTTATAATTTGTTTTATGAAACTGATAGAAATATTTGGTATATGAAGACTTATAATAATTATACATTCTTTATGGCTTTTTTTTACCAATATGTAATGGTCATCTAAGTGTCTTCTGATTAGTTTTTGGGTTGAAGTTACTTTATCACAATAGGACACAAAGTTGCCAACTTGTTTGCCATTTCCAACCTTTGATTCCCAGTTTTTGGGTACCTTTCCTACTTATATGAATTTCTTCAGACATAAGAGACTTGGATTTTTGTGGTCCATTTTTGTTTTAAATTTTTTATACAATTTGTTTTTGATTGTCTTGTTTCCTTTCCACCAACTCATTCATATTCACTCATCTCCATATTCTTTCTTTCTCAAAATAAAAAGCAAGGACAAAAACACATCCCACAAAGAAAAAGCACACAAAAAAAGCATAAAACAAGAACAGAAATCATGGGGTCAATTTAGTATTGGACAACTATTTCTGAGCATGCTCCCTTACCTGGAGTGAAATTGCTATACTATGTGCCATATAAGAAAACCGATTTTTGCTTCCCAAGCAGTTATCAATTGCAAAGAGCTTCTTTGTTAGAAATGGGACAGTCTATCTATTTCCCTTCTCCAGGCTAGGGTTTTTTTCTGCTTTAAATTTATGTAGGTCTTGTGCATGCTATCAGAATCTGTGATTTGTATGTTTATCAGCCCATATCTTTTGTTTGGAAAGCACTATTTCTTCGAAGTTACCTTTTTACCTCTGGCTTTTACAATCTGTCTGCCTCCTTTTCTACATAAATCCCTGAGTTTTGAATGAAGGAGTATAATACAAATATCTCATTTATGACTTAGTGCTACAAAGTATCTCACTTTCTGCATTGCCCAGTGTTGTGTTTCTATATTAATTACCAGCTACTTCAAGAAGAAACTTCTCTGATAAATGTTTCAGAGAGTCACTGACCTATGGGTATAACACTATTCCATTAGTAATGATTTATTACCATGTTCAATTTAGCAAAAAAGTTCTCAGCAAAATGGTTGTGACTCCTTTGGGGGTCAGATATCAGATATCCTGCATATCAGATATTTACATTATGATTCATAACAGTAATAAAATTTTAGTTGTGAAGTAGCAACACAATAATTTTATGGTTGGGGTCATCACAACATAAGGAACGGAACTGTATTAAAGGTTTGCAACATGAGGAAGGATTTAGCAGAATAATTGTAGGTAATCCACTAGGGCTCATTACAATCTAGTCTCATGTCTTGGCCTAATTAACAGTGTAGTGAACAGGTTACATACAGCTTAAACTATACCCCAACAAAAGTGGTTGGTTACTTCTATAACATTTGTGTCACTACTGCAGCAGTAGGTATATCTTGCAGGCACTATGCTATTGTATTTCATAGGATTAACAGCTGTGTGAGAACTTTGTTTATTTTTATTTTATGTTAGAGTATACAGCTCTCTGCAGCACTATGAATGCTAGTCAATAGGGATGAAGCTTCCAGTTGAACACCAGCTCAATTTCTCCATGTTTGATGACAGAAATAAGTTGTGTCTTCAGAAACAAGGTCTTACCAGAGTCACACTGTGGAGGGTAACCAATATGATTATCAATAATTTGTGATGTTTGGTAGAAATCTATGGGACTCCTTTGGTCAATGACTCAAAAAGATGTAACCCATTCCTGATACTGGGGATTTTATTTGGTAGCATATAATATCCAGTTAATGTACTGTCTCTTCCATTATATGGTAACTGTGATTAATTTTCATTTACATGTGTATTTATTTTAGCATGCTTCTAGTAGCAGTTTTCACTAAGACTGTCCACATGACCTTAAGTTTAGTTGTCTCTTTCCATATCCTTTTCTCTACCCTGCCTACTACTTTCTCCTAAATTATAATCCTCCAATTCTAATTTACCCTTCATTCTTTTATAACACTATATTCTATTTCCCTTTCCTTGGAATATCCTGCTTGCCTCCAGTCACTTCGTAGCTACCTAGCCTCTGTAGATGTATTGAATGAAACACACACATCCATAAACCTTCAGAGCTAGCATTCACATATAAAAGAAAACATCTTTTTCTCTTGAATTTATCTTTCTGAGTCTATATTACTTAGGATGATTTCTCCATCCATTTATCTGAAAATTTTATTTTTCTTAAAAATTAAATATTTTGTTGTGTAAATCTACCACATTTTTAGTGTTCAGTCATGGAACATCTAGGCTATTTCCAAGTTCCGGCCCTTATGGATAGTGTAGCAATGATCATGGATGAGCAAATCAAAACAACTTTGAGATAACATCTTACACCTGTCAGAATGGCTAAAATCAAAAACACCAATGATAGCCTATGCTGGAGAGGATGATCCACTGCTGGTGGGAATGCAAACTTGTGCAACCACTTTGGAAATCAGTGTGGTGGTTTCTCTGGAAATTGGGAACCAATCTACCTCAGGATCCAGCAATACCACTCTTGGGAATATACCCAAGAGATGCCCAATCATACTACAAAAGCATTTGTTCAACTATGTTCATTTGTATTTGTACATGGAAACAACCTAGATGCCCCCTCAGTGGAAGAATGGATAAAGAGAGAGTGGAATATATACACATCAGAGTACTACTCAGCAGTAAAAATAATGACATTTGGAATTTTGCATGCAAATGGATGGAAATAGAAAACACTATCCTGAGTGAGGTAACCCAGATGCAAAAAGATGAACATGGGATGTACTCACTCATAATTGGTTTCTAGCCATAAATAAAAGTCAGTGAGTCTATAATTTGATATCCTAAAGAAGCTACATTTGCCATTTCTATAAGGAAAAACGACTTGTTTTGTGTGTCAGGGTGGAGATGCTGAGAACCTCTCCACATCAGACTCTTTTACCACATTCCTGCTGCTGTCTCCAGACAATCAGCCTATAGACTGTTCTTATCAGAAAGCTTCCCCTCATTTCTCATTCTACCACGCTCTTTCTGGAGTTCCAATCTCCTTCTTGATTGGGCAATGACAGTGTTTTTCTTGTTTGTTTCCAGTCTCAAACTCCATGACCTCTGTCCTGGTACTTTATGTTCCACTTGCCTCTCCTGGACCGCTCCCCGAATTCAGCCTCTGACTGGCTTTTCAGCACCGCCTACTCCCTCTCCTGGGCTCACAGTGACTAGTGCTTGAGTCCTTCACCACAGTTACTTGATGGAGTCTAGCTCAGCACTGGCAGCTTGATGTGGATGGGAGGTGCAGGCAGGTTTCATTGTGGAGACATTCCTTACTGGTCTCATTCTGCTTTCTGTAGGTCACTCTTTTTTTTTTTTTTTCTCAATAGTAGCTTTTTAATTTTCACTTTCTTCCATCCAAACTCTCTATGGGCAGAGGATTCTTCTAAACAGCCTACTCCTCCTCTTTTATATTTACTTAAGAGTTGAAAAGAATCATCTTGAACCATGTACTTAAACATGTCCAGAAAAACCAAAGCTAAATCCACACCAGAAATCTAATTTCAAGGCCTGTACTTCAACTCTTGAATCAGAATTTTAAAGGCTTGAGACAGAAATTTACATTTTGTCTAGGGCCTTAGACGATGAAAATTATTGCCATAGGAAATAGTAAAGATGTACCTCCAAGTAGATGGCGGATACTTAGAAATAAAAATACCTTCACATAAAATGAAAGTTGATTATGCTGGTAGTTATCAGGGAAGGAATTTGAGGCCTTTTTTTGAAATGCACTTATTCTAGAAAACAAGGAAAAGTAACAAAAGGACCAATAGGAAAAGATGGAGGAGATAAAAAAAAACAGTATAAGAGCTCGAAAAGTTTTCTTGATATTAATTTAGAAGTAATATTCTAATATCACAACTCTCTTATGTCATAGATAATCAGCATATGTTTTGTTATACAGCATTACACCAGAAAAGATGTTTGAAGTCTGAGATACTAAGTAACTTTCATTGCAAAATAGAATTAGTAATACAAAATCTCTTTCAATATTTTCTACACAACAAGTCAGCGAATTAAAATGAAGTCACTTCACTTTATTGTGTCCTTTGAACCATTAAACAAATCCTTTATGCACACGGTGCTTTTGCAAAGCAAATCCATTTAGTCAGCTAAGTCATAGAAAGAATTGAAATGATGATGTAAACATGATGGAGGTGTCATAGAAAGAATTGAAGGGATGATATGAACATTATGGGGGTGTCACCATCAGAGCATTATGAAAACCAAGGTCTGAGTTGTTCTCAGTGGCTCTGATCGATTATGTCATGAATTTCAGGAGTCATTTGTCATATATTGGGATAACAAGGAATTAGAAATAATGTTAAAATGTGAAAACACCAGAAGAATAGCTTGAGATGAGAAATAAAAACTTGTTAAAATAGCTGTCCATACCAAGATTTTAGAAATGAAATTTCAACCCAAAGATCCTTAATGTTTGTATCTTATAAAGGAAGGAACAAGATCCCAGCAAGCTCTATCCAATCAGATCTTTTTCTTGAAATCTTCAGAGTTTTCTAACATTATTCCTCTAAAAGATAGATCTATGAGAAATATGGAGCAAGACATACAAGCTTAGAGTTATATCAATTATTGTTAAGTTAGAGAATTATTTTTTAAACTAGATAAATTCATTCAGATTTTAACAATCTAATATATGCATATATATGTATATGTGTGCTTCTGTATTTCTCATGCATTTCAAAGAAATGTCAGTGCAACTAATAATATTTTTAAACCTTTTTATTTATTCTTTGTGTCGGTCATATCATGCATCTTGATCCTATTCATCTTCCTGTCCCTTCATATCTGCCCTCTGTCTTTGTAACCTCTCCCCTATCCCCCAAAATAAGTAATAAAATTAAAGA
Organism: Microtus ochrogaster; assembly: GCF_000317375.1. Lineage (NCBI taxonomy): Eukaryota > Metazoa > Chordata > Mammalia > Rodentia > Cricetidae > Microtus > Microtus ochrogaster. The sequence continues at coordinate 63,332,136 of NC_022012.1, forward strand.
GAAAAGAAAAAAATGAAAAATCTCATCACAGAAGCTGTAGTGTGACACAGTGAGTCAGTCACATGATACATCCTTTAGTCCATATATCTTTACTTTCAAATGTCCATTGCAAAGACTCATTAGTCTGGTTCAAGGTCTCTGGTTCTGCTACACCATTGATATTGGGCTGTTATGATTCCTCTAGGATATCTTACTGGTGCCCTGTGTTATGGAGATCCTGCAGCTTTGGATCTGCAGGGCCTGCCCCTTCACATGCTCCAGCAGATCGTAGATGGGATGGATATTGGGAGACTCAGCTCATAACCCTGGTTATGGGCCTAGATCATGGCAGGTTGGTCAGTCTACCAGGTCCTCCCCCTGTCTTCACCACTTGTGTGGGCTCTCTTGCAGTGCCCCAGCTTGTTTACCCCATGCAGCAAGGAGCAAGAGGTTGGGGGTTCTCCTGCTTTTATGCCCTCAGGGCTGGCTCACCCACATCTACACTGCCAGGGCCTGCTCTAGTGTGTTGCCCAGGCCAGGTGCAGGACCTGCTCTCTCCCTAGCACTACAGCTGGCGGGGGACAGGAACAGCTCTCCCGCTCTTGTGATCTCAGAACCTGCTCTCCCGTCTGCAATAGGTGGCAAGGGGCGGGGAAGGGGAGGGAGAGCGGAAGGGTGAGGTATTCTTCCCATATGGCTGATGTAGGGCAGGACCCGGTCTCTCATGCTCAATTCCTCCAGGGGGCTCACCTGTATCCCCGTTAACAGTGTCAACTCCACTGTGCTGCCCACGCAAGGTGCAGGGCCCATTTTCCGGAGTACTGCCGCTAGGGAGGGGTTGGGTTGGCTCCCCTGCTTGCGTCAGGGGGTTAAGAGATAAAGAGAGAGGACATCTTTCCCTCACCCACACCACCACATGACAGACAAGGAGGGCAGAACCCACTCTCCCATTCTCGCTCCTTCAGGGCCAGCTGGCCCAAGTTCTCTCAGACGGGGTCAGCTCTATTGGGCTGCCGAGGTGAGGAGAGAGGACCTGCTCTCTCTTGAGTGCTGCAGTGGGTGAGGAGCAGAGCCAGCTCTCTCTAGTGTTGCAGCCAGGGAGGGGCAGCGACAACTTTGTGTTGGCCTATCCTCTCGGCCTTTGGTGCTATCAGGAGACATGGACAGCAACACAGACCACAGCTGCAGCAGGGCCATATGTCCAGACATGAACCCTGGCAGCAGCCCAGACCCAGATATCACCATGACCCCTAGTAGTAAGCAAGACACCAGCCTCAGTCCGCTCCTCACCACTTTGACCTCTTTAGATCTGCCTGTGTCCACAGGACATGAACCATTCTGTCTCTCTCCCATACCACACCATACATTTGCTCACTATAATAGTGCCTGATTGCCTGGAACTGCAAAGGAGGTCCGTGCTTTCTCCTTGGTGCCTGGGTATGGCATGGGCATGCATGTGGGTCTCCCTGTCCCTCTCAGACATAATGATAGTATTTTCAAAGGACATGTTTTACAAAGTGCTAAAGTTTGAAGCTCCCATTTGACTTTCACAATAATAATAATCATAATAATGATACTGATAATGATAATAACAGTAATGTTTTAAGCTCTTCTTGGCTTTTCCTATGAAAGTTATTTTCAACACAAGTTTAAGCTTCTTAGATCACAATCTATACTTTGTGTTTAATTTTAGTACTAATAAATATTGACTGCTAAAACATTTAAATGTCTTTAGTACCAAATATTATTGGCTTTCTTTTCTGCATATAATCTCTGAATATCATTGATTCATCCACAGTGAAAGAGTTGAACATAAATTATATTTCTAATGGTCATTTTCTTTATCAGTATGATAAGCAAAATTACAATGCTCATCATGAGTACAAGAACAGATGATCTGTGTTCAGATCTGAGAACTGAAGAAAATTGCTAGAATCTTCTGAATAACACAAGCAAGGTCACAAGAACTGATTTCCTTTGGAAACTTGAGGACAATCATTTTATCAATAAAAAATATTTCATCTCACAGCGTGCATCCTGTCGTTCTGCTGAGATCTAACTGATGGTGTGTCTCCATAAAGTGTGTATAAAGTAAATCTCAATAATGTTCAAACAGCCAACCATCCTTCATGAAACCACTATGGAGAGCCTAGTATTTAGAGTGTTCTTGGTATTAGAATCACCATCTATCAAAAATTTATCATCACTGACCTTGAGGAGTTAGCAGCATCATAAGGAGGGCAGAGATGCAATAATTAGAGTAAAACACAGCAGGATGTGAGACAGAGAGCTGAGACATATGAATACACACACATACACATGAATTAAGTGGATGAGAATAAAATATTAATGCCAGAGATTGGGCATGAAGGAAGTAAATGACAGGAGAGGCAAGAGAAAACTCAAAAGTTGCTATGGAAGCTTGGGCACAAGCCGTAATTCTGCTACCTACAATTGATTATATCGTACAATGACAAGAAAATATATTTAGCCCTCTCCTCTCCTGATATCAAACTGCACTGTTTAACTTTAGCAAGCACCTTACACCTATTTGTTCACCTTCATAATGTGTGTGACACTGCTGGAAATACAGGTTGTTTACAAGTAGTAGTGATGAGGCGAGCAGGCCTGCTTTTTGTCCCGCCCGGCTCCCACACAGCTTGATTAGCCCCAGAATAATTACATGGAAACTGAATTCATTTAAACACTGCCTGGCCCATTAGTTTCAGCCTCTTATTGGCTAATTCTCACATCTTGCTTTAACCCATATTTAGTAATCTGTATAGCACCACGAGGTGGTGGCTTGCTGGGAAAGATCCTAACCTGCGCCCGTCTGTCTAGGGTAGGAAAATCATGGCATCTGCCTGTCTCCACTTTCGTCTTCCCACAATTCTGTTCTGTCTTCCCTGCCTACCTATATTCTGACCTATCAGGCCAAGCAGTTTTCTTTATTAATTAACCAATGAAGGCAACAGATAGATAGAAGACACTCCTACATCATTTACCTATTTAAATTCATACTTGGGAATCCAGTTCATGCTGCTATTGTATGATAGTTTCTGGAGAAAAACAAACAACTGCTACTCACCCCAGAGAGGAAACCTCTGACAGGACAAAGTAAGGGTACCATCAAAGATGAACTAGGTGAACCAATTTGTTTCATTGGGTATACTTACAGGTCTGAGGGTGAGGGGTTATTTATGGGCTCAGATGCAGCAACTGCACCAACACCCTGTCCCAGCATAGGTGGCAGCTGATGAAAACTGGAAACCTGGAGTACAATGCATAACCTGTAGGCAGCACAATGTGTTGGAGAGTATCCTTTGAAATGAAATGAAAAGTTGGTCTGAGTGTCTTCCAGGAAGCTCAGTGGGTCTCTACTTCTGTCAGACTGCATTAGTTGAGCTGTTTCCTCTAGGCAGCCTAGCTGATCTGAGAGTGTCTCTCAACAGTTTTTACAGTTTGTAATTGCTTGAGGAGAGGGGGACTTAGAGTATCTGCTCAGTTTCAGGGACTTCCTGGAGCCTTTGAAGTGTTTATTTCCTGAACTTAATGGACTTCCTTCCAGGGTGGAATGATTTATTTACCTCTTTACAGTACCCTATTGTTTCACTCTCCTTTCTAACATCCTATGTCTTAACAAGTGTCCATCAAAGATGAGACCAAAGGAGTTACTCTTGGATAAATTTCTATGTAAACAGTTGCAAAGTAACTATGGCTTTAAAAGATGATGATAATTTTTCAGAATGGATATGATAAAAATACTTTGAGTTTGTTTACATAAGTATTTTCATATTACAATGCACTCTATTTGAATAACAACAAGCATATCACCTGGAAATCTTGATTATTTAATAAAAATTTGAAAATGATTTAACATACAATGGTTAATCTATGTCTCCATTTTCAAGTTTCAAATTCATTCATTGTTTCTGAGTCATGGCCAACACAACTGTAGGCACCACAGGGACATGAAAAGGAGGGTATGGTTAGACAGAGACACAAGACTCTTGTGTAGATAGATATTTCTGTTCCGCCTGGTCCTGAAGCTGTAAGTCCCAAAGAAACACACAGAGACGTATATTATTATAAACTGTTTGTCCCATTACCTAAGGATTATTATTAATTAGCTCTTACAACTTAAATTAACTAATAATTCTTATCTATGTTTAGCTATGTGGCTTGGTACCTTTTGTGAGTGCGGCATTTTCATCTTGCTTTCTCTGTGTCTGGGTAATTACTTCAGACTGAGTCTTTCCTCTTACCAGAATTCTCTTCATCTTGTTGACCCCGTCTATTCTTCCTGTCTGGCTATTGGTCAATCAGCTTTTTATTAACCCAATATGAGTAACAAATTTTTACAGTATACAAAAGCATTGTCCTACAGCACTCTGGGTTCTTTGCAAGAATGAATATTTTTTTTTCTTTTTCCCACTCAGTTGATATAATGTTTCTCTAGCTACTAGAGATCTCACTACAAGCAGAGCTTGAAATAGCAGTCCATTTGGCCCTCTTCTCTGAGCTCTTCCTTATGTTCTTCCCTGCCATGTGGCCTTGTTTTGCTCTGGAGAGCATTCTCCCTGGGCCTTACCTTATGCCTGCACTTTTCCACGGTCATGGCTTACACTGTAGAAAGGAACTGTGATCGTCTGGACCCCAACAGATCTAAAAGGGTAACACATTTCATATATATATTTCTACTTTACTCTCAATAATATAAGATTCAAACTATTTATTTTAAAGTTCAAGGCTTTAATAAGTACATTTAACAACATCAAGTGACAATAAATGAGACTTTCTGGAGGCTCCTTCCCGTTTTCTTCAGCACTGTGATGCTGTTTCGGCACTCGTGTGTCTCTGTCACTTAGTAAGCCCAGAGTATGACACCAAAACAATTAGACATTAATTACATCTATTTATTATTAAGTCTGATGCTTTTAAAGCTCAATGGCTTAACCTTTTAGAGTTTTTTAAAGAATGGCTTTTAAATGAAGTGCAATCATACAGAAAGGCAAAATGTGGTTGAAAAACATGCATGGAAGGATTCATAAAGCATCCTATACCTAAAAATATAGACCAGCTTCCACTTTATCTTCAACATTTCAGATTTGCCAGAAAAAAAATTACTATCCAAACCACTGTGATAACAGCAACCGTGGAGTCATATTCTTCCAGAATAAAGAATGAACAGAGAAAAGAAAGAATAAAGACTCAAGAACAAGATAGAACAGCATAGTGAGTGAAAATGAAATTAAAAAATCAATAAGAAATTGACTTATAAAAACAAAGCATTAAAATATAAAATACCTCAGGGAGGAAAAAAATCAATGCAACATAATAAAATGAAAAGAAAATGACTTGACTTTTAAAGTGAATTTAGATAAAGGTATCATCAGGAATATAATGTGTCAAGTTTCCCTGAAGATAAAACTAGATGCTATAGCTTAAATTAAAGACATTGTAAGCAAAATAACATAAAGGATGAACAGGAGCACAGATCCAAATATCTCAAAAATGTTTAAAACATAAAGGATTTTACATGTCTAGCATGAGGATCCAGTGGCTTCATCTCTATAGCAATGATGTCCCCTCATCTCACTTCCCCTGCTAAACTTGATCTCATCTAGGAAACAACACCCTTAATACTGTGTGGAAGGATGATGGAGGTACAGAGACCTGGGACAGACATACCACACCATCCTCCTCTCAGTCTAAGAGATCAGAGATCATCCAAGGAAAAACACAGTGTTACATCCTCATAAATCCGTGATAAAGCCGTGCACATTCTTTCTTGTAAGATTTTTGCTAGTGTGAATCATTAGACCTAAAGATGACTAAGACCTTTTTATCTACTTAAAAGAATCACCATCAGTAGTATAGTAGTACCTCTGATGGCTGTCCGAAGTCCTAGAAAGTGTGTGTGTGTGTGTTTCCTGTATGTGTATACTTAAAAGCCAGTCATAGTAAAAAGAAAAAAAGTTTCATAAGGCAGGCACAGTAGAAGAAAATGAAGAAGGAGAAGGAGGAAAAGAAAAAGAAATCCTACCAAAAATCTGAGCATCACACTCTCCTCCCCACCCCTCACTTTTCATTATTAAGTAAGAATTGTCATCCTTTCATTTAATAATGGATACTTTTAGCTTCTCTTTGGCTTATCCTTGATGGAGGAAGGTCATTGGCTAATAAAGAAACTGCCTTGGCCCATTTTATTGGTTAGAACATAGGTGGGTGGAGTAAAACAGAACAGAATGCTGGGAGGAAGAGGAAGTGAGCTCAGAGATGCCATGCTCCCCTCTCCCGGGCAGACGCACACGATGAAGCAAGCCGCCAGGTCAGACATGCTGAATCTTTCCCGGTAAGACTGGTACTACACAGTTTATTAGAAATGGGTTGATCGGGATATCAGAATTAGCCAGTAAGGGCTAGAGCTAATAGGCCAAGCAGTGTTTAAAAGAATACAGTGTCCGTGTAATTATTTCGGATGTAAAGCTAGCGGTGCGGGTGGCGGGTGGCAGGAAATGGCCCGCCACCCCTATTATTTCAACATATCCTAATTTCTACAACTTATACTGCTTCATTTGGAGATAATTATTAAGTAAAATTGAGTGTTATATACAAAAACCCTGAAATGCATGACAATAACCCAATAATCATGTATGTGTTGGGCAAAGAGGAGGTTTTTCCATCAGGTTGGAACAGATAAGGATGCTGTGAAGCTTTGTCATGCTGCAGAATGAAAGAATTGAAACATTATAAAGTGTGCGTATCTAGATTTTCTGTTCATTATTGGCAGAAGTTGGCTGCAGATAAGCAAAATTGTGAAAACTGAAACCATGACACCATGGAAATATGGTCATCACAGTGGATGCCCACGAAAACATTTTCTCGAGATTAGGGGTAAAGCTCAAATGAATGAATTCATAGATTTAGTGAGACTAGGGCTTTCTGTTTTCTCTGTTACATAAGCCTTATTTAGTTTACACTCATTAGATTTGGATGAATATACTTCAAAGTAGTAAGTCATATAGGAACAAAAGTGTGTTGTATTGGTAGGAACAAAGAAAGAAAGAGAAAGCTGGGGTAAAGGAACAAAGAAGGAATGTAGCTAAGAAACCTTGACCTTTTCCCTTTAATAGTTTGCACTCCTGAGAGACTGAAATAACTTTGTCTAGTACGTGTGATGGGCACACTGTGAGCATAACTTTCTCAGCCTCTGACGGATGATAGAGGAAATGATAGTTCCCAGCCTACCGAGTGTCTAGGCAAAACTGTAACATTAACACTACATCCAAATCCACCAATGGCCTGAAATATTCACTGATACTGAGACTTTAAACTTGGCGCTGGACCTAACTTTAACCCCACAACATTAATTTAAATCCCATCTGCCTCTACTCTGACCATAAAAACAATCTGAATTTTAAAACCAAGTCTAGAATTAAACACATAGGTCATGCCATTAATTAAAAAATGAGCTGCGCACAGTGGCACATGCTTTTAATCCTCACACTTAGAAGGCAGAGGCAGGTGGTTCTCTATAAGTTTAAGATCAGCCTGGTCTATGCAGTGAGTTCCAGGCCAGTCAAGGATGGATAATAAAGCCCTGCCTCAAAAAGACAACAAAAAATTATAAGTAAAATGAAATTTAAAGATGAATCTATATTTTTCCCTTGAAAGTGTGGAGAATCCTACACTCCTGGATAGAAGTATGGATAGGATGTTTGGGGAATAGAAGTCATTTCTTCTGTCTCTGTTACACAAATGCTTTCTAGGAAACAATTTCTGCTTTATGGGTTTTTAATAGAATTTACTTGAGTCTATAAAATTGTTACCTATCTTCTCCTAGTTCATAATTCTTCCTAGTCAGCACTGAGAAAATCCCAGAAGTAGGCATTTATGGCTTGATAGTGTTAATGTTTCATTTTTATTTTTTTTCATTCACAAAACTGTAAAACTAAGTACATGATAAAAAATAACCAAACAAGCCCAGCACTCGGAAGGCAGAAGCAGGCAGATCTCTGTAAGTTAGAGCCAGCCTGGTCTACAGAGGGAGTTCCAGGATAGTCAGGGCTGTTACACAGAGAAACCTTGTCTTAAAACAGCAACAAAATAGCCAGAAGCATCTCTTAATATGAAACTGTGCATGCACAATTATGTTCTACTGGGAACTCACCAAGGCCAGCTGGCCTGGGTCTGGAAAAGCCTGGGATAAAACTTGACACTCTGAACATAGCGGACAATGAGGACTACTGAGAACTCAAGAACAATGGCAATGGGTTTCT